>NC_133201.1:48486563-48736563 GCF_958299795.1 Porites lutea | reverse complement strand
TGCTTTCCGCCTTACACGGATCATTACTTAATATCCTCGAGTAACGACAGTGGCACTTTGATATATTAGGACAAAACACTAAAACAAAAAATTCTGATAGAATCACTTGGAAGAAACATGGCTAGTTAAATTGACCAGAAAACCTCACAGAATGTAACGTATAAAATACAGAAGCGTAGCCAGCTTTTTCCCTGACTAGTTGTAGGCCTGGCTGACTTTTTTTCGTCATATCCAGACCTGAAATTTGTACCCATGACTAGTGCTTAGTGACCTCACCAACACTTTGAGCTCTGAAGCTTTTTAGCTAGCCCCAACAACGCACAATTTATAACAAGTGGTAGAGTGATCAAACCAAAAATTTGTAGGCCCCAGCCTACAGGTACATAAGCAGCTGGCTACGCCTCTGGAATAATATAATTAAACTGGGGGTTGAAACCAACCGAAAGGATGCAAAAATAAAATAACGTAAAGACACAAAAACCGAATTTCCGTCCACGTGCTGTATCCTTCATCCGGGAGTTTGATAAGAAAACCGAACATGTCATCGACGAGATTCTAGACTAATAAGTACTACAACGTACTTTAACCCCTTTCAGAAATTTTCAGTTATAGGTTTCAACTTTGACACGATAAATTAAGTATTCAAAGAGATACATCATTTCTGGTTTGACTTTATGGAAAGTATTTGGATAATCTGAGCAGCATTCGGGTCCAATTTTATAGGGAAGAGGAAAGCTGTATTTCAAGAGGAACTCATGTGGTGGACTGCCTGGAGTCAATTGAAGTGCTCTTTGAAAAAAGGTTTCTCTTTCGCTTGAATCCCTCGTACTCACGGGCTTCACACCCTTAGATTTAAGACATTTTGCTACAAATATATCTTCACCACCTCCTGGTGGGCAGCCACCCTCGTCCAGCGCTTTCTTGAATATTCTTAACGTTTCGCGGCTGAAAACGTAGCCGGCCCCTCCAGTGTTGTACCCGCCATCTTTAGTATACATCCTTCCGATATAATGAGGATCCGAGGGATTCAACTTGGACAGAAAATAGCGGAGATTTTCCATGATCACGTAAGTGTCGTCATCTGCCTTCAAAAACCAATCAGCGTCGTTTATGTGGCGTTGATAAATATATTCCAACGATAAACGGGTTTTTTTGAACAGTCTACCTCTTCCTTCTTCGACATTTAACCCGATTGCGGGAAAGCTGGAATCCGCTTTCGAACTGAAGAACAAAAGCATATCACAGCGTTTTCCCCATGTATCCTTCACTGATTTTGCTCTTTCTGCGAGGTTGGTTGGAGAGGTTGGTACCCAGCATAAGATTCGAGGTCGTTTAGTTTCATTTCTGTTGAAACCATTTTGGTGAAGATGCCTGTCTGCATTAGCATTGTATTGGGGACGTTTGCTTGCCGCTATTTCGAGGCGTTTATGCCAATACTGCATATAATTATTATGTTCAAAGAAGAACATTGTCACCATACCAAGAACTAGAATGGAGGCAAATTGAAAAATAATAATAGGCAAACTTGTCGCACGATATCGTACCATGCTTGGTTTGATTACAATCTGCTGGGTGTATTTTCTTCTAGCTGGGCTCTAAAAGGTTCAGGTTCTCGAATACCTTTCTATTCAAAAGCATCTAGAAAGAAAAAAGAACAAGAGAAAGCAAATGAAAGCTTGTTGTCCGCTTTCGTGATTATTCATTCAAGTGACCCCCCTGGTTTCAATTCTTTAGAAACAGCGCTAGCGTATGTTTTTATGTTAAAATTACAAAAGTGTACTTTTTCTTCTATAGAAATCTCACAAATGGCCATTTAATCATACTTTGGCTTGATCATAGATTATAACGCTTCCGTTAGTACCTTCCGTATTACTTTCACGCAGTTGTTTTTACCATTTCATTTTCTCTCCTTTACTCTATGAATTATCAAACGGGTTGATTCTTCTTTTTATTTCTTTCTTGTTGCCTTTGAGTATAATTGCGGCCCGCACAGGACAACTCCTTATTTTTGTCTTTTTTGTCAATTAAGCGGGCGGACATCCTCTATTAAGCAGACACTAAGCAGGGGGGTGGTTAAGCGAGAAATCAAACCCAAATGCAATGGAAGACATGTAACTTCGTCGATTGGACTTCCTGGGTACTTTTACTAACTTCCTGGTTTTTTTTTTAGTTAAATTTTTTTTCCGAACTGAAATATAATCTTGAATTCTTTCACGCAGACACGAAATATAAAATAAAAATAAGAAATTTAGCCTGATGGGAATGACTCATAGACAGCGAAAAGCGACACAATTAACACAACAACGTTAGTTCAAGCAACTTTGGTAGAGATTCAAAATGGAAAAAGTAAAATGCTCGCTGCGAACAGCAAACAGTGTTGCCGACAGCCGCAGACGTTTGGTTTTAGAATGCCGACCCATTTTTAGTTCCATCGAAAAATTATTTTAACGACACGTGACAATTAACCTACACTTATTTTTGCTCAAATTCCTGAGTTAAGCCCGGGCTTAATGACTTAAAGGCAGCTACGTAACTGAGAGTGACAGTAAGTTCGGTATAGATTTATTAAGATAGTACACATGTATCAGCTTTGTACCTTGTTATGAATTGTAAGTGAATAACATATGTCATTTTAGTCGATTTACGTGTAACCACACATTTATTCATTCAAAATATTGCCTAATTCTGATTGGCTAAAAGCACACGCATAATTCACCATAACCAGTTACTGATGACCAAATTTGGAAGAATTTTGTGTTTAACGAGGAAATGACGTCAAAAATGCAGCCTTCTACAGGTTAATGCACCGTTAACCGAGAAGACCTGGGGACGAGATTGAGTTGTTTTCGTTGTAAAAACTAAAATGGCGGACACTTCACTCGTTTTAAGAGTAAGAACTACAGCTGGAAATAGGCGAAATAATGGCTAAAAACATAGCAAAAACAGCAAGAAGACAACTCGGAGGGCGACATCTGCTATTTAGAGAATATTTGCGGAGCTGGACAAACCTAAACGTAAACTATCGAAGATAAACTTAACATCGATGCAGGTAAGCTTGTTTTAGCTATGTTTTTAAACTAGGAATCAGTTTGAATGAATAATAAAACAATTATTGAATTCGGCTTTCGTATCATATGAAGATTTATGGAGATCTCGGAGGGTGTTATCCGCCTCGGCCTACGGCTTCGACGGATAACACCCTCCTCGATCTCCATATTTCTTCATAATATATTTAGCCTCATTCATTAATTGTTAAATATATAAAATGTCAGCAAGTCCACAGCAACAGATCAATGAGTGGTGCCGGATCTCCCAGTTGTACACCTGGATCAGTACAATTTAAAAACTTGTAGAAAAATATGAAACGGGAAACTGATCCTTACGGCAGGGCGATGAAGAAGTAAACAAAAGAAAAAAACAAAAGAGGTAATATATACACCTTATTCGATGGTTTAGCATGTAATACGTGCGGATATTTTGCGAGTTGCGTAGTATTTTTCCGAGCCCCGCAGGGGCGAGGAAAAATACGAGTAATGAGCAAAATGGTATTTTGGCTTCTATTTTCTAATAAGAGTATCCAAAACATCCTGATTCTGTCAGCCATGGTTGCTCCTTTTGCATCCGCCGGTATTCGCCCTGTTGTAAACCGGTTAAACCAGAACACTACAGTGTATTACGGCCTCGTATTTTAGTTGTTCTCTTGACCTTATATGGTAAAATGACATAATAGTGGAATAATAATAACAGTTATTAATGTGCTCAGTACTGGGTCATCAGCGTGACAGAAAAATGTCAGAAAATAGCATTTCTGTTTGCAAGACTTTGTTGCTTTCATTAACTTTCATTTAATATCACTTGACTGTTAACTTTTCATTTATCAGTTAACTACTAATTTTTTTGGCCAATTATCAGTTAACTACTGGTTTTACCCAAATATCAGTTAACTGTTAACTTCATTCCACCCCCTTATTAAGATAGTACACATGTATCAGCTTTGTGTCATGAATTGTAAGTGAATTATATGTCATTTTAGTAGATTTAACCACACTGTTGACTCTGAAGATGATTACCGCACAGGTTGTCGAAACGTCAGTCACTGTCAACAACAACAGTCCTATTCAGGACTACGTTCACCCGGACGATGAAACTCAACCTACTTTTGAACTGTTATTCTTCTCGCTTTACAATACATTAGTTAAACGAGATGCCTATCATTCTTGACTCTGTCTACGTCAGTGTTGTAAATAAGAGTGAAAATATTTTGTTCTCGTTTCACTGCAGAGTGAAAACAGAGTCATTAGGACTCTTTTGAGCTGAACTGACACTTTTTAAGACTTCTAAGGATGTAAGTATATAGCTGTTCATATACTCCATACGAATCAAACTTAATAAAACATGGTAATTCTTTAGTTGGAACATAGTTATTATTCCGCTCTATTAACTGTGGTTTGAATTTTGATGGCGTCACGTTTTAAGTTTCAATTCAAATTTTTTCAGAACAGCCGTCACGGGGAAAATTATCCGACATTAGATTCTCGTACAAACCGACTGTAATTTCTCACGCGGTTGCCTTCTCGTCAAGATGGCTTCCGAAACCTTAACAAGGTCTATAGGCCGATCACTACATTCAGAGATCCTTAATGAAGACAGGATGAAGCTCAAAACGTCTTCACGGTGGCCACCTCACTTTCTGTTTAATATTCAAAAGTGTATTCATGATTATCAAAGTATCGAAATGTAATTTCAGTGATTAGTGAATTCCCATTTGGTTTTTGTTCTTTGTTTTTGCTTTTTCGTTTGACAACGGTATTGTAGGTAGCGATTCAGTTATAAAAGTTCGGGCGTGAATAACGGGTCATTATCTTGAAAAGATTTATTGAATAATACCCGATGTAAACACGCGATGCTTAAACCAAACTTTTGACGAGGATTCTCATAAAACTTCAAAGGCGCTATTAGGCGTCCTGCTTCAAACCGAGATGAGGAAGTTTGAAGCCTTGCTAGGTCAAGGCTTGCAAACCGAACAACACTTATAATAACCCTCTTATTCTAAATGGAAAAGAACGAAATTAAAGTGTCAAGTTAGATTAGATAACAGAAAGGCGTTGGCTTCCTTGAATACGGTAACCAGAGAGTTTTGGAAACCAAACTGATTACGACGCTCGGAGGAGACACATATCGTACAATGGACAATAAACACACGACACACACATGCACTAATATCTTCCTGGGGCAAAAAGGAATTAAAACAAATCAAGCTTATACCTTCGCACTTGCGAAGTGGAACTTCCGAATGATGTACTCGATGTAGGGTTTCTTGCAAAAACAAAACAAAAACGTACCTAAATTGAAATCACGTTTCACCTGACCTGCTTGCTTGCGGAACTACACATTCACACACTGAATCAAAGTTCTGCCCATAGTTAGTACTACTAACTATGTTCTGCCCTAACCCATGCATGACATATATGCATCTTCTACAAGCATGTAATTATTTTGGAGACAAAAGGGCGTTGAAATGGACGCGACAAGCAGCCTGAAGGTATTGTGGGTAGTTTAGTGGGCGAAAACAATCTTTATTTTGGTGTTTCTTGATGTTACGGAAACTATTGGCCCTAAAGCTCAACCCCTTACTTTTAAAAAACCATTTTTAACAGACAAGGAACCCCTTTCGTATGAATTTTCATTAACAAATGGTGACCCTTTCACATACTTAGTTTAGAGCTTTCCATCCCTTTAAACTGCTATAAATGCACGTACAGGGACCGCGGAGCAAGGTGAAAAGTGGGAGGGCTGACAATTGAAAATATTTTTTTCATATTGAAAATCGAAAAAAGGAATAAAAGGAATAAAATCATAGTATTTGTATGTTAAATGGTCAAACTCAAACTCATCATTTTCACTGCAAATAGTTGTCGTCTTTTCTGCAGAGCTTACAGACTTTGACGAAGTCCCAGATAACTCTAATAAACGACCAACATACACGGTCAGTTCAGATTCAATGCAAGAAAAGACGGGATTACAATTTTAGTATAGAAAATACTACACTGACGTGATCTGAAAAATTTCTAACTATGGCCGTTCACTGTTCAAGTAATGTAATTCTTCTTGCCATCGAATATTTCATTGATTCGAAAGGAGAAATAAAAAATATAAAACTTTTATCAACTCAAAACAACTACTCACCTTCATTTGGCTTGAAAAAGCTAGTAATTTTCTTCATTTCGTCTGATAAAACTGATAAAAAACTCGACCGGAGCTGGAAGTACAAAACACGCTGCCGAACGAAGCGAAGGGGTGGCCAAGGCATGGCGTTTAATCAAGGGGCAAGTCGGCCCAAGGGCACAATTACTGCGAAAAGCACAGGAGCCCCACAAAATGCCTGGCGTTTGAAATTAAAGAAAGTACAGAGAATATAGCGGAATATAGACGGAAAAAAACTTGTTTCAAGTCTTTTTTTTTAAATTTAATTATTTTTCCTTTAGCGCAAAAAGTGGGGGCGGGGGCGCAAAAAAAGTGGTGGGGCCGCGGCCCCACCAGCCCCTCCCCCTCCGCGGTCCCTGACGTAGGGCATACCCTGCGGGGTTGAATTTTTCCTGTTAGGTTTTACCTTTGACACTGTAAATTAAGTATTCAAGTAGATACATTATTTCTTGTGTGACTTTATGGAAAGTACTTGGGTAATCTGAGCAGCAAGCGGGTCTATTTTCATAAGGAAGAGGAAAGCTGTAATTGAAGAGGAACTCATGCGGTGGACGACCGGGTATCAATTGTGGTGTAGTCAATCCCTCGTACTCACGGGTTTCGCACCCCGAGATTTAAGACATTTTCCTATAAATGTGCCTTCACCACCTCCTCGTGGGCATCCACCCTCGTCCAGCACTTTCTTGAATATTCTTAACGTCTCGCGGCTGAAAACGTAGCCGGCCCCTCCCGTGTTGTATCCGCCATAAGTAGTAAACATCCTTCCGATATAATGAGGATCCGAGGGATTTAACTTGGACAGAAAATAGCGGAGATTTTCCGTGATCTAAAACCACTCAGCGTCGTGCATATGGTGTTGATAAATGTAATGCGCGGGTTTTGTTAACCAGAGCTTTTTTTTTCCTTCTTCAACATTTAACCCGATTGCAGGAAATCTGGAATCCACTTTCGAACTGAAGAACAAGAGCACATCGCAGCGTTTTCCCCATGTATTCACTGATTTTGCTCTTTCAGTGAGGCTGGTTGGAGAGGTTGCTATCCAGCAAAAGATTCGAGATCGCTTAATTTCCATTCCCCAGTGTTGAAACCATTTATGCACCTAGCTGCATTGTGTTGGCTACGTTTGTTTGTTTGTTATTTAGAGGTGTCCATACTGTATATGTAAATATAATGTCTAAGCAAGAACATAGTCATCATACCAAAAACTATAATGCAGGCAAATTGAAAAATAATACCACGCAAACTTGTCGCACCATGTCGCACCATGTTTGGTCGCAGTCTGCCGGGTGTAAACTCTCCTAGCAAACATGAGTGAAAGTTCAACTTTTCGGAAACTTTGTTATTCGAAAATATCTAGAAAGAAAAACACGAGAAGGCAAATGAAAGCTTGTTGCCTACTTACGCTGACCATGGGGTCATATTAAAAACTGCACAATAAAACAGTCGCGATTATTGATTTAATTGGCCCCATGGCCAGCTTCAATTCTTCATAACCAGCTAAGGTTAAAATTACATAAGTTTCTTCTTCTTTTTCTTCCTTTCTTGTTCCCTTTCAGTAAAGTGTGTTGAAATTTTTGTAAAATTGTGACAAACATCCTTAAAAAACAGAAATAAAAAGCCAATCAAATCATCCTTCTTTTTTGGCAATCATCTAAAGCTCATCCCCCTGATCTTTCGCACACGTTTTAAACTTCAGGAGGTTGAAACTACTATGAGGTGAAATTGCATTTCAAAAGCTCTTCACTTTCGAAAGATAACGGCCAAACATTAAGATTGTCCAGGTTTAACTCTGTTACGAACAATAAAAAATTCATCTAAAAATATCTCGAATTTTGCTGAAACTTCACGAATACTGAGGCAGGTATTGGAGGAAAATTGCTGCCGTGAGACGGATTATGGTAAAAAAAACTCCCAGTGATGAGAAATACGAATGCAAGTAAATCATAGATAATGGCGTCATATTATCGTTACCTATGACGACTTCGAGACAAATCATTGCTCATAACAAATTTTCATATTTGTCTGATCACTTGTGGTAATCGTGCAAAGGGATTTTCGGTGACGCGCGATGGGTCCCAAATTATCAACGTGATGCGTGATCGGGACAAAATTAGCCGCGTAAGGCGTGATTGGGCTTAGCTGGGTGGTGCGTGATTTACTATTTTCATAACGCGTGTTGCGTGATTTTCCTTTTAGATGCCCATGATTGGTGAATATCACTTGAAACTAGAAACAGAAACTAAAAACAGATAGTCTGACGTCATTTTCAGGTCATTTTTCTTGTTCCTCAAGCTCGCCTAATCTCCTGTCAAAATCGCACTGTGACCTCTATTCGCTGTATTCTTAGCCTTTTCCAGGCGTTCAGATAATAGAATGCAAGCTAAAAACTGACGACGAAAAAAAAATTAAACGAGGGGAGACTGGAGAGGGAAAAGAGGAGGGAACCCTCGCTCTTGCCCTAGTCTACCCTCGTTTTCCCCACGTATGATTTAACTCGCTCCCCACATCTGAATTCCGCGCTCTACTATACTGTCTAACTATACTACTAACTGTCAACACTTGATCCTACCAAAAAATGACACTGAAAACTATTTACTGGACCTGATTCATTCAGCGGGTGAGATATTATCTTGTTAACTTAATGCAATTGAAACTCATTCCCGCGCACTTTTACGCTCTTTTTTCGAATTTAAAGATTGTTGTTGTTGCCGTTTGTTTGTTGTTGATTAAGAGGGAATCAATAGTTTTGTATAGAGATTAAGGATGGTAACCACAAGGAGGGTATAAGGGCATGTTTGTGATGGTTATCATTCCGGCAAAGATTAAGATTATAACACTTTTTTTTGTTCCCACGGATTGAGTTAGTCATACTACTCTCCTAGCTGATGGTCGACTAACTCCTGGGTGAAGTTTGACCAGCGTGTTCTCTGGATTCACGGTTGGGGTACCGTGGGCGTGGCCCCCTGGCGGGCAGCAGTTCCTTTATTTACGGGGAAAACTTAAAATGTGAGTGAAGCATTGCTATTTTTCTTGTTCCGTTGAAAATCAATCGAAATGACTGGTCTAGAAGACTTTAAAAGACAATTTGAATTAAAGTGAGAAGGTTTCATCGGATCGCACGCAAAACTTTGTGATCTGAATGAATGCTTGGATTGCTTGCCATCCAGCGAGCCGCTGCTAAGTACTATATCCTAGCATGTGACTAAGTTCTGCAAAGGACTAATCGTGTTCAATTGTATGACAGTAATGGCGGCATGTAAGATATTTTAGTCCTTTTATAATCAATTATATAATATAATCAATATTTAGTTGTTCAATGATTTACTATTGTAGTGCACGGCTCTCCGGGAGAACACTTTTTAGTGAAGAGGACGATACGGATAAATACAATTTTTGTTGTTGTTGTTTGTCTGAAACTGTGTATCCTGTTTAAGACTATGTGCATACATATATATGAACAGCAACTTCCCGGGTCGTCACAAGTGTTGACACACATCAGACATCGTGCCTGCGCGGATGGCCGAGAGGATTTGATGCACTAAATTCCAGTCCTCACTCCTGAATTCGAACTTCGAGAAGTCACTCGTTAGGTGACGGCGTGTTCCCCACCGTCGCCGTCATGGTATCAAATATTTTACCAAATATTTTATACTCTTTGTAACATGACGAATATTATAGATCTCCTGACATCTTTCTCAACATTTATTTTTCATTTCATATTCATTAGAGTAAAAACTGTACAAACACTTCATTAAATATGCTCTCCACTCTTAGATACCTATCCTTTCGCCTGCTTTTTACAAAGCAGCCGTAAAAGGCTGATAACAACCGGTTTTTGAATCGATTTGCAGAACAATAATATTTGACTGTAAATCATGATCAAATTTTGAACGTTCTTGACAGTAACAAAATAATATCTAACATCTTGGCTGGCTTCACATAAAGTTTTTTTTCATATATATTTGTAAATATAGAGTCGATGTAAAAACCTGAAATTCTCGTAAGTAGTAACTACTTTCTCATTCTATAAATATCCTGTAACAAAACTGAAGCAAAAATATCCTGGCAGACTTAGCCTGCGAGCGAGCTCCCTGGGGCACTCTGGCGGCGGGGCGGGAAAAGGAAGGAGAGCTTGCAACTACGTCTCTGGAATTTGAATATCTACATCGAAAGAGTCGATGCGATGCGAAATGCTGATTGGTGGAGATAGCATAAGTAATGACGCAATACCCTTGGCACGTGCTGTCATGTGTTGTTTAATGTTTGTTTACATTCCCGCTCGTTTCCGCTTCGCGCTGATTGGCGGAAATCTGACAGCTCAGTCGACAGGGAGCTACAGGGGAATTGGAGGCGAAATTCAAATTCCAGATAAGCCGTTGCAAGCTCTCCTTCTTTTTCGCGCCCCGCCGCCAGAGCGGCCCGGAGAGCTCGCTCGCAGGCTAAGCAGACTAGTCTTTATTGGTCAAATTTTTCAGCAGGTCGCAATTTCGTCTGGTACTGTCGTGTAAACGTAACCTTAGTACAACTTTTACCAGTGTATTTTTAGCGTCAGTAAAACGCGGGGTCGGGGTCGGGGCCGGGGCCAGGGTCTATCTTGTTTTTTTTTTTTAAAGAATGCTGTTTTAGGGTTAGGGTGAGGAATCCTAACCCTAACCCCCGGGCCCGCGTTTTACTGAAGTTTGGACCCCAAAACAACAGCTAAATTACAGTAATGTTAGAGTTTTATTAAATTGACACCAGATGCTTTGATTTTTGAATATAGAGCGCTTTCCACCTGTATAAAAAAACTAGTGAACAATTTCCACAAATAAAACAGTACCACTCTTTTCCAGTACACCGGTACTGTAAACATGGCTGCCCTCCTTTCAGTCTGGAACGTTTAGTTGTTACTTCTGCGACGAAAGCAAATGGTCCTGTGATTTTTCGTTATTCCGGTAAAAAAAAAAAAGGAAAAAAACGAGGAAAGTGTAATACCTCTGGTGTTTCTTGCTTTCTTTTTAAGACCACTCCACTTAAAATCACCGTTCCTTTCTTAACAAATGGAAAACGCTCTTTATAATTTATTGGAAAACAGAATAAGAATTGACACGCATTATTACTACAGACTTGACCCGGTGCTGTTACTGATGATCTGCGACTTTCACGTTTCCCATAAATCAATTTGTTTTCCCATCAAATTTTGCATAAGGATTGTTTTCAATTTCTCTTGGGGCCAGTAATGGTCCCTTGAGAAAACGAAAAGAAAACCTACGCAAAATGTTGTAGGAAAAACAAATTGCATTTTGGGGTACGTGAAAGTCGAAGATACGCAGTAATTTTCAGTAGTCATGCCTCAAACACTGTCATTCCATGGAATTAGATGGCAATTGTACTTAACAAAACATGGTCGGGTTACGCAAGGCAAACGTTTGAAACTTATTCATCTGTTATTCATTAAGCAAAACTTATTCATCTGTCGAGCGCCCAAGCAGTGCAGAATCTACTGCAAAGACGAATGTCACACGCTCCATCGTGTTCGGAAAAATAGTCTTAGGAATACTGCAATAATTTTTTTTCACTCGGTATTTAACACACGTTAGCAGTCTCAAACCCTAGAAAAAAGTCGAAACCCAACTGCTTTTAATTTATCTCCCGCCATCATAAGGCGAACGCAAGCGAACGTCGCGTCGCGTCAGTAACGAAGTCACGAACTGTCCTTTTTGATAGAAACGATGATCAGCGGGGGTTAATTTATCATGACCTAGGGGTCGGCGAAATTGTAGGAGCTGTGGGTAGGTGATCTGGGGAAGCCAGGTGAAGGGGTTATTATTTACTTTTTAGGAAGGCTCATTGGGTTGAATAAATTATGAGTGAAACCAAAGGGTGAGGTGTAAATTTTCGCAACTACCCTTCCTGGCACATAATAAATTAAAACCACCTTAACTGTTTGGCTCAAAGACCACAGAATGAAGAGTCATTATCGCCACATTACGTCAGGGATGAATCAAATCCTATCCCACCGAAAAGACGCCGGAGTTATCCTTGTTCCTTTGTTTCCGTTGTGAATTTTGTACGCATGCGCTTCATACTATACAGCCGCTGTCTCCGCCGCTACCCACCCGGGTCATCATGAGCATTTGCTCTAGTTCACAAATCCTGGCGTACAAAACACGCTGCTCGTCTTCAGCCTTTGCTCGCCACCACTTTTCCACCTCTTGGATCTGTCTCTGGTGTTGAACCTGTTGAAACGAAAATTAGTTCCAAGAGTGTTCAAATAGTAACTTCCCGTATGTCCTCGAATAAGCGCCCAGGAACATATGTAAGATCTCGGCTAAAGGGAGGGGGGCTTATTAGAAGGGGTGGGAGCGCTTATTACCTTTTCCTTTCAGAGAAATATAACTTTACTTTGGCTATATCTTTGATGGAAAAACAAAAACTACAGCTACTCTGAAGATGACTACTCCACAGGTTGTCGAAACATCAGTCAGTGTAAACAACAGTCATATTCAGGACTACGATCAGCCGGACGATCATGCTAAACCTACTTAAGAAATGACTCCTGGGTTCAAAGCTCTCACAAAAACTACAACATTATCCACGTAAACGTTAAGTCAATATTAATGTCTTTCATTGATTAAAACAGTGGTTGGTAATTAATCGTACGGTAGTTCCACTGTATCGGTATTGTATTGTTCCATGTATTGGCTCTCTCCTTCGCAGAGGCTCCCGTGGGTACCCCAGTAAAAACAGTAGTAAGCGCGGGGAGGACGATGGGAAGAGAGAAAAGGTTTCCCCATCCCATCATTCCCTGAGCGCTTTTGTTTTTTTCCTCTCCCCAGTCTCCCTGCGACACAAAGAGGCCTCTGCGGAGGAGAGAGGTGTATCGGTATGCATATTTATAACAAAAGGTAATCATATCATCGTCGAGTTCATCTTCGTCAATGATTAGCAGATCGTCGCATTCCGTAATCTAAACCATTCCTTTCAAAACTCACTTGCTGCCAACACAAAAAAGGCACAGGCTAAACGCAGGCTAAAATTGGCGTCGAGACTCATTCCGTCTACTGCAACTATGTCAACATAAACTCTAATCAAATGCTCTAATCCGAAGGTTTATTTTCACCATCAGACATGCAACGGCTTCTTTCAGTGCACAGTTCCCTATAAAGTGTCTGTATTAGCGGGCTTAACTTTCCATGTGAATCTAGCTGTTAATCGGACAAAAAAGTGTCCGTCGTCAAAATGAGCCATTTTCGAGTTCGGAAAACCCTCACTTTCAAAACGAAACTAAGCGAAACCTTTCTTGTGATAATGAGGCCATTTGCATGAGATTAAAAATTCATTTTAATATCAGCGGCTTCGCACTTACCCTCGCTTTGAAACAGAGGCTGGTGGCAACTCGGAAATGGCGTATTAACAGCTGTCTGTATTAATCCCTCAGGTAAGCATTAAGCGAGTTAAATTTAAAGAAAATGCAAGAGCTTTCCCCTAGCAAATAAAAAACCTGTATGTGGCCGCAAAACGGGGCTAGACACTGAAGGAGCTGTGAAATAACCGAAAAGAAATTGAAAACCGTGATCAATTGAGGTTTCTGGCTGAGTGACCACCTACCCCTCCCCCAAGTCACAATTTGCCCTAACTGAGAAGTAAGCGTTACTGTTGACTTAGGAGAGGGGTAGGTGGTTCCGAAAACCGTACCTGCGCGGCGGCATAAGTGTCCTTCACATTGTAAACGCTCTCTTCCACTACCGGCTGAGCCTCCAATATTGTTTCCGGTACTTTAAGGGCTTCTTCCTCAGACACAGGACGAGCTTCTATGACTGTTTCCATTGAGCCCGTATCACTTGCGAGGGCATGAGAACTAACGCGAGAACTGACGAGGGAATCAGTTCCACTTGTCAATGAACGGCTAACACTAAGCGGGGTGTTTAGAGCTGTGCAGAAAAATAAAACACAATTATTATCTAACATAGAAATACAAACTGGAATGAGGGTGCAAAACATCACTGTCATAATCATCAATGCCCATAAGGTAAGGATCGTCTTCCACCCCTTTTCGTCAATAGGTCTTAACAAACGAAAAACAACAAAGACAAAAAACAAAGCCAAAAATCTAGACAAATAGAAAAGCCAGTTACGGTTAACAGAAAAGTTAAAAATTAACTTCTTTTGTTTCAAAAAGTTAAATATTGATTAACCTGTCTTTTTTGCATCTTTAAATCAAAATAAAGGTCTTAGGATCATCTCGGGATGAGACAAGCTATTCTTTTGAAAAATTTTAAGATTTGATAGATCATACTTTTTATAAAGTATTTCACTTCTAATATTATTTTACACATAGAAATGTCAATAGTCAAATTAAAAATAATCTTTGTGAGAAAGCAAAAGCGGACACGCGAAGGCCCAACTCAAGGCCGAGGCGCGACATTCATTATAACCTATGGCCGTTTTCACACTAGAGACGGATTCGTGTGAGACGGGTTATCCGTTTGATGATTCGTGTCAGATAGTTAATACTTCTTAATTTGAAAATGGAATAATTTTAATTTTGAATGAACAATCCGTCTGACTTTATCCGTCAATTATTTCGACGGACAGTTTGATGACGGGATTATCCGTTCCAGCTAGCCTGTGTACAGCCGCCCCCTCCCCTCAGAAAAAAATCGGAGAAGGGGTGTCTGTGAGGGGGGGGGGGGGGGGGGGCGCGACTGTACACGGGCTAGTCTCAGACGGGTAATCCATTTCTAGCTCTAGCGTGAAAACGGTTAATAACAAAATTCCCGTGTCCAGTGTTTTTAATGATTGCGAAGGACTGTACGGAACGACTGTCTCCCGTTGCCTTGTCCGTAGGCCTCATTATTCCGCGCAGCTAATGCTTTTCGGGTCACGTGGTCCTAATGAGTTCGCCACCGAAATGCCTTGACCGAAATTGCGTGGGAAGACGCCTTACAGGGACTAGGCATAGCAATGTCTACCGTAGCGTCAGAGGAAAACAGGGAAATGTTGTTTATGGGCAACGTGTTTTACAAATACTGTAGTGACATCTCTACACTAGTGTTTTGAGGGCACGACGTCCTGAAAATCGCAAATATCAATCCCCAGCAAGAAGCCACACTTTCGCCATGGAAAAAATTAGTTCCCCGAGAGACTGCGGAAATGGAGCCCAGGTTTTGGTCTGCACCTAAAACGCGTTTCGCCTAACGTGCGTACGGAGTCACACTAGCCTAGAAATAAAAAACGCAGCCATAAGTGAGTTTAGTACCGGCTTAAAAGTAGCAAATCTTGGGAACAGTTTCTTTTACGGTTAACTCTTTTTTACTCTATTTACGGCTAACGGTTAAAATTTTTCAATTTTTACGGCTATCGACTAAATTTTTGGCCGTTTTACGCCTATCGGTTAACCCCATTGAGACCCTCTGTAAATAGCGACTGGGTACGAGTCTGGTGGATATCCATATCAACGAGTATCGTATTTATTCGATTAAACGCCGCGGCGTTTATTAAATTTTTAGCGTTTCCGATGCGGCGTTTATTTCTAACATGCGAAAATTGTTGCCGAGCGTTGCAAAAAGAACTCCTTCTAAAAATGCTACAACAAAACTTCGGAGGGAGGCAAGTCTTTTTGGACGAGGAATCGTATTCCGCTACGTCGCTGAAATGTCCTGCTGACCAGGAGTAAGTTAAGGTTTTAAAGCTTTATGTGTTTGCGCTGTATTTAGACGTTGTTGAGTTTTATATATAGTTTCCTTATTTCTTGCCAGGTAGTGAATTAATGACTGTACCATTTTTGTAACGGGGGGGGGGGGGGGGGGGGGGCATTATCGCGAGTGCCAAAGACACGACCCTTGTAGGGGATCTGGGGATATCCTTTCCCAGAAAATTTTTAAATTTGGAGGCTCCGAAACGTTACTTTCAGCGCTTGTCATCAGATATGTCTCTGAAAAATGGACCTTGAATATGAAAATGGCAAACAATTGCAAGTGACTATAGCGAAATAACTGAGTCTAAAGAAAACAAATCCAGTCACAGATTTCTCTGGCTCATCAGGTCCAGGGGGGGAGAGCTGCCCCCCTTGCCCCCCCCCCCCCCGCTAGCTACGTCTCTGTGTACTGCCTCTCAACGACGGTAACGTTTAGTTCTTCATACAGGTTTGGTAACATATTAAAGAAAGAATATTAAGGCCCACATTGGCCTGGTGGTGGGTTGCTTAAGACTGGTAAAAATGATACAATAAAAACTTATATTGATTGAAGAAAGAAATAGCTTCTGTATGAATTTGTAATGATTGGTTTTGTGGTGGGTATTCCTCATAAGATGCAACAACTATCTAAAAATTATGTTCCTCTTCTTCAGAAATCAGATATTTACCAGTCTTAAAAATTTTAATTTGCAATAAAAATAAACAAATTAGAGACGCCATGATCATTTGAATTGCAGTCTGTGCCATTTTTGCATGGTACAAATTATGCTTCATCACATTACCTAAAAGAGCATGTTGCAAATAAGCAGCTGAACATAGTGCACTTTTGCTGAAGAAGCCTTGATGATAAGTGTCTAAGCTCTGGGACAAAACTTCTTTTTAGTCTCTGGTTATATTTCCTCTGTACTCTCTACAATTATTGTTGTGAACACTATTTTGCTGATGCTTGAAGTTTTAAAAAAACACATAGATTGTGACATTGTCTGTTTTGACACAAGATGCTGATATTTTACTCAAGACATATTTTAATGGAGAAATATCAGCGTTTTAAATAGGACAATCACATGACTGTTGGGGGGCATATAGTTTATTTGTGGCCTGAGTAGCACCCTCGCTCCGCTCCGCTCGGGCGCAAATGATGCTACTGGGGCCAATAATAGAGGCTAGATATTATTATGCAGGATTTAAGTCAAGTGTGTTGTAAATGTCCCAATCTACTTGTAAGAGGAAAATTTGGCAGCTGGCACCTCATTATGGTTGTGCTGTTTCTTTAAGTCCTGGGAGCTACTCAACAGTGTTTTGAAAGGAAAGGGTCCGCCCCATAAGTATCCTTACTTCTTACCCCTTACATATACCATTGTTGAAAAGAAAGGTATCCCTTTTCTCTCCCTTCCCCAACCAGGTTCAGGCAAACTTTTTGAAAATTCTTTGCCAAAACAATTTTCTGGACACTTGATGAATGAAATGATATATCCACTTAAAAAATAAATACACCATTATGCAGCTTTTACGTCACAGTGACTAGTTCATTTAAGAATATTTGAGGCCATTATAAAACAAACTTCAGCCTGCCAGTTTTAAACCGTTAGCTTTAAGTAATGGCCCAGATAAGAAGGAAAGCACCCACCGCAATGAGCATGTCGGAATCTGATTGGTTTAAACATTAAATTTTACGAAATCTTCGCAAAGCAGCTTGTATATTGATCCAACTTCCTCACCTTGTAAAAAAATCTTGTCTGAGTCCAAATAGCACAGAAATCCTATGTGGGAAACACGTAAAATCGCAAACTTTTCTCCGCTATTGTTTGCAATTCTTATGATTGGTCGAAGTCTTTTAAACCCAAAAACCCTCTTTAAAGATGTAGTTGAAATACATTTTATTTCGTACACTGCCTTTTTGTAGGTTGATGCTTTCTTTGTGTGAAAATGAAAAGATTTCTAAGTGAGGAAAGAGTTTTGAGCTATAAAAAAGCAATTGCTTTCCGCCTTACACGGATCATTACTTAATATCCTCGAGTAACGACAGTGGCACTTTGATATATTAGGACAAAACACTAAAACAAAAAATTCTGATAGAATCACTTGGAAGAAACATGGCTAGTTAAATTGACCAGAAAACCTCACAGAATGTAACGTATAAAATACAGGGGCGTAGCCAGCTTTTTCCCTGACTAGTTGTAGGCCTGGCTGACTTTTTTTCGTCATATCCAGACCTGAAATTTGTACCCATGACTAGTGCTTAGTGACCTCACCAACACTTTGAGTTCTGAAGCTTTTTAGCTAACCCAACAACGCACAATTTATAACAAGTGGTAGAGTGATCAAACCAAAAATTTGTAGGCCCCAGCCTACAGGTACATAAGCAGCTGGCTACGCCTCTGGAATAATATAATTAAACTGGGGGTTGAAACCAACCGAAAGGATGCAAAAATAAAATAACATAAAGACACAAAAACCGAATTTCCGTCTACGTGCCGTATCCTTCATCCGGGAGTTTGATAAGAAAACCGAACATGTCATCGACGAGATTCTAGACTAATAAGTACTACAACGTACTTTAACCCCTTTCAGAAATTTTCAGTTATAGGTTTCAACTTTGACACGATAAATTAAGTATTCAAAGAGATACACCATTTCTGGTTTGACTTTATGAAAAGTATTTGGATAATCTGAGCAGCATTCGGGTCCAATTTTATAGGGAAGAGGAAAGCTGTATTTCAAGAGGAACTCATGTGGTGGACTGCCTGGAGTCAATTGAAGTGCTCTTTGAAAAAAGGTTTCTCTTTCGCTTGAATCCCTCGTACTCACGGGCTTCACACCCTTAGATTTAAGACATTTTGCTACAAATATATCTTCACCACCTCCTGGTGGGCAGCCACCCTCGTCCAGCGCTTTCTTGAATATTCTTAACGTTTCGCGGCTGAAAACGTAGCCGGCCCCTCCAGTGTTGTACCCGCCATCTTTAGTATACATCCTTCCGATATAATGAGGATCCGAGGGATTCAACTTGGACAGAAAATAGCGGAGATTTTCCATGATCACGTAAGTGTCGTCATCTGCCTTCAAAAACCAATCAGCGTCGTTTATGTGGCGTTGATAAATATATTCCAACGATAAACGGGTTTTTTTGAACAGTCTACCTCTTCCTTCTTCGACATTTAACCCGATTGCGGGAAAGCTGGAATCCGCTTTCGAACTGAAGAACAAAAGCATATCACAGCGTTTTCCCCATGTATCCTTCACTGATTTTGCTCTTTCTGCGAGGTTGGTTGGAGAGGTTGGTACCCAGCATAAGATTCGAGGTCGTTTAGTTTCATTTCTGTTGAAACCATTTTGGTGAAGATGCCTGTCTGCATTAGCATTGTATTGGGGACGTTTGCTTGCCGCTATTTCGAGGCGTTTATGCCAATACTGCATATAATTATTATGTTCAAAGAAGAACATTGTCACCATACCAAGAACTAGAATGGAGGCAAATTGAAAAATAATAATAGGCAAACTTGTCGCACGATATCGTACCATGCTTGGTTTGATTACAATCTGCTGGGTGTATTTTCTTCTAGCTGGGCTCTAAAAGGTTCAGGTTCTCGAATACCTTTCTATTCAAAAGCATCTAGAAAGAAAAAAGAACAAGAGAAAGCAAATGAAAGCTTGTTGTCCGCTTTCGTGATTATTCATTCAAGTGACCCCCCTGGTTTCAATTCTTTAGAAACAGCGCTAGCGTATGTTTTTATGTTAAAATTACAAAAGTGTACTTTTTCTTCTATAGAAATCTCACAAATGGCCATTTAATCATACTTTGGCTTGATCATAGATTATAACGCTTCCGTTAGTACCTTCCGTATTACTTTCACGCAGTTGTTTTTACCATTTCATTTTCTCTCCTTTACTCTATGAATTATCAAACGGGTTGATTCTTCTTTTTATTTCTTTCTTGTTGCCTTTGAGTATAATTGCGGCCCGCACAGGACAACTCCTTATTTTTGTCTTTTTTGTCAATTAAGCGGGCGGACATCCTCTATTAAGTAGACACTAAGCAGGGGGGTGGTTAAGCGAGAAATCAAACCCAAATCCAATGGAAGACATGTAACGTCGTCGATTGGACTTCCTGGGTACTTTTACTAACTTCCTGGTTTTTTTTTTGGTTAAATTTTTTTTCCGAACTGAAATATAATCTTGAATTCTTTCACGCAGAAACGAAATACAAAATAAAAATAAGAAATTTAGCCTGATGGGAATGACTCATAGACAGCGAAAAGCGACACAATTAACACAACAACGTTAGTTCAAGCAACTTTGGTAGAGATTCAAAATGGAAAAAGTAAAATGCTCGCTGCGAACAGCAAACAGTGTTGCCGACAGCCGCAGACGTTTGGTTTTAGAATGCCGACCCATTTTTAGTTCCATCGAAAAATTATTTTAACGACACGTGACAATTAACCTACACTTATTTTTGCTCAAATTCCTGAGTTAAGCCCGGGCTTAATGACTTAAAGGCAGCTACGTAACTGAGAGTGACAGTAAGTTCGGTATAGATTTATTAAGATAGTACACATGTATCAGCTTTGTACCTTGTTATGAATTGTAAGTGAATAACATATGTCATTTTAGTCGATTTACGTGTAACCACACATTTATTCATTCAAAATATTGCCTAATTCTGATTGGCTAAAAGCACACGCATTATTCACCATAACCAGTTACTGATGACCAAATTTGGAAGAATTTTGTGTTTAACGAGGAAATGACGTCAAAAATGCAGCCTTCTACAGGTTAATGCACCGTTAACCGAGAAGACCTGGGGACGAGATTGAGTTGTTTTCGTTGTAAAAACTAAAATGGCGGACACTTCACTCGTTTTAAGAGTAAGAACTACAGCTGGAAATAGGCGAAATAATGGCTAAAAACATAGCAAAAACAGCAAGAAGACAACTCGGAGGGCGACATCTGCTATTTAGAGAATATTTGCGGAGCTGGACAAACCTAAACGTAAACTATCGAAGATAAACTTAACATCGATGCAGGTAAGCTTGTTTTAGCTATGTTTTTAAACTAGGAATCAGTTTGAATGAATAATAAAACAATTATTGAATTCGGCTTTCGTATCATATGAAGATTTATGGAGATCTCGGAGGGTGTTATCCGCCTCGGCCTACGGCTTCGACGGATAACACCCTCCTCGATCTCCATATTTCTTCATAATATATTTAGCCTCATTCATTAATTGTTAAATATATAAAATGTCAGCAAGTCCACAGCAACAGATCAATGAGTGGTGCCGGATCTCCCAGTTGTACACCTGGATCAGTACAATTTAAAAACTTGTAGAAAAATATGAAACGGGAAACTGATCCTTACGGCAGGGCGATGAAGAAGTAAACAAAAGAAAAAAACAAAAGAGGTAATATATACACCTTATTCGATGGTTTAGCATGTAATACGTGCGGATATTTTGCGAGTTGCGTAGTATTTTTCCGAGCCCCGCAGGGGCGAGGAAAAATACGAGTAATGAGCAAAATGGTATTTTGGCTTCTATTTTCTAATAAGAGTATCCAAAACATCCTGATTCTGTCAGCCATGGTTGCTCCTTTTGCATCCGCCGGTATTCGCCCTGTTGTAAACCGGTTAAACCAGAACACTACAGTGTATTACGGCCTCGTATTTTAGTTGTTCTCTTGACCTTATATGGTAAAATGACATAATAGTGGAATAATAATAACAGTTATTAATGTGCTCAGTACTGGGTCATCAGCGTGACAGAAAAATGTCAGAAAATAGCATTTCTGTTTGCAAGACTTTGTTGCTTTCATTAACGTTCATTTAATATCACTTGACTGTTAACTTTTCATTTATCAGTTAACTACTAATTTTTTTGGCCAATTATCAGTTAACTACTGGTTTTACCCAAATATCAGTTAACTGTTAACTTCATTCCACCCCCTTATTAAGATAGTACACATGTATCAGCTTTGTGTCATGAATTGTAAGTGAATTATATGTCATTTTAGTAGATTTATTATTATTCTCGCTTTACAATACATTATTATTCTCGCTTTACAATACATTAGTTAAACGAGATGCCTATTATTCTTGACTCTGTCTACGTCAGTGTTGTAAATAAGAGTGAAAATATTTTGTTCTCGTTTCACTGCAGAGTGAAAACAGAGTCATTAGGACTCTTTTGAGCTGAACTGACACTTTTTAAGACTTCTAAGGATGTAAGTATATAGCTGTTCATATACTCCATACGAATCAAACTTAATAAAACATGATAATTCTTTAGTTGGAACATAGTTATTATTCCGCTCTATTAACTGTGGTTTGAATTTTGATGGCGTCACGTTTTAAGTTTCAATTCAAATTTTTTCAGAACAGCCGTCACGGGGAAAATTATCCGACATTAGATTCTCGTACAAACCGACTGTAATTTCTCACGCGGTTGCCTTCTCGTCAAGATGGCTTCCGAAACCTTAACAAGGTCTATAGGCCGATCACTACATTCAGAGATCCTTAATGAAGACAGGATGAAGCTCAAAACGTCTTCACGGTGGCAACCTCACTTTCTGTTTAATATTCAAAAGTGTATTCATGATTATCAAAGTATCGAAATGTAATTTCAGTGATTAGTGAATTCCCATTTGGTTTTTGTTCTTTGTTTTTGCTTTTTCGTTTGACAACGGTATTGTAGGTAGCGATTCAGTTATAAAAGTTCGGGCGTGAATAACGGGTCATTATCTTGAAAAGATTTATTGAATGATACCCGATGTAAACACGCGATGCTTAAACCAAACTTTTGACGAGGATTCTCATAAAACTTCAAAGGCGCTATTAGGCGTCCTGCTTCAAACCGAGATGAGGAAGTTTGAAGCCTTGCTAGGTCAAGGCTTGCAAACCGAACAACACTTATAATAACTCTCTTATTCTAAATGGAAAAGAACGAAATTAAAGTGTCAAGTTAGATTAGATAACAGAAAGGCGTTGGCTTCCTTGAATACGGTAACCAGAGAGTTTTGGAAACCAAACTGATTACGACGCTCGGAGGAGACACATATCGTACAATGGACAATAAACACACGACACACACATGCACTAATATCTTCCTGGAGCAAAAAGGAATTAAAACAAATCAAGCTTATACCTTCGCACTTGCGAAGTGGAACTTCCGAATGATGTACTCGATGTAGGGTTTCTTGCAAAAACAAAACAAAAACGTACCTAAATTGAAATCACGTTTCACCTGACCTGCTTGCTTGCGGAACTACACATTCACACACTGAATCAAAGTTCTGCCCATAGTTAGTACTACTAACTATGTTCTGCCCTAACCCATGCATGACATATATGCATCTTCTACAAGCATGTAATTATTTTGGAGACAAAAGGGCGTTGAAATGGACGCGACAAGCAGCCTGAAGGTATTGTGGGTAGTTTAGTGGGCGAAAACAATCTTTATTTTGGTGTTTCTTGATGTTACGGAAACTATTGGCCCTGAGGCTCAACCCCTTACTTTTAAAAACCATTTTTAACAGACAAGGAACCCCTTTCGTATGAATTTTCATTAACAAATGGTGACCCTTTCACATACTTAGTTTAGAGCTTTCCATCCCTTTTAACTGCTATAAATGCACGTACAGGGACCGCGGAGCAAGGTGAAAAGTGGGAGGGCTGACAATTGAAAATATTTTTTTCATATTGAAAATCGAAAAAAGGAATAAAAGGAATAAAATCATAGTATTTGTATGTTAAATGGTCAAACTCAAACTCATCATTTTCACTGCAAATAGTTGTCGTCTTTTCTGCAGAGCTTACAGACTTTGACGAAGTCCCAGCTAACTCTAATAAACGACCAACATACACGGTCAGTTCAGATTCAATGCAAGAAAAGACGGGATTACAATTTTAGTATAGAAAATACTACACTGACGTGATCTGAAAAATTTCTAACTATGGCCGTTCACTGTTCAAGTAATGTAATTCTTCTTGCCATCGAATATTTCATTGATTCGAAAGGAGAAATAAAAAATATAAAACTTTTATCAACTCAAAACAACTACTCACCTTCATTTGGCTTGAAAAAGCTAGTAATTTTCTTCATTTCGTCTGATAAAACTGATAAAAAACTCGACCGGAGCTGGAAGTACAAAACACGCTGCCGAACGAAGCGAAGGGGTGGCCAAGGCATGGCGTTTAATCAAGGGGCAAGTCGGCCCAAGGGCACATTTACTGCGAAAAGCACAGGAGCCCCACAAAATGCCTGGCGTTTGAAATTAAAGAAAATACAGAGAATATAGCGGAATATAGACGGAAAAAAACTTGTTTCAAGTCTTTTTTTTTAAATTTAATTATTTTTCCTTTAGCGCAAAAAGTGGGGGCGGGGGCGCAAAAAAAGTGGTGGGGCCGCGGCCCCACCAGCCCCTCCCCCTCCGCGGTCCCTGACGTAGGGCATACCCTGCGGGGTTGAATTTTTCCTGTTAGGTTTTACCTTTGACACTGTAAATTAAGTATTCAAGTAGATACATTATTTCTTGTGTGACTTTATGGAAAGTACTTGGGTAATCTGAGCAGCAAGCGGGTCTATTTTCATAAGGAAGAGGAAAGCTGTAATTGAAGAGGAACTCATGCGGTGGACGACCGGGTATCAATTGTGGTGTAGTCAATCCCTCGTACTCACGGGTTTCGCACCCCGAGATTTAAGACATTTTCCTATAAATGTGCCTTCACCACCTCCTCGTGGGCATCCACCCTCGTCCAGCACTTTCTTGAATATTCTTAACGTCTCGCGGCTGAAAACGTAGCCGGCCCCTCCCGTGTTGTATCCGCCATAAGTAGTAAACATCCTTCCGATATAATGAGGATCCGAGGGATTTAACTTGGACAGAAAATAGCGGAGATTTTCCGTGATCTAAAACCACTCAGCGTCGTGCATATGGTGTTGATAAATGTAATGCGCGGGTTTTGTTAACCAGAGCTTTTTTTTTCCTTCTTCAACATTTAACCCGATTGCAGGAAATCTGGAATCCACTTTCGAACTGAAGAACAAGAGCACATCACAGCGTTTTCCCCATGTATTCACTGATTTTGCTCTTTCAGTGAGGCTGGTTGGAGAGGTTGCTATCCAGCAAAAGATTCGAGATCGCTTAATTTCCATTCCCCAGTGTTAAAACCATTTATGCACCTAGCTGCATTGTGTTGGCTACGTTTGTTTGTTTGTTATTTAGAGGTGTCCATACTGTATATGTAAATATAATGTCTAAGCAAGAACATAGTCATCATACCAAAAACTATAATGCAGGCAAATTGAAAAATAATACCACGCAAACTTGTCGCACCATGTCGCACCATGTTTGGTCGCAGTCTGCCGGGTGTAAACTCTCCTAGCAAACATGAGTGAAAGTTCAACTTTTCGGAAACTTTGTTATTCGAAAATATCTAGAAAGAAAAACACGAGAAGGCAAATGAAAGCTTGTTGCCTACTTACGCTGACCATGGGGTCATATTAAAAACTGCACAATAAAACAGTCGCGATTATTGATTTAATTGGCCCCATGGCCAGCTTCAATTCTTCATAACCAGCTAAGGTTAAAATTACATAAGTTTCTTCTTCTTTTTCTTCCTTTCTTGTTCCCTTTCAGTAAAGTGTGTTGAAATTTTTGTAAAATTGTGACAAACATCCTTAAAAAACAGAAATAAAAAGCCAATCAAATCATCCTTCTTTTTTGGCAATCA
Organism: Porites lutea; assembly: GCF_958299795.1. Taxonomy (NCBI): domain Eukaryota; kingdom Metazoa; phylum Cnidaria; class Anthozoa; order Scleractinia; family Poritidae; genus Porites; species Porites lutea. The sequence continues at coordinate 48,710,954 of NC_133201.1, read as the reverse complement.
TCTAAAGCTCATCCCCCTGATCTTTCGCACACGTTTTAAACTTCAGGAGGTTGAAACTACTATGAGGTGAAATTGCATTTCAAAAGCTCTTCACTTTCGAAAGATAACGGCCAAACATTAAGATTGTCCAGGTTTAACTCTGTTACGAACAATAAAAAATTCATCTAAAAATATCTCGAATTTTGCTGAAACTTCACGAATACTGAGGCAGGTATTGGAGGAAAATTGCTGCCGTGAGACGGATTATGGTAAAAAAAACTCCCAGTGATGAGAAATACGAATGCAAGTAAATCATAGATAATGGCGTCATATTATCGTTACCTATGACGACTTCGAGACAAATCATTGCTCATAACAAATTTTCATATTTGTCTGATCACTTGTGGTAATCGTGCAAAGGGATTTTCGGTGACGCGCGATGGGTCCCAAATTATCAGCGTGATGCGTGATCGGGACAAAATTAGCCGCGTAAGGCGTGATTGGGCTTAGCTGGGTGGTGCGTGATTTACTATTTTCATAACGCGTGTTGCGTGATTTTCCTTTTAGATGCCCATGATTGGTGAATATGACTTGAAACTAGAAACAGAAACTAAAAACAGATAGTCTGACGTCATTTTCAGGTCATTTTTCTTGTTCCTCAAGCTCGCCTAATCTCCTGTCAAAATCGCACTGTGACCTCTATTCGCTGTATTCTTAGCCTTTTCCAGGCGTTCAGATAATAGAATGCAAGCTAAAAACTGACGACGAAAAAAAAATTAAACGAGGGGAGACTGGAGAGGGAAAAGGGGAGGGAACCCTCGCTCTTGCCCTAGTCTACCCTCGTTTTCCCCACGTATGATTTAACTCGCTCCCCACATCTGAATTCCGCGCTCTACTATACTGTCTAACTATACTACTAACTGTCAACACTTGATCCTACCAAAAAATGACACTGAAAACTATTTACTGGACCTGATTCATTCAGCGGGTGAGATATTATCTTGTTAACTTAATGCAATTGAAACTCATTCCCGCGCACTTTTACGCCCTTTTTTCGAATTTAAAGATTGTTGTTGTTGCCGTTTGTTTGTTGTTGATTAAGAGGGAATTAATAGTTTTGTATAGAGATTAAGGATGGTAACCACAAGGAGGGTATAAGGGCATGTTTGTGATGGTTATCATTCCGGCAAAGATTAAGATTATAACACTTTTTTTGTTCCCACGGATTGAGTTAGTCATACTACTCTCCTAGCTGATGGTCGACTAACTCCTGGGTGAAGTTTGACCAGCGTGTTCACTGGATTCACGGTTGGGGTACCGTGGGCGTGGCCCCCTGGCGGGCAGCAGTTCCTTTATTTACGGGGAAAACTTAAAATGTGAGTGAAGCATTGCTATTTTTCTTGTTCCGTTGAAAATCAATCGAAATGACTGGTCTAGAAGACTTTAAAAGACAATTTGAATTAACGTGAGAAGGTTTCATCGGATCGCACGCAAAACTTTGTGATCTGAATGAATGCTTGGATTGCTTGCCATCCAGCGAGCCGCTGCTAAGTACTATATCCTAGCATGTGACTAAGTTCTGCAATGGACTAATCGTGTTCAATTGTATGACAGTAATGGCGGCATGTAAGATATTTTAGTCCTTTTATAATCAATTATATAATATAATCAATATTTAGTTGTTCAATGATTTACTATTGTAGCGCACGGCTCTCCGGGAGAACACTTTTTAGTGAAGAGGACGATACGGATAAATACAATTTTTGTTGTTGTTGTTTGTCTGAAACTGTGTATCCTGTTTAAGACTATGTGCATACATATATATGAACAGCAACTTCCCGGGTCGTCACAAGTGTTGACACACATCAGACATCGTGCCTGCGCGGATGGCCGAGAGGATTTGATGCACTAAATTCCAGTCCTCACTCCTGAATTCGAACTTCGAGAAGTCACTCGTTAGGTGACGGCGTGTTCCCCACCGTCGCCGTCATGGTATCAAATATTTTACCAAATATTTTATACTCTTTGTAACATGACGAATATTATAGATCTCCTGACATCTTTCTCAACATTTATTTTTCATTTCATATTCATTAGAGTAAAAACTGTACAAACACTTCATTAAATATGCTCTCCACTCTTAGATACCTATCCTTTCGCCTGCTTTTTACAAAGCAGCCGTAAAAGGCTGATAACAACCGGTTTTTGAATCGATTTGCAGAACAATAATATTTGACTGTAAATCATGATCAAATTTTGAACGTTCTTGACAGTAACAAAATAATATCTAACATCTTGGCTTCTTCACATAAAGTTTTTTTTCATATATATTTGTAAATATAGAGTCTATGTAAAAACCTGAAATTCTCGTAAGTAGTAACTACTTTCTCATTCTATAAATATCCTGTAACAAAACTGAAGCAAAAATATCCTGGCAGACTTAGCCTGCGAGCGAGCTCCCTGGGGCACTCTGGCGGCGGGGCGGGAAAAGGAAGGAGAGCTTGCAACTACGTCTCTGGAATTTGAATATCTACATCGAAAGAGTCGATGCGATGCGAAATGCTGATTGGTGGAGATAGCATAAGTAATGACGTCAATACCCTTGGCACGTGCTGTCATGTGTTGTTTAATGTTTGTTTACATTCCCGCTCGTTTCCGCTTCGCGCTGATTGGCGGAAATCTGACAGCTCAGTCGACAGGGAGCTACAGGGGAATTGGAGGCGAAATTCAAATTCCAGATAGGCCGTTGCAAGCTCTCCTTCTTTTTCGCGCCCCGCCGCCAGAGCGGCCCGGAGAGCTCGCTCGCAGGCTAAGCAGACTAGTCTTTATTGGTCAAATTTTTCAGCAGGTCGCAATTTCGTCTGGTACTGTCGTGTAAACGTAACCTTAGTACAACTTTTACCAGTGTATTTTTAGCGTCAGTAAAACGCGGGGTCGGGGTCGGGGCCGGGGCCAGGGTCTATCTTGTTTTTTTTTTTAAAGAATGCTGTTTTAGGGTTAGGGTGAGGAATCCTAACCCTAACCCCCGGGCCCGCGTTTTACTGAAGTTTGGACCCCAAAACAACAGCTAAATTACAGTAATGTTAGAGTTTTATTAAATTGACACCACATGCTTTGATTTTTGAATATAGAGCGCTTTCCACCTGTATAAAAAAACTAGTGAACAATTTCCACAAATGAAACAGTACCACTCTTTTCCAGTACACCGGTACTGTAAACATGGCTGCCCTCCTTTCAGTCTGGAACGTTTAGTTGTTACTTCTGCGACGAAAGCAAATGGTCCTGTGATTTTTCGTTATTCCGGTAAAAAAAAAAAGGAAAAAAACGAGGAAAGTGTAATACCTCTGGTGTTTCTTGCTTTCTTTTTAAGACCACTCCACTTAAAATCACCGTTCCTTTCTTAACAAATGGAAAACGCTCTTTATAATTTATTGGAAAACAGAATAAGAATTGACACGCATTATTACTACAGACTTGACCCGGTGCTGTTACTGATGATCTGCGACTTTCACGTTTCCCATAAATCAATTTGTTTTCCCATCAAATTTTGCATAAGGATTGTTTTCAATTTCTCTTGGGGCCAGTAATGGTCCCTTGAGAAAACGAAAAGAAAACCTACGCAAAATGTTGTAGGAAAAACAAATTGCATTTTGGGGTACGTGAAAGTCGAAGATACGCAGTAATTTTCAGTAGTCATGCCTCAAACACCGTCATTCCATGGAATTAGATGGCAATTGTACTTAACAAAACATGGTCGGGTTACGCAAGGCAAACGTTTGAAACTTATTCATCTGTTATTCATTAAGCAAAACTTATTCATCTGTCGAGCGCCCAAGCAGTGCAGAATCTACTGCAAAGACGAATGTCACACGCTCCATCGTGTTCGGAAAAATAGTCTTAGGAATACTGCAATAATTTTTTTTCACTCGGTATTTAACACACGTTAGCAGTCTCAAACCCTAGAAAAAAGTCGAAACCCAGCTGCTTTTAATTTATCTCCCGCCATCATAAGGCGAACGCAAGCGAACGTCGCGTCGCGTCAGTAACGAAGTCACGAACTGTCCTTTTTGATAGAAACGATGATCAGCGGGGGTTAATTTATCATGACCTAGGGGTCGGCGAAATTTTAGGAGCTGTGGGTAGGTGATCTGGGGAAGCCAGGTAAAGGGGTTATTATTTACTTTTTAGGAAGGCTCATTGGGTTGAATAAATTATGAGTGAAACCAAAGGGTGAGGTGTAAATTTTCGCAACTACCCTTCCTGGCACATAATAAATTAAAACCACCTTAACTGTTTGGCTCAAAGACCACAGAATGAAGAGTCATTATCGCCACATTACGTCAGGGATGAATCAAATCCTATCCCACCGAAAAGACGCCGGAGTTATCCTTGTTCCTTTGTTTCCGTTGTGAATTTTGTACGCATGCGCTTCATACTATACAGCCGCTGTCTCCGCCGCTACCCACCCGGGTCATCATGAGCATTTGCTCTAGTTCACAAATCCTGGCGTACAAAACACGCTGCTCGTCTTCAGCCTTTGCTCGCCACCACTTTTCCACCTCTTGGATCTGTCTCTGGTGTTGAACCTGTTGAAACGAAAATTAGTTCCAAGAGTGTTCAAATAGTAACTTCCCGTATGTCCTCGAATAAGCGCCCAGGAACATATGTAAGATCTCGGCTAAAGGGAGGGGGGCTTATTAGAAGGGGTGGGAGCGCTTATTACCTTTTCCTTTCAGAGAAATATAACTTTACTTTGGCTATATCTTTGATGGAAAAACAAAAACTACAGCTACTCTGAAGATGACTACTCCACAGGTTGTCGAAACATCAGTCAGTGTAAACAACAGTCATATTCAGGACTACGATCAGCCGGACGATCATGCTAAACCTACTTAAGAAATGACTCCTGGGTTCAAAGCTCTCACAAAAACTACAACATTATCCACGTAAACGTTAAGTCAATATTAATGTCTTTCATTGATTAAAACAGTGGTTGGTAATTAATCGTACGGTAGTTCCACTGTATCGGTATTGTATTGTTCCATGTATTGGCTCTCTCCTTCGCAGAGGCTCCCGTGGGTACCCCAGTAAAAACAGTAGTAAGCGCGGGGAGGACGATGGGAAGAGAGAAAAGGTTTCCCCATCCCATCATTCCCTGAGCGCTTTTGTTTTTGTCCTCTCCCCAGTCTCCCTGCGACACAAAGAGGCCTCTGCGGAGGAGAGAGGTGTATCGGTATGCATATTTATAACAAAAGGTAATCATATCATCGTCGAGTTCATCTTCGTCAATGATTAGCAGATCGTCGCATTCCGTAATCTAAACCATTCCTTTCAAAACTCACTTGCTGCCAACACAAAAAAGGCACAGGCTAAACGCAGGCTAAAATTGGCGTCGAGACTCATTCCGTCTACTGCAACTATGTCAACATAAACTCTAATCAAATGCTCTAATCCGAAGGTTTATTTTCACCATCAGACATGCAACGGCTTCTTTCAGTGCACAGTTCCCTATAAAGTTTCTGTATTAGCGGGCTTAACTTTCCATGTGAATCTAGCTGTTAATCGGACAAAAAAGTGTCCGTCGTCAAAATGAGCCATTTTCGAGTTCGGAAAACCCTCACTTTCAAAACGAAACTAAGCGAAACCTTTCTTGTGATAATGAGGCCATTTGCATGAGAATAAAAATTCATTTTAATATCAGCGGCTTCGCACTTACCCTCGCTTTGAAACAGAGGCTGGTGGCAACTCGGAAATGGCGTATTAACAGCTGTCTGTATTAATCCCTCAGGTAAGCATTAAGCGAGTTAAATTTAAAGAAAATGCAAGAGCTTTCCCCTAGCAAATAAAAAACCTGTATGTGGCCGCAAAACGGGGCTAGACACTGAAGGAGCTGTGAAATAACCGAAAAGAAATTGAAAACCGTGATCAATTGAGGTTTCTGGCTAAGTGACCACCTACCCCTCCCCCAAGTCACAATTTGCCCTAACTGAGAAGTAAGCGTTACTGTTGACTTAGGAGAGGGGTAGGTGGTTCCGAAAACCGTACCTGCGCGGCGGCATAAGTGTCCTTCACATTGTAAACGCTCTCTTCCACTACCGGCTGAGCCTCCAATATTGTTTCCGGTACTTTAAGGGCTTCTTCCTCAGACACAGGACGAGCTTCTATGACTGTTTCCATTGAGCCCGTATCACTTGCGAGGGCATGAGAACTAACGCGAGAACTGACGAGGGAATCAGTTCCACTTGTCAATGAACGGCTAACACTAAGCGGGGTGTTTAGAGCTGTGCAGAAAAATAAAACACAATTATTATCTAACATAGAAATACAAACTGGAATGAGGGTGCAAAACATCACTGTCATAATCATCAATGCCCATAAGGTAAGGATCGTCTTCCACCCCTTTTCGTCAATAGGTCTTAACAAACGAAAAACAACAAAGACAAAAAACAAAGCCAAAAATCTAGACAAATAGAAAAGCCAGTTACGGTTAACAGAAAAGTTAAAAATTAACTTCTTTTGTTTCAAAAAGTTAAATATTGATTAACCTGTCTTTTTTGCATCTTTAAATCAAAATAAAGGTCTTAGGATCATCTCGGGATGAGACAAGCTATTCTTTTGAAAAATTTTAAGATTTGATAGATCATACTTTTTATAAAGTATTTCACTTCTAATATTATTTTACACATAGAAATGTCAATAGTCAAATTAAAAATAATCTTTGTGAGAAAGCAAAAGCGGACACGCGAAGGCCCAACTCAAGGCCGAGGCGCGACATTCATTATAACCTATGGCCGTTTTCACACTAGAGACGGATTCGTGTGAGACGGGTTATCCGTTTGATGATTCGTGTCAGATAGTTAATACTTCTTAATTTGAAAATGGAATAATTTTAATTTTGAATGAACAATCCGTCTGACTTTATCCGTCAATTATTTCGACGGACAGTTTGATGACGGGATTATCCGTTCCAGCTAGCCTGTGTACAGCCGCCCCCTCCCCTCAGAAAAAAATCGGAGAAGGGGTGTCTGTGAGGGGGGGGGGGGGGGGGGCGCGACTGTACACGGGCTAGTCTCAGACGGATAATCCATTTCTAGCTCTAGCGTGAAAACGGTTAATAACAAAATTCCCGTGTCCAGTGTTTTTAATGATTGCGAAGGACTGTACGGAACGACTGTCTCCCGTTGCCTTGTCCGTAGGCCTCATTATTCCGCGCAGCTAATGCTTTTCGGGTCACGTGGTCCTAATGAGTTCGCCACCGAAATGCCTTGACCGAAATTGCGTGGGAAGACGCCTTACAGGGACTAGGCATAGCAATGTCTACCGTAGCGTCAGAGGAAAACAGGGAAATGTTGTTTATGGGCAACGTGTTTTACAAATACTGTAGTGACATCTCTACACTAGTGTTTTGAGGGCACGACGTCCTGAAAATCGCAAATATCAATCCCCAGCAAGAAGCCACACTTTCGCCATGGAAAAAATTAGTTCCCCGAGAGACTGCGGAAATGGAGCCCAGGTTTTGGTCTGCACCTAAAACGCGTTTCGCCTAACGTGCGTACGGAGTCACACTAGCCTAGAAATAAAAAACGCAGCCATAAGTGAGTTTAGTACCGGCTTAAAAGTAGCAAATCTTGGGAACAGTTTCTTTTACGGTTAACTCTTTTTTACTCTATTTACGGCTAACGGTTAAAATTTTTCAATTTTTACGGCTATCGACTAAATTTTTGGCCGTTTTACGCCTATCGGTTAACCCCATTGAGACCCTCTGTAAATAGCGACTGGGTACGAGTCTGGTGGATATCCATATCAACGAGTATCGTATTTATTCGATTAAACGCCGCGGCGTTTATTAAATTTTTAGCGTTTCCGATGCGGCGTTTATTTCTAACATGCGAAAATTGTTGCCGAGCGTTGCAAAAAGAACTCCTTCTAAAAATGCTACAACAAAACTTCGGAGGGAGGCAAGTCTTTTTGGACGAGGAATCGTATTCCGCTACGTCGCTGAAATGTCCTGCTGACCAGGAGTAAGTTAAGGTTTTAAAGCTTTATGTGTTTGCGCTGTATTTAGACGTTGTTGAGTTTTATATATAGTTTCCTTATTTCTTGCCAGGTAGTGAATTAATGACTGTACCATTTTTGTAACGGGGGGGGGGGGGGGGGGGGGCCATTATCGCGAGTGCCAAAGACACGACCCTTGTAGGGGATCTGGGGATATCCTTTCCCAGAAAATTTTTAAATTTGGAGGCTCCGAAACGTTACTTTCAGCGCTTGTCATCAGATATGTCTCTGAAAAATGGACCTTGAATATGAAAATGGCAAACAATTGCAAGTAACTATAGCGAAAATAACTGAGTCTAAAGAAAACAAATCCAGTCACAGATTTCTCTGGCTCATCAGGTCCAGGGGGGGAGAGCTGCCCCCCTTGCCCCCCCCCCCCCCCCGCTAGCTACGTCTCTGTGTACTGCCTCTCAACGACGGTAACGTTTAGTTCTTCATACAGGTTTGGTAACATATTAAAGAAAGAATATTAAGGCCCACATTGGCCGGGTGGTGGGTTGCTTAAGACTGGTAAAAATGATACAATAAAAACTTATATTGATTGAAGAAAGAAATAGCTTCTGTATGAATTTGTAATGATTGGTTTTGTGGTGGGTATTCCTCATAAGATGCAACAACTATCTAAAAATTATGTTCCTCTTCTTCAGAAATCAGATATTTACCAGTCTTAAAAATTTTAATTTGCAATAAAAATAAACAAATTAGAGACGCCATGATCATTTGAATTGTAGTCTGTGCCATTTTTGCATGGTACAAATTATGCTTCATCACATTACCTAAAAGAGCATGTTGCAAATAAGCAGCTGAACATAGTGCACTTTTGCTGAAGAAGCCTTGATGATAAGTGTCTAAGCTCTGGGACAAAACTTCTTTTTAGTCTCTGGTTATATTTCCTCTGTACTCTCTACAATTATTGTTGTGAACACTATTTTGCTGATGCTTGAAGTTTTAAAAAAACACATAGATTGTGACATTGTCTGTTTTGACACAAGATGCTGATATTTTACTCAAGACATATTTTAATGGAGAAATATCAGCGTTTTAAATAGGACAATCACATGACTGTTGGGGGGCATATAGTTTATTTGTGGCCTGAGTAGCACCCTCGCTCCGCTCCGCTCGGGCTGGGGCCAATAATAGAGGATAGATATTATTATGCAGGATTTAAGTCAAGTGTGTTGTAAATGTCCCAATCTACTTGTAAGAGGAAAATTTGGCAGCTGGCACCTCATTATGGTTGTGCTGTTTCTTTAAGTCCTGGGAGCTACTCAACAGTGTTTTGAAAGGAAAGGGTCCGCCCCATAAGTATCCTTACTTCTTACCCCTTATATATACCATTGTTGACAAGAAAGGTATCCCTTTTCTCTCCCTTCCCCAACCAGGTTCAGGCAAACTATTTGAAAATTCTTTGCCAAAACAATTTTCTGGACACTTGATGAATGAAATGATATATCCACTTAAAAAATAAATACACCATTATGCAGCTTTTACGTCACAGTGACTAGTTCATTTAAGAATATTTGAGGCCATTATAAAACAAACTTCAGCCTGCCAGTTTTAAACCGTTAGCTTTAAGCAATGGCCCAGATAAGAAGGAAAGCACCCACCGCAATGAGCATGTCGGAATCTGATTGGTTTAAACATTAAATTTTACGAAATCTTCGCAAAGCAGCTTGTATATTGATCCAACTTCCTCACCTTGTAAAAAAATCTTGTCTGAGTCCAAATAGCACAGAAATCCTATGTGGGAAACACGTAAAATCGCAAACTTTTCTCCGCTATTGTTTGCAATTCTTATGATTGGTCGAAGTCTTTTAAACCCAAAAACCCTCTTTAAAAATGTAGTTGAAATACATTTTATTTCGTACACTGCCTTTTTGTAGGTTGATGCTTTCTTTGTGTGAAAATGAAAAGATTTCTAAGTGAGGAAAGAGTTTTGAGCTATAAAAAAGAAATTGCTTTCCGCCTTACACGGATCATTACTTAATATCCTCGAGTAACGACAGTGGCACTTTGATATATTAGGACAAAACACTAAAACAAAAAATTCTGATAGAATCACTTGGAAGAAACATGGCTAGTTAAACTGACCAGAAAACCTCACAGAATGTAACGTATAAAATACAGGGGCGTAGCCAGCTTTTTCCCTGACTAGTTGTAGGCCTGGCTGACTTTTTTTCGTCATATCCAGACCTGAAATTTGTACCCATGACTAGTGCTTAGTGACCTCACCAACACTTTGAGTTCTGAAGCTTTTTAGCTAACCCAACAACGCACAATTTATAACAAGTGGTAGAGTGATCAAACCAAAAATTTGTAGGCCCCAGCCTACAGGTACATAAGCAGCTGGCTACGCCTCTGGAATAATATAATTAAACTGGGGGTTGAAACCAACCGAAAGGATGCAAAAATAAAATAACGTAAAGACACAAAAACCGAATTTCCGTCTACGTGCTGTATCCTTCATCCGGGAGTTTGATAAGAAAACCGAACATGTCATCGACGAGATTCTAGACTAATAAGTACTACAACGTACTTTAACCCCTTTCAGAAATTTTCAGTTATAGGTTTCAACTTTGACACGATAAATTAAGTATTCAAGTAGATACATCATTTCTGGTTTGACTTTATGGAAAGTATTTGGATAATCTGAGCAGCATTCGGGTCCAATTTTATAGGGAAGAGGAAAGCTGTATTTCAAGAGGAACTCATGTGGTGGACTGCCTGAAGTCAATTGAAGTGCTCTTTGAAAAAAGGTTTCTCTTCCGCTTGAATCCCTCGTACTCACGGGCTTCACACCCTTAGATTTAAGACATTTTGCTACAAATATATCTTCACCAGCTCCTGGTGAGCAGCCACCCTCGTCCAGCGCTTTCTTGAATATTCTTAACGTTTCGCGGCTGAAAACGTAGCCGGCCCCTCCAGCGTTGTACCCGCCATCTTTAGTATACATCCTTCCGATATAATGAGGATCCGAGGGATTCAACTTGGACAGAAAATAGCGGAGATTTTCCATGATCACGTAAGTGTCGTCATCTGCCTTCAAAAACCAATCAGCGTCGTTTATGTGGCGTTGATAAATATATTCCAACGATAAACGGGTTTTTTTGAACAGTCTATCTCTTCCTTCTTCGACATTTAACCCGATTGCAGGAAAGCTGGAATCCGCTTTCGAACTGAAGAACAAAAGCATATCACAGCGTTTTCCCCATGTATCCTTCACTGATTTTGCTCTTTCTGCGAGGTTGGTTGGAGAGGTTGGTACCCAGCATAAGATTCGAGGTCGTTTAGTTTCATTTCTGTTGAAACCATTTTGGTGAAGATGCCTGTCTGCATTAGCATTGTATTGGGGACGTTTGCTTGCCGCTATTTCGAGGCGTTTATGCCAATACTGCATATAATTATTATGTTCAAAGAAGAACATTGTCACCATACCAAGAACTAGAATGGAGGCAAATTGAAAAATAATAATAGGCAAACTTGTCGCACCATATCGTACCATATTTGGTTTGATTACAATCTGCTGGGTGTATTTTCTTCTAGCTGGGCTCTAAAATGTTCAGGTTCTCGAATACCTTTCTATTCAAAAGCATCTAGAAAGAAAAGAGAGCAAGAGAAAGCAAATGAAAGCTTGTTGTCCGCTTTCGTGATTATTCATTCAAGTGACCCCCCTGGTTTCAATTCTTTAGAAACAGCGTATGTTTTTATGTTAAAATTACAAAAGTGTACTTTTTCTTCGATAGAAATCTCACAAATGGCCATTTAATCATACTTTGGCTTGATCATAGATTATAACGCTTCCGTTAGTACCTTCCGTATTACTTTCACGCAGTTGTTTTTACCATTTCATTTTCTCTCCTTTACTCTATGAATTACCAAACGGGTTGATTCTTCTTTTTATTTCTTTCTTATTGCCTTTGAGTATAATTGCGGCCCGCACAGGACAACTCCTTATTTTTGTCTTTTTTGTCAATTAAGCGGGCGGACATCCTCTATTAAGCAGACACTAAGCAGGGGGGTGGTTAAGCGAGAAATCAAACCCAAATCCAATGGAAGACATGTAACGTCGTCGATTGGACTTCCTGGGTACTTTTACTAACTTCCTGGTTTTTTTTTTAGTTAAATTTTTTTTCCGAACTGAAATATAATCTTGAATTCTTTCACGCAGAAACGAAATACAAAATAAAAATAAGAAATTTAGCCTGATGGGAATGACTCATAGACAGCGAAAAGCGACACAATTAACACAACAACGTTAGTTCAAGCAACTTTGGTAGAGATTCAAAATGGAAAAAGTAAAATGCTCGCTGCGAACAGCAAACAGTGTTGCCGACAGCCGCAGACGTTTGGTTTTAGAATGCCGACCCATTTTTAGTTCCATCGAAAAATTATTTTAACGACACGTGACAATTAACCTACACTTATTTTTGCTCAAATTCCTGAGTTAAGCCCGGGCTTAATGACTTAAAGGCAGCTACGTAACTGAGAGTGACAGTAAGTTCGGTATAGATTTATTAAGATAGTACACATGTATCAGCTTTGTACCTTGTTATGAATTGTAAGTGAATAACATATGTCATTTTAGTCGATTTACGTGTAACCACACATTTATTCATTCAAAATATTGCCTAATTCTGATTGGCTAAAAGCACACGCATTATTCACCATAACCAGTTACTGATGACCAAATTTGGAAGAATTTTGTGTTTAACGAGGAAATGACGTCAAAAATGCAGCCTTCTACAGGTTAATGCACCGTTAACCGAGAAGACCTGGGGACGAGATTGAGTTGTTTTCGTTGTAAAAACTAAAATGGCGGACACTTCACTCGTTTTAAGAGTAAGAACTACAGCTGGAAATAGGCGAAATAATGGCTAAAAACATAGCAAAAACAGCAAGAAGACAACTCGGAGGGCGACATCTGCTATTTAGAGAATATTTGCGGAGCTGGACAAACCTAAACGTAAACTATCGAAGATAAACTTAACATCGATGCAGGTAAGCTTGTTTTAGCTATGTTTTTAAACTAGGAATCAGTTTGAATGAATAATAAAACAATTATTGAATTCGGCTTTCGTATCATATGAAGATTTATGGAGATCTCGGAGGGTGTTATCCGCCTCGGCCTACCGCTTCGACGGATAACACCCTCCTCGATCTCCATATTTCTTCATAATATATTTAGCCTCATTCATTAATTGTTAAATATATAAAATGTCAGCAAGTCCACAGCAACAGATCAATGAGTGGTGCCGGATCTCCCAGTTGTACACCTGGATCAGTACAATTTAAAAACTTGTAGAAAAATATGAAACGGGAAACTGATCCTTACGGCAGGGCGATGAAGAAGTAAACAAAAGAAAAAAACAAAAGAGGTAATATATACACCTTATTCGATGGTTTAGCATGTAATACGTGCGGATATTTTGCGAGTTGCGTAGTATTTTTCCGAGCCCCGCAGGGGCGAGGAAAAATACGAGTAATGAGCAAAATGGTATTTTGGCTTCTATTTTCTAATAAGAGTATCCAAAACATCCTGATTCTGTCAGCCATGGTTGCTCCTTTTGCATCCGCCGGTATTCGCCCTGTTGTAAACCGGTTAAACCAGAACACTACAGTGTATTACGGCCTCGTATTTTAGTTGTTCTCTTGACCTTATATGGTAAAATGACATAATAGTGGAATAATAATAACAGTTATTAATGTCCTCAGTACTAGGTCATCAGCGTGACAGAAAAATGTCAGAAAATAGCATTTCTGTTTGCAAGACTTTGTTGCTTTCATTAACGTTCATTTAATATCACTTGACTGTTAACTTTTCATTTATCAGTTAACTACTAATTTTTTTGGCCAATTATCAGTTAACTACTGGTTTTACCCAAATATCAGTTAACTGTTAACTTCATTCCACCCCCTTATTACAGCTGATTTCATTGCTATGTATACACCCGGATTTTCAGACATGATTCGACGGTCATGATTCGACCTGTCATGATTCGACACTAATCACGTGACGTATCGCTTCGCGGTACGTAACGTACGGTTGCAAAAATAATTGAGAGTTCTGCCGTGGGATCCGAAACAGTGAGAGAAAAATCTGGTTGGCAACGAAAGCTTAGCACGAAAGGACATAAGTGAAACGAAGCCAGAATCCCGACAAATGCGTTTTACTTGAAGAGGAAAGCTTTGTTGCCTGGAAAGCAGCGACGTGATACAGAAATTATGATCACATGTGATACCTTGAGTTCTATTGCCGAGTTCGAATGTAATTTCTGTATGCCATTTCATAATGGACAAAATATTATCAGTACGGCGAAAAGCGAAATAGTCCGATGGTTTATCGTTTAGTCTTCTTCCGTATGACAAGGTTTCGGTATTTTGCCGTTGGTGAATACCACCCGCAATTTACGTGTAACAGTGATGCAAATTTAGTCAACCGGGAGGCAAATTTGTATTTCTTCAAGTTGGTACTTTTTCGTCCTTACTTAGCTTCTGCATGGTTTAAATGACAGGAAAACTTGACGTTTTGCAGAAGAAATCAACAGATAAATTGATCAGTCTGCCGTTATGAAAGAATTTGCTGGAGAGTTTGAAAGTTTTGTTTTGTCGACCATTGAAAAATATCACAATGTTCGGTCCTCGACCTATGACCCTAGTGAGCACAAATAGAGAAAACCATACATAAAAGAAAGCAACATTTGTTTTTATTGAAAAAGGGTAAAATATAATATTTCCTTAAAGATCAGGGTAGAAGCTTAAAAAAAGTTGAGAAAAGAGCCGAAAAACTTATTGATCGAGACGTCCACATGCCCGTTAAAATGTATTGCGATTAGATTGCGTGACTTGTATGAGAGGCTGTTGTCTGAAAAGGAGAACAAATTATGGATCATGCTCCTCTTTTTCTGAATTACAAGAGAAACATTCAAGCTATCATTAAAGTAACTTTCAGATTGTGTGCTTTGATTCCTGTAGGATATTCAAGGTAAAATACTGTACTACTTGGTAACCTCTCGGTCGAATCATGACGGACGAATCATGACCGTCGAATCATGTCTAAAAATCAGGTTGTATACACAGCACTGAAATCAGCTGTAAGATAGTACACATGTATCAGCTTTGTGTCATGAATTGTAAGTGAATTATATGTCATTTTAGTAGATTTAACCACACTGTTGACTCTGAAGATGATTACCGCACAGGTTGTCGAAACGTCAGTCACTGTCAACAACAACAGTCCTATTCAGGACTACGTTCACCCGGACGATGAAACTCAACCTACTTTTGAACTGTTATTCTTCTCGCTTTACAATACATTAGTTAAACGAGATGCCTATTATTCTTGACTCTGTCTACGTCAGTGTTGTAAATAAGAGTGAAAATATTTTGTTCTCGTTTCACTGCAGAGTGAAAACAGAGTCATTAGGACTCTTTTGAGCTGAACTGACACTTTTTAAGACTTCTAAGGATGTAAGTATATAGCTGTTCATATACTCCATACGAATCAAACTTAATAAAACATGATAATTCTTTAGTTGGAACATAGTTATTATTTAGCCTGCGAGCAAGCTCTCCTATTTGGGCGAGTTAAACGAGTCTCGCGAGAACGCGCGAGCGAGCGGCGAAGCCGCGAGGGGCAGAGGAAAGGAGAGCTTGCAACCATCCCTTACAAATTTTCATTTGTACTTCGCCCAGACGAAGGGAAATACGATTGGCTGAAAAATGACGTTCCGGAAATCAAAGTTGACTGATAACAGGCCAAGCTGGCACCCGCCTCGTCGGTGTGTCCAATTTGGTTCTCAGGGGGATCAGATTGGTACCGAGAACTTGTTTCAGCCCTAAGTGCAGACGGACTCGTTTGATGTAATTCTCACAAAGAGAATATTGTGTGCCGAGGATAAGTCGGACCGAGATTGTAGTTCTTGTGGAGGGAAAATGAAAACCCTTCATCAGTTGTATTCATTTGTGTCAAGCGCCTCGTTTAGTTCTGAAAACCGGGAGAGTGAAGTGAAGAGTGATTCGCCCGATTGAATTCTACTGGGTAGAAAAATTCAGAAACGTGTACTTGACAGTGTAGCTGTGTAGCTTGATCGTAAAGAAGGAAAAGAGAAAGAGTTGGAAGCAACTGGAGTAAACCTTAAGAGAACCAAGTGCAGGAAAACGCTATTCTCCAGTTCCAGACGGACAAATATATGATGTTTTTGTTGGTGATTGCGACGGGGAGTAGTCTTCTACACTGCAGTATGGACGATTTTTCAAAAGTAAACGAAACGAAAATCAAAGTAGTGAGTTCTTATCCGAGCTGACACGTTGAAGTTCGATGTCCCCGTGAAAAAAAAAACATATAAGAGATTAAAAACATTGCTTTGATGCTGTTGCGAAAGCGATTTATATATATATAATTCTACACGCCCTCGGCTGTCTAAACTTACTTGACAGGCGGTTGTCACTTTTCTAATCTGCGGCACGTTTGCGGTGGCAGTTTTCACGCTTTGCGGAGTCCCGGGATTTCCGGGGTGGAAATGAAAATTTATGAGAGATGGTTGCAAGCTCTCCTTTCTCGGCCCCTCGCTCGCGCGTTCTCGCGAGGCTCGCTTCGCTTGCCCAAATAGGAGAGCTTGCTCGCAGGCTAGTTATTATTCCGCTCTATTAACTGTGGTTTGAATTTTGATGGCGTCACGTTTTAAGTTTCAATTCAAATTTTTTCAGAACAGCCGTCACGCGGAAAATGATCCGACATTAGATTCTCGTACAAACCGACTGTAATTTCTCACGCGGTTGCCTTCTCGTCAAGATGGCTTCCGAAACCTTAACAAGGTCTATAGGCCGATCACTACATTCAGAGATCCTTAATGAAGACAGGATGAAGCTCAAAACGTCTTCACGGTGGCCACCTCACTTTCTGTTTAATATTCAAAAGTGTATTCATGATTATCAAAGTATATATCGAAATGTAATTTCAGTGATTAGTGAATTCCCATTTGGTTTTTGTTCTTTGTTTTTGCTTTTTCGTTTGACAACGGTATTGTAGGTAGCGATTCAGTTATAAAAGTTCGGGCGTGAATAACGGGTCATTATCTTGAAAAGATTTATTGAATAATACCCGATGTAAACACGCGATGCTTAAACCAAACTTTTGACGAGGATTCTCATAAAACTTCAAAGGCGCTATTAGGCGTCCTGCTTCAAACCGAGATGAGGAAGTTTGAAGCCTTGCTAGGTCAAGGCTTGCAAACCGAACAACACTTATAATAACTCTCTTATTCTAAATGGAAAAGAACGAAATTAAAGTGTCAAGTTAGATTAGATAACAGAAAGGCGTTGGCTTCCTTGAATACGGTAACCAGAGAGTTTTGGAAACCAAACTGATTACGACGCTCGGAGGAGACACATATCGTACAATGGACAATAAACACACGACACACACATGCACTAATATCTTCCTGGGGCAAAAAGGAATTAAAACAAATCAAGCTTATACCTTCGCACTTGCGAAGTGGAACTTCCGAATGATGTACTCGATGTAGGGTTTCTTGCAAAAACAAAACAAAAACGTACCTAAATTGAAATCACGTTTCACCTGACCTGCTTGCTTGCGGAACTACACATTCACACACTGAATCAAAGTTCTGCCCATAGTTAGTACTACTAACTATGTTCTGCCCTAACCCATGCATGACATATATGCATCTTCTACAAGCATGTAATTATTTTGGAGACAAAAGGGCGTTGAAATGGACGCGACAAGCAGCCTGAAGGTATTGTGGGTAGTTTAGTGGGCGAAAACAATCTTTATTTTGGTGTTTCTTGATGTTACGGAAACTATTGGCCCTGAGGCTCAACCCCTTACTTTTAAAAAACCATTTTTAACAGACAAGGAACCCCTTTCGTATGAATTTTCATTAACAACACTCTAAATCCAAAAGATCTGTTTTGGCCCCAAAAATGGGGCCGTTTCGGTGAGTAAAATACAGTACTATTTTGGGGGCTAAAGTAGCCCATTTAGAATGGAGGCGTTTTGGCCCCAATGAACGGGGTAGAAATAGCCCTCTGTTAAGTGGCCATAACGAAGAGGCAAAAGGGCTGTTTTGGAAAAATAGGGAGTAGTTTTGGTTTCTAATAGGGTTAAAGTGGTTCATTTTAAGAGTCAAATCAGCCCTTACAGGGCCGTTTCATACCTTCAGTTAAGATGAAAATTGGCCCATATTTCGTGGCCAATTTGGCCCAATGGGGAGTTAAAACAAATGTACTTTCTATGACTAAATCGGTACCATTATGTCTGAAATGGAATTTCTTACCAGAGCCGTTTTGGACCTTAATTATTTATAACAGCCCATCCACAGGGATTATAATGGTTCTTGGTATTCTATAAAATGGCCCCATTTTTGGGCCATTTAGAATCAATACAAGGGGCATCAACGGTCACAATGGGTGGCTGATTTAGCCCATTGCATGTAGTTATCAGAATCAGTGCACTTTTAAGTGCCAAATCAAGGCCTAACTATAGCCCAAAGGAAAATAAACTTTAGTTCTCCTTCAGGTGCAAGTGAGTTTAAAACTGCTCTTTGAGCCTACAATTAACAGTTATTTACCCTAAAAGTGTTCTAATTTTGTGGTAGATCTAATCTCATTACCTTGCCCTCTCATTTAAAATACACAAGAGGCATGCTCAGTGCAATGTAAAAATATTTTATTATTATTATTTTTTAGCAAACTTAACCAAAATTTAGAATGTACATCTCTGAGATAACCTTATAAAATACTGCTGGGAGCCCCAATACCAAATTTCATAAAAATAATGTCAGAAAAGTGACTCAGCAGAACCCTGCTAAATAAAACTCTCAAGGTTGCCAAGAAGTTCATTAGGCTCAAAATAGAGGGTGCTGAATTTTAAGCACTACATACAGCTGTAATGATTACAGTAGAAGTGAGTATAACTTCTAAGGAGCCTTTGAGCATTTTAAAGGCATTTTGCTTGAGAAGTTTTAGCCCCCAAATCGTAAAAGTATGAAAAAGAAGGCAAAAATTTGTTCTGTTAAGTTAGTAGAACTTTTCTCTATACATTTCACTATTACAAATTGAAAATGCCATTGAAGAGTGTGTTGACACTCGACAAGGTCTGAATGACCTTTATATACCATTACCATGTTAACTATATAAAATGATGACAGCAAAGAAATTATACTCTCTACAATACTCTGGTGCAGAATGGTGCATAACATCATTCCGTCACACACAATGTACACTTTGTTGAAATCAAAGGCCTCTTCAATTGCAACAGTTTGCGGTTATATGAAAGTTGCTATTTCTGCATCAACTGAAGTATTTCTCTGTCAAAAAAGCAAGAAAGAACAACATCAACAAGTTGTACACTTACTAACATACAGTTTCCCAAATTAAACTACATGTGGCAATGATAAACATGATAATTTACATTGACAAAAAGGGAAAAATACTGTTCTTGATAGCTGTGGTTAAGTAGTGTAATACAATGAACGGTTATCATCTATCAAGAACTAGAAATGCAAATTTTACATAACTCTGCTAATCATAGGAAGTAACATGACCACCTAAAATAAAGTTGCAATAATGTACATGTAAGCTTTAAGCAGTTTAAGCTATGAATTTACCCAGTAGTCAATAACATTACAGATGAAAGTCTTTTAATACATGCAAGTCTGACTCAGTAGCAATAATAATAATAATACAGTGAAACCTCTAGTAAGCGGACACCTTCGGGACCTTCCCAAGTGTCTGCTTAATAGAGTTTGTAAAAATTGTGCAATGTTTGTTAACAATCAACATTTAACAGTTACTCTGTACTGTGATAAAGTTGCATGTTGTTAAAGAAGCCGTTCAAGTTCATTACCTTTCATTACCTACTTTAATTGTTTGTTTGTAAATGCGAAAACATTAACTGACTTCAGTCCGTATTTCAAGGACGTAATCCAATACTACTATTATTAATTCAGTCCGGTGTCTGCTTAATAGAGGCTTTTAACAATAGAAATTAGCAAAATACACCTTATCTTAGTGTCCACGTCTGCTTAATAGAGGTGTCCGCTGAATAGGGGTTCGTTAGAAAGGGAACTATAAAGCGTTAATTTCAGGACCCGGCTTAGTGTCTGCTTAATAGAGGGTGTCTGCTTAATTGGGGGCCCGCTTAATAGAGGTTTCACTGTAATAATAATAATAATAATAATAATAACAATAATAATAATAATAATAACAACAATAATAATAATAGTCTTTATTAATTCATACGATAAAAACTATTATCTTATGTTACAAAACTGTCACATGACCACTCCTGCAGTATTGTAAAAATATTCTTTGTCTCCTAGCCCTAATTTTTCATGAATTAGCACTAGGAAACAAAGGAAATTGAGAATCAACCAAGATTAGATCAAAATTAACCTGAAACCAACTTTGACCTGTAACATATTACAATCAGCGTTACATAGTAACAACATTCTTTAGGTCCCCCAGCAGTATATCAAATGTTGGTCAGTCCTTTATACTTGCTCATACAGGTAGATACATTAATAATTCTGACCTGTTTGTTTTGGCAATTTCCCTAACCATGCATGTTTACCCAAAGCTCAAGACATCTGAGGCTGGGCAAGGGGGATATTTTCCATCATACAGAGCTAGATCAATATGTGTATGACATGATTTGAGTCAACTTCTTTCACTTGCAGGAATTTTGACTCTCAATGATTCTATTTTGCATGCTTTACTAAAGACTATTATTTTAGGTTGCCAATCATCCAATTTACACCTTTTGGAAATCGAGATAAAAAATTATTATCGCCTTTAACCTCATATGTAAAATCCCTTACAACAAAGCATTAAAATGTGTAACCATAATGTTTCAGTGACACATCTACTTCCAGTTTAACAGAGCTCTCTAAAAATGGTAACTGAGTGTTTGATTTCCTGTCATTCCACAAACCTCTAGACTAGTATGAGCATGTTATGCAACCCTCCAAAAAACACACACCAAAAAAAAGGGGAATGCCTTATGATAGATGCACGACAAAAGATTGGCTTCATCAGGGTTGTCATTAAGAGCCGGGGGGCCGGGGATTTTCCCCGGCTACTAAGAGAGTGGCCCCCGGCTACTTTTATTGGAAAATAGAAGAAAAATAGAACCAAAAGAAATCCCTAGCCGTTTGATTCCCCGCCTACTTGTTGTATTTACCTGGCAACTTGAAATCTTAGTGACAACCCTGCTTCATCAATAACAGCTTCTTTTACAGTGCTCTCCTTATCAAGCGGTAACCGTTAAAATTTACCGCCTGAAGCAACAGTTCTTACTGCCTGCAACCGCTGAAGGGTTATTAAAAATAAATATTGTAAGTTTAAAAACTGCGCAAGTTGCGATCCGATCCGATAAAAGAAATGAATGAATATGTGGAAAAGTACTAAAGTATGCACAGCTTTTCTTTTTATGGACCAAAAAACATACTGGAAACAAACATTTTTAAATATTGATGTCTAAAGATAACAGCAACTGATTTGCATGAAATAGGTCTTCAAATGAAGGAATGACATTTCAGAGACCTTAGCTCCTAAGTTTCTCAGCGAGGGCAGGGTCATGTCCCTCACTTCACTAACCCCCTCCCCCATTTCCCCTAGGAAAGTGGGCCTCTGGAGCATTTTTTGCCTTACCACCCATAAAATGGTCCCCTACCTGCTGAGCTAAAATTTAAGGAGAACTCTGTTTTAGTGTCAATTCAGAATAACTGCGACGTTAACTGATTCCCCACTTAGTGACAAAGACATCAGCTTAAAAACATCAAACTTTCCCCGACCTAATATGACGTCATTGTTGTAGCTGTCTTCATAAGTACGAGTTAGTGTTGCCTCATTTCTTTCACTACTTTTAATTTTTTGACACACTAAGATGTAATTTTTTCAGAGTTCAATATTTATGTTTTAAAATTCCCATTGCTTTATTACATGTATTTGAATCCAAAGTGCTTTCAAAGGCATTACACTTGGTCTTAAGGTCACTGATTCGTTCTGTCATTTCCAGCAAATGATTAGTTTTAGTTATAAGATTTGCTTTCTTTTTTTATAGTTTTCTGCCTTTTCTCCTTTCACTTTGTCTCCTTTTTACTCCTATCTTCTAAAACAACCACACAGAAAACTTAAATAAAATCTGTGATGCCAAAATTTGCCTACAAGTTCCCAGTCATGCATGAACATACAAACCTTTCTGAAGGAAAAATGTAAATTTGTACACAAAATTAAAGACTCCTTAATAAGACAACCAAACGACAAGGAATCTTATTTTTACTCTGAGCTTTGAGTCTAACTGTAAAGTGATCAATAAATGCCTAGAAAATTTTGGGATTTCATAGCATGAAGCTTCGCACCTGACTGGAATATACAGTACTTTGATCACCTTACTCAATCGGTATGTGAGGAAAAAAATAGAATTGTACCATTGATCATTTTAAGCATTGCACTGTACTGTAAAGTGATCAATCAATGCCTAACAGAAAGGATTCCTCAACATAAAGCTTCGCACCTAACTGGCATATACCTTGATCACTTACTATGTACATGTACATGTAGCAGCCAAACATTCTATGAAAAATTTGTGGAAAAATAAAGAAACTTGAAATATTATCGGAACTGATTTGCAGTTGAGGTCAAAAGATGCAGCTGACAAAACAAAATTGTCTGTCTTCAACTATGTCCGTGGAAACTTGTGAAGTTGCTGATTTATTTATTACTTAATTACAACCTGTTATCTGCAAAACTGGTTTGATGTTAAACAAGTCTGAAATTGTTGTAATTCACTCTATCAGTTTTAATGTAGCAGTGGTAACATCAACACTGTACACTGCCTACAAGTTCCCAGTCACGCATAAACATACAAAACTTTCTAGAGGAAACATGTAAATTTGCACACAAATGACCCCCACATGCATCTGTATATCTTGACAAGAAAACCAAATGATGATGAACCTTATTTTTATTCAAAGCTTCATGTCTACTGTATAAAAGTGATCCATCAATGCCTAGAATTAGGATTCCTCAGCATCAAAGCTTCGCACCTAACTGGAATATACCTTGATCACCTTACCAAATCGTTATTTGAGGAAAAAAAAAATAGAAATGTACCATTGATCATTTTTCATAAGCATTACACTGTACTATAAAGTGATCAATCAATGCCTAACAGAAAGGATTCCTCAGCATAAAGCTTCGCACCTTACTGGCATATACCTTGATCCCTTACTATGTACATGTACATGTAGCAGCCAAACATTCTATTAAAAATTTGTGGATAAATAAAGAAACTTGAAATATATTATTGGAACTGATTTGAAGGCTAGTTGAGGTCAAAAGATGCAGCTGAGTAAACAAAATTGCCTTTCTTCAACTATGTCCATGGCATAGAAACTCACGAAATTTGCTGATCTATTTATCACTTAAGTACAAACTGTTATCTCCAAAACTTGTTTGATTCCAAAATAGTCTGAAATTGTTGTGTATTAAAATTCATTCTATCAGTTTTATATAATGTAGCACTGCACATGACAAACCTTTCAAACGGCGATGTCATCCTTCGATCCTTTACGAAACAAATGAGACAAAACATGGCAATTATCTTGATAAGAATCTTCTATTCACGATATATCTCTCGCTTGGAGTAAAATCGCCGAGTTTAGCGAAAATCAAACTGAAATTCGCTTAAAATATTGAGCGTCCGTTGACCTGACCGTTGAATTGAATAGAAGCCCGCCTAAACATTTCAAACATGCGCGCGCAGTTTGGTAGTGTGCAAGGATTTATGGGAGTGACGTGTATATTTTCGTATCCAAACCCCGCGCTATCATCAAGTCTTGGCGGGAAAGCAAAATTAATTACAATAACCTATAAAATGTTCTTAGAGTGTACCTGGTTTTCCTCGGCCTCTGCCTTTACTATCCTCTTAAATTTTAATCCTTCCTTAAAATGGGGAAAATAAAAACGGCATTCTTTGTCGTCCTCATACACTGTAACCATATCATGATCATCTCCATGATGGGCTCCTGTCTCCGTCTAGAAAATCATCTATATAAAAATGGACAGATTCAGAACAACGATCTTCGGTCCAATATGCGCCATTTAAGAAATCGTTGTGACTCAAGACGACTTACCTGTGGGCTCTTCCTACCTTGCTTGTGTAAACTTGTTTGCCTCTAACCATGTCTTAACTTGCTCTTTCGAACTACAAACCCTTTATCGAAGCTCTCGATGATAAAGATAAAGCGGCCCGTACTCAGTGATTAGGAACTAATGCTTCCGACTAGACACTGATTATATTAACATATATTCTTCAAATCGGTGTTGGTTCTAGTGGTCGAGCCATTCTGCGTTGTCATGGGGTCTAAACAGCTCTATTAGTATATGCCAAGTCAGCCCTAAATAGGGGCCAACGAGACTAAAACCTGAAATGTCTCTATTTTTTGAGTAGAAATGGCTCTTGTAAAAGGGGCCGATACGCATCGCATGGCTAAAACAATTTCTCTTGTGGGCCAAAACGGTTTTCGATGGGGCTGCCATGGTCTTTATTGGGGTCGATTTAGACCAAATTGACAAAATGGCTCCACGAAGGGTCAAATCAGCTCCAGGGCCTATAGAGCTGAATCAGCACTTTGGGGCTAAAACAGATCTTTTGGATTTAGAGTGAAATGGTGACCCTTTCACATACTTAGTTTAGAGCTTTCCATCCCTTTTAACTGCTATAAATGCACGTAGGGCATACCCTGCGGGGTTGAATTTTTCCTGTTAGGTTTTACCTTTGACACTGTAAATTAAGTATTCAAGTAGATACATTATTTCTTGTGTGACTTTATGGAAAGTACTTGGGTAATCTGAGCAGCAAGCGGGTCTATTTTCATAAGGAAGAGGAAAGCTGTAATTGAAGAGGAACTCATGCGGTGGACGACCGGGTATCAATTGTGGTGTAGTCAATCCCTCGTACTCACGTGTTTCGTTTTTCTATAAATGTGCCTTCACCACCTCCTCGTGGGCATCCACCCTCGTCCAGCACTTTCTTGAATATTCTTAACGTCTCGCGGCTGAAAACGTAGCCGGCCCCTCCCGTGTTGTATCCGCCATAAGTAGTAAACATCCTTCCGATATAATGAGGATCCGAGGGATTTAACTTGGACAGAAAATAGCGGAGATTTTCCGTGATCTAAAACCACTCAGCGTCGTGCATATGGTGTTGATAAATGTAATGCGCGGGTTTTGTTAACCAGAGCTTTTTTTTTTCCTTCTTCAACATTTAACCCGATTGCAGGAAATCTGGAATCCACTTTCGAACTGAAGAACAAGAGCACATCACAGCGTTTTCCCCATGTATTCACTGATTTTGCTCTTTCAGTGAGGCTGGTTGGAGAGGTTGCTATCCAGCAAAAGATTCGAGATCGCTTAATTTCCATTCCCCAGTGTTGAAACCATTTATGCACCTAGCTGCATTGTGTTGGCTACGTTTGTTTGTTTGTTATTTAGAGGTGTCCATACTGTATATGTAAATATAATGTCTAAGCAAGAACATAGTCATCATACCAAAAACTATAATGCAGGCAAATTGAAAAATAATACCACGCAAACTTGTCGCACCATGTCGCACCATGTTTGGTCGCAGTCTGCCGGGTGTAAACTCTCCTAGCAAACATGAGTGAAAGTTCAACTTTTCGGAAACTTTGTTATTCGAAAATATCTAGAAAGAAAAACACGAGAAGGCAAATGAAAGCTTGTTGCCTACTTACGCTGACCATGGGGTCATATTAAAAACTGCCCAATAAAACAGTCGCGATTATTGATTTAATTGGCCCCATGGCCAGCTTCAATTCTTCATAACCAGCTAAGGTTAAAATTACATAAGTTTCTTCTTCTTTTTCTTCCTTTCTTGTTCCCTTTCAGTAAAGTGTGTTGAAATTTTTGTAAAATTGTGACAAACATCCTTAAAAAACAGAAATAAAAAGCCAATCAAATCATCCTTCTTTTTTGGCAATCATCTAAAGCTCATCCCCCTGATCTTTCGCACACGTTTTAAACTTCAGGAGGTTGAAACTACTATGAGGTGAAATTGCATTTCAAAAGCTCTTCACTTTCGAAAGATAACGGCCAAACATTAAGATTGTCCAGGTTTAACTCTGTTACGAACAATAAAAAATTCATCTAAAAATATCTCGAATTTTGCTGAAACTTCACGAATACTGAGGCAGGTATTGGAGGAAAATTGCTGCCGTGAGACGGATTATGGTAAAAAAAACTCCCAGTGATGAGAAATACGAATGCAAGTAAATCATAGATAATGGCGTCATATTATCGTTACCTATGACGACTTCGAGACAAATCATTGCTCATAACAAATTTTCATATTTGTCTGATCACTTGTGGTAATCGTGCAAAGGGATTTTCGGTGACGCGCGATGGGTCCCAAATTATCAGCGTGATGCGTGATCGGGACAAAATTAGCCGCGTAAGGCGTGATTGGGCTTAGCTGGGTGGTGCGTGATTTACTATTTTCATAACGCGTGTTGCGTGATTTTCCTTTTAGATGCCCATGATTGGTGAATATCACTTGAAACTAGAAACAGAAACTAAAAACAGATAGTCTGACGTCATTTTCAAGTCATTTTTCTTGTTCCTCAAGCTCGCCTAATCTCCTGTCAAAATCGCACTGTGACCTCTATTCGCTGTATTCTTAGCCTTTTCCAGGCGTTCAGATAATAGAATGCAAGCTAAAAACTGACGACGAAAAAAAAATTAAACGAGGGGAGACTGGAGAGGGAAAAGGGGAGGGAACCCTCGCTCTTGCCCTAGTCTACCCTCGTTTTCCCCACGTATGATTTAACTCGCTCCCCACATCTGAATTCCGCGCTCTACTATCTGAACGCCTGGACCTGATTCATTCAGCGGGTGAGATATTATCTTGTTAACTTAATGCAATTGAAACTCATTCCCGCGCACTTTTACGCTCTTTTTTCGAATTTAAAGATTGTTGTTGTTGCCGTTTGTTTGTTGTTGATTAAGAGGGAATCAATAGTTTTGTATAGAGATTAAGGATGGTAACCACAAGGAGGGTATAAGGGCATGTTTGTGATGGTTATCATTCCGGCAAAGATTAAGATTATAACACTTTTTTTTGTTCCCACGGATTGAGTTAGTCATACTACTCTCCTAGCTGATGGTCGACTAACTCCTGGGTGAAGTTTGACCAGCGTGTTCACTGGATTCACGGTTGGGGTACCGTGGGCGTGGCCCCCTGGCGGGCAGCAGTTCCTTTATTTACGGGGAAAACTTAAAATGTGAGTGAAGCATTGCTATTTTTCTTGTTCCGTTGAAAATCAATCGAAATGACTGGTCTAGAAGACTTTAAAAGACAATTTGAATTAACGTGAGAAGGTTTCATCGGATCGCACGCAAAACTTTGTGATCTGAATGAATGCTTGGATGGCTTGCCATCCAGCGAGCCGCTGCTAAGTACTATATCCTAGCATGTGACTAAGTTCTGCAAAGGACTAATCGTGTTCAATTGTATGACAGTAATGGCGGCATGTAAGATATTTTAGTCCTTTTATAATCAATATATTTAGTTGTTCAATGATTTACTATTGTAGCGCACGGCTCTCCGGGAGAACACTTTTTAGTGAAGAGGACGATACGGATAAATACAATTTTTGTTGTTGTTGTTTGTCTGAAACTGTGTATCCTGTTTAAGACTATGTGCATACATATATATGAACAGCAACTTCCCGGGTCGTCACAAGTGTTGACACACATCAGACATCGTGCCTGCGCGGATGGCCGAGAGGATTTGATGCACTAAATTCCAGTCCTCACTCCTGAATTCGAACTTCGAGAAGTCACTCGTTAGGTGACGGCGTGTTCCCCACCGTCGCCGTCATGGTATCAAATATTTTACCAAATATTTTATACTCTTTGTAACATGACGAATATTATAGATCTCCTGACATCTTTCTCAACATTTATTTTTCATTTCATATTCATTAGAGTAAAAACTGTACAAACACTTCATTAAATATGCTCTCCACTCTTAGATACCTATCCTTTCGCCTGCTTTTTACAAAGCAGCCGTAAAAGGCTGATAACAACCGGTTTTTGAATCGATTTGCAGAACAATAATATTTGACTGTAAATCATGATCAAATTTTGAACGTTCTTGACAGTAACAAAATAATATCTAACATCTTGGCTTCTTCACATAAAGTTTTTTTTTCATATATATTTGTAAATATAGAGTCTATGTAAAAACCTGAAATTCTCGTAAGTAGTAACTACTTTCTCATTCTATAAATATCCTGTAACAAAACTGAAGCAAAAATATCCTGGCAGACTTAGCCTGCGAGCGAGCTCCCTGGGGCACTCTGGCGGCGGGGCGGGAAAAGGAAGGAGAGCTTGCAACTACGTCTCTGGAATTTGAATATCTACATCGAAAGAGTCGATGCGATGCGAAATGCTGATTGGTGGAGATAGCGTAAGTAATGACGTCAATACCCTTGGCACGTGCTGTCATGTGTTGTTTAATGTTTGTTTACATTCCCGCTCGTTTCCGCTTCGCGCTGATTGGCGGAAATCTGACAGCTCAGTCGACAGGGAGCTAAAGGGGAATTGGAGGCGAAATTCAAATTCCAGATAGGCCGTTGCAAGCTCTCCTTCCTTTTCGCGCCCCGCCGCCAGAGCGGCCCGGAGAGCTCGCTCGCAGGCTAAGCAGACTAGTCTTTATTGGTCAAATTTTTCAGCAGGTCGCAATTTCGTCTGGTACTGTCGTGTAAACGTAACCTTAGTACAACTTTTACCAGTGTATTTTTAGCGTCAGTAAAACGCGGGGTCGGGGTCGGGGTCGGAGCCGGGGCCGGGGCCGGGGCCAGGGTCTATCTTGTTTTTTTTTTTTAAAGAATGCTGTTTTAGGGTTAGGGTGAGGAATCCTAACCCTAACCCCCGGGCCCGCGTTTTACTGAAGTTTGGACCCCAAAACAACAGCTAAATTACAATAATGTAAGAGTTTTATTAAATTGACACCAGATGCTTTGATTTTTGAATATAGAGCGCTTTCCACCTGTATAAAAAAACTAGTGAACAATTTCCACAAATGAAACAGTACCACTCTTTCCCAGTACACCGGTACTGTAAACATGGCTGCCCTCCTTTCAGTCTGGAACGTTTAGTTGTTACTTCTGCGACGAAAGCAAATGGTCCTGTGATTTTTCGTTATTCCGGTAAAAAAAAAGGAAAAAAACGAGGAAAGTGTAATACCTCTGGTGTTTCTTGCTTTCTTTTTAAGACCACTCCACTTAAAATCACCGTTCCTTTCTTAACAAATGGAAAACGCTCTTTATAATTTATTGGAAAACAGAATAAGAATTGACACGCATTATTACTACAGACTTGACCCGGTGCTGTTACTGATGATCTGCGACTTTCACGTTTCCCATAAATCAATTTGTTTTCCCATCAAATTTTGCATAAGGATTGTTTTCAATTTCTCTTGGGGCCAGTAATGGTCCCTTGAGAAAACGAAAAGAAAACCTACGCAAAATGTTGTAGGAAAAACAAATTGCATTTTGGGGTACGTGAAAGTCGAAGATACGCAGTAATTTTCAGTAGTCATGCCTCAAACACCGTCATTCCATGGAATTAGATGGCAATTGTACTTAACAAAACATGGTCGGGTTACGCAAGGCAAACGTTTGAAACTTATTCATCTGTTATTCATTAAGCAAAACTTATTCATCTGTCGAGCGCCCAAGCAGTGCAGAATCTACTGCAAAGACGAATGTCACACGCTCCATCGTGTTCGGAAAAATAGTCTTAGGAATACTGCAACAATTTTTTTCACTCGGTATTTAACACACGTTAGCAGTCTCAAACCCAAGAAAAAAGTCGAAACCCAACTGCTTTTAATTTATCTCCCGCCATCATAAGGCGAACGCAAGCGAACGTCGCGTCGCGTCAGTAACGAAGTCACGAACTGTCCTTTTTGATAGAAACGATGATCAGCGGGGGTTAATTTATCATGACCTAGGGGTCGGCGAAATTGTAGGAGCTGTGGGTAGGTGATCTGGGGAAGCCAGGTAAAGGGGTTATTATTTACTTTTTAGGAAGGCTCACTGGGTTGAATAAATTATGAGTGAAACCAAAGGGTGAGGTGTAAATTTTCGCAACTACCCTTCCTGGCACATAATAAATTAAAACCACCTTAACTGTTTGGCTCAAAGACCACAGAATGAAGAGTCATTATCGCCACATTACGTCAGGGATGAATCAAATCCTATCCCACCGAAAAGACGCCGGAGTTATCCTTGTTCCTTTGTTTCCGTTGTGAATTTTGTACGCATGCGCTTCATACTATACAGCCGCTGTCTCCGCCGCTACCCACCCGGGTCATCATGAGCATTTGCTCTAGTTCACAAATCCTGGCGTACAAAACACGCTGCTCGTCTTCAGCCTTTGCTCGTCACCACTTTTCCACCTCTTGGATCTGTCTCTGGTGTTGAACCTGTTGAAACGAAAATTAGTTCCAAGAGTGTTCAAATAGTAACTTCCCGTATGTCCTCGAATAAGCGCCCAGGAACATATGTAAGATCTCGGCTAAAGGGAGGGGGGCTTATTAGAAGGGGTGGGAGCGCTTATTACCTTTTCCTTTAAGAGAAATATAACTTTACTTTGGCTATATCTTTGATGGAAAAACAAAAACTACAGCTACTCTGAAGATGACTACTCCACAGGTTGTCGAAACATCAGTCAGTGTAAACAACAGTCATATTCAGGACTACGATCAGCCGGACGATCATGCTAAACCTACTTAAGAAATGACTCCTGGGTTCAAAGCTCTCACAAAAACTACAACATTATCCACGTAAACGTTAAGTCAATATTAATGTCTTTCATTGATTAAAACAGTGGTTGGTAATTAATCGTACGGTAGTTCCACTGTATCGGTATTGTATTGTTCCATGTATTGGCTCTCTCCTTCGCAGAGGCTCCCGTGGGTACCCCAGTAAAAACAGTAGTAAGCGCGGGGAGGACGATGGGAAGAGAGAAAAGGTTTCCCCATCCCATCATTCCCTGAGCGCTTTTGTTTTTGTCCTCTCCCCAGTCTCCCTGCGACACAAAGAGGCCTCTGCGGAGGAGAGAGGTGTATCGGTATGCATATTTATAACAAAAGGTAATCATATCATCGTCGAGTTCATCTTCGTCAATGATTAGCAGATCGTCGCATTCCGTAATCTAAACCATTCCTTTCAAAACTCACTTGTTGCCAACACAAAAAAGGCACAGGCTAAACGCAGGCTAAAATTGGCGTCGAGACTCATTCCGTCTACTGCAACTATGTCAACATAAACTCTAATCAAATGCTCTAATCCGAAGGTTTATTTTCACCATCAGACATGCAACGGCTTCTTTCAGTGCACAGTTCCCTATAAAGTGTCTGTATTAGCGGGCTTAACTTTCCATGTGAATCTAGCTGTTAATCGGACAAAAAAGTGTCCGTCGTCAAAATGAGCCATTTTCGAGTTCGGAAAACCCTCACTTTCAAAACGAAACTAAGCGAAACCTTTCTTGTGATAATGAGGCCATTTGCATGAGAATAAAAATTCATTTTAATATCAGCGGCTTCGCACTTACCCTCGCTTTGAAACAGAGGCTGGTGGCAACTCGGAAATGGCGTATTAACAGCTGTCTGTATTAATCCCTCAGGTAAGCATTAAGCGAGTTAAATTTAAAGAAAATGCAAGAGCTTTCCCCTAGCAAATAAAAAACCTGTATGTGGCCGCAAAACGGGGCTAGACACTGAAGGAGCTGTGAAATAACCGAAAAGAAATTGAAAACCGTGATCAATTGAGGTTTCTGGCTAAGTGACCACCTACCCCTCCCCCAAGTCACAATTTGCCCTAACTGAGAAGTAAGCGTTACTGTTGACTTAGGAGAGGGGTAGGTGGTTCCGAAAACCGTACCTGCGCGGCGGCATAAGTGTCCTTCACATTGTAAACGCTCTCTTCCACTACCGGCTGAGCCTCCAATATTGTTTCCGGTACTTTAAGGGCTTCTTCCTCAGACACAGGACGAGCTTCTATGACTGTTTCCATTGAGCCCGTATCACTTGCGAGGGCATGAGAACTAACGCGAGAACTGACGAGGGAATCAGTTCCACTTGTCAATGAACGGCTAACACTAAGCGGGGTGTTTAGAGCTGTGTAGAAAAATAAAACACAATTATTATCTAACATAGAAATACAAACTGGAATGAGGGTGCAAAACATCACTGTCATAATCATCAATGCCCATAAGGTAAGGATCGTCTTCCACCCCTTTTCGTCAACAGGTCTTAACAAACGAAAAACAACAAAGACAAAAAACAAAGCCAAAAATCTAGACAAATAGAAAAGCCAGTTACGGTTAACAGAAAAGTTAAAAATTAACTTCTTTTGTTTCAAAAAGTTAAATATTGATTAACCTGTCTTTTTTGCATCTTTAAATCAAAATAAAGGTCTTAGGATCATCTCGGGATGAGACAAGCTATTCTTTTGAAAAATTTTAAGATTTGATAGATCATACTTTTTATAAAGTATTTCACTTCTAATATTATTTTACACATAGAAATGTCAATAGTCAAATTAAAAATAATCTTTGTGAGAAAGCAAAAGCGGACACGCGAAGGCCCAACTCAAGGCCGAGGCGCGACATTCATTATAACCTATGGCCGTTTTCACACTAGAGACGGATTCGTGTGAGACGGGTTATCCGTTTGATGATTCGTGTCAGATAGTTAATACTTCTTAATTTGAAAATGGAATAATTTTAATTTTGAATGAACAATCCGTCTGACTTTATCCGTCAATTATTTCGACGGACAGTTTGATGACGGGATTATCCGTTCCAGCTAGCCTGTGTACAGCCGCCCCCTCCCCTCAGAAAAAAATCGGAGAAGGGGTGTCTGTGAGGGGGGGGGGGGGGCGCGACTGTACACGGGCTAGTCTCAGACGGATAATCCATTTCTAGCTCTAGCGTGAAAACGGTTAATAACAAAATTCCCGTGTCCAGTGTTTTTAATGATTGCGAAGGACTGTACGGAACGACTGTCTCCCGTTGCCTTGTCCGTAGGCCTCATTATTCCGCGCAGCTAATGCTTTTCGGGTCACGTGGTCCTAATGAGTTCGCCACCGAAATGCCTTGACCGAAATTGCGTGGGAAGACGCCTTACAGGGACTAGGCATAGCAATGTCTACCGTAGCGTCAGAGGAAAACAGGGAAATGTTGTTTATGGGCAACGTGTTTTACAAATACTGTAGTGACATCTCTACACTAGTGTTTTGAGGGCACGACGTCCTGAAAATCGCAAATATCAATCCCCAGCAAGAAGCCACACTTTCGCCATGGAAAAAATTAGTTCCCCGAGAGACTGCGGAAATGGAGCCCAGGTTTTGGTCTGCACCTAAAACGCGTTTCGCCTAACGTGCGTACGGAGTCACACTAGCCTAGAAATAAAAAACGCAGCCATAAGTGAGTTTAGTACCGGCTTAAAAGTAGCAAATCTTGGGAACAGTTTCTTTTACGGTTAACTCTTTTTTACTCTATTTACGGCTAACGGTTAAAATTTTTCAATTTTTACGGCTATCGACTAAATTTTTGGCCGTTTTACGCCTATCGGTTAACCCCATTGAGACCCTCTGTAAATAGCGACTGGGTACGAGTCTGGTGGATATCCATATCAACGAGTATCGTATTTATTCGATTAAACGCCGCGGCGTTTATTAAATTTTTAGCGTTTCCGATGCGGCGTTTATTTCTAACATGCGAAAATTGTTGCCGAGCGTTGCAAAAAGAACTCCTTCTAAAAATGCTACAACAAAACTTCGGAGGGAGGCAAGTCTTTTTGGACGAGGAATCGTATTCCGCTACGTCGCTGAAATGTCCTGCTGACCAGGAGTAAGTTAAGGTTTTAAAGCTTTATGTGTTTGCGCGGTATTTAGACGTTGTTGAGTTTTATATATAGTTTCCTTATTTCTTGCCAGGTAGTGAATTAATGACTGTACCATTTTTGTAACGGGGGGGGGGCCATTATCGCGAGTGCCAAAGACACGACCCTTGTAGGGGATCTGGGGATATCCTTTCCCAGAAAATTTTTAAATTTGGAGGCTCCGAAACGTTACTTTCAGCGCTTGTCATCAGATATGTCTCTGAAAAATGGACGTTGAATATGAAAATGGCAAACAATTGCAAGTAACTATAGCGAAAATAACTGAGTCTAAAGAAAACAAATCCAGTCACAGATTTCTCTGGCTCATCAGGTCCAGGGGGGGAGAGCTGCCCCCCTTGCCCCCCCCCCCCCCCTCCCGCTAGCTACGTCTCTGTGTACTGCCTCTCAACGACGGTAACGTTTAGTTCTTCATACAGGTTTGGTAACATATTAAAGAAAGAATATTAAGGCCCACATTGGCCGGGTGGTGGGTTGCTTAAGACTGGTAAAAATGATACAATAAAAACTTATATTGATTGAAGAAAGAAATAGCTTCTGTATGAATTTGTAATGATTGGTTTTGTGGTGGGTATTCCTCATAAGATGCAACAACTATCTAAAAATTATGTTCCTCTTCTTCAGAAATCAGATATTTACCAGTCTTAAAAATTTTAATTTGCAATAAAAATAAACAAATTAGAGACGCCATGATCATTTGAATTGCAGTCTGTGCCATTTTTGCATGGTACAAATTATGCTTCATCATATTACCTAAAAGAGCATGTTGCAAATAAGCAGCTGAACATAGTGCACTTTTGCTGAAGAAGCCTTGATGATAAGTGTCTAAGCTCTGGGACAAAACTTCTTTTTAGTCTCTGGTTATATTTCCTCTGTACTCTCTACAATTATTGTTGTGAACACTATTTTGCTGATGCTTGAAGTTTTAAAAAAACACATAGATTGTGACATTGTCTGTTTTGACACAAGATGCTGATATTTTACTCAAGACATATTTTAATGGAGAAATATCAGCGTTTTAAATAGGACAATCACATGACTGTTGGGGGGCATATAGTTTATTTGTGGCCTGAGTAGCACCCTCGCTCCGCTCCGCTCGGGCGCAAATGATGCTACTGGGGCCAATAATAGAGGATAGATATTATTATGCAGGATTTAAGTCAAGTGTGTTGTAAATGTCCCAATCTACTTGTAAGAGGAAAATTTGGCAGCTGGCACCTCATTATGGTTGTGCTGTTTCTTTAAGTCCTGGGAGCTACTCAACAGTGTTTTGAAAGGAAAGGGTCCGCCCCATAAGTATCCTTACATCTTACCCCTTATATATACCATTGTTGACAAGAAAGGTATCCCTTTTCTCTCCCTTCCCCAACCAGGTTCAGGCAAACTTTTTGAAAATTCTTTGCCAAAACAATTTTCTGGACACTTGATGAATGAAATGATATATCCACTTAAAAAATTAATACACCATTATGCAGCTTTTACGTCACAGTGACTAGTTCATTTAAGAATATTTGAGGCCATTATAAAACAAACTTCAGCCTGCCAGTTTTAAACCGTTAGCTTTAAGTAATGGCCCAGATAAGAAGGAAAGCACCCACCGCAATGAGCATGTCGGAATCTGATTGGTTTAAACATTAAATTTTACGAAATCTTCGCAAAGCAGCTTGTATATTGATCCAACTTCCTCACCTTGTAAAAAAATCTTGTCTGAGTCCAAATAGCACAGAAATCCTATGTGGGAAACACGTAAAATCGCAAACTTTTCTCCGCTATTGTTTGCAATTCTTATGATTGGTCGAAGTCTTTTAAACCCAAAAACCCTCTTTAAAAATGTAGTTGAAATACATTTTATTTCGTACACTGCCTTTTTGTAGGTTGATGCTTTCTTTGTGTGAAAATGAAAAGATTTCTAAGTGAGGAAAGAGTTTTGAGCTATAAAAAAGAAATTGCTTTCCGCCTTACACGGATCATTACTTAATATCCTCGAGTAACGACAGTGGCACTTTGATATATTAGGACAAAACACTAAAACAAAAAATTCTGATAGAATCACTTGGAAGAAACATGGCTAGTTAAACTGACCAGAAAACCTCACAGAATGTAACGTATAAAATACAGGGGCGTAGCCAGCTTTTTCCCTGACTAGTTGTAGGCCTGGCTGACTTTTTTTCGTCATATCCAGACCTGAAATTTGTACCCATGACTAGTGCTTAGTGACCTCACCAACACTTTGAGCTCTGAAGCTTTTTAGCTAGCCCCAACAACGCACAATTTATAACAAGTGGTAGAGTGATCAAACCAAAAATTTGTAGGCCCCAGCCTACAGGTACATAAGCAGCTGGCTACGCCTCTGGAATAATATAATTAAACTGGGGGTTGAAACCAACCGAAAGGATGCAAAAATAAAATAACGTAAAGACACAAAAACCGAATTTCCGTCTACGTGCTGTATCCTTCATCCGGGAGTTTGATAAGAAAACCGAACATGTCATCGACGAGATTCTAGACTAATAAGTACTACAACGTACTTTAACCCCTTTCAGAAATTTTCAGTTATAGGTTTCAACTTTGACACGATAAATTAAGTATTCAAGTAGATACATCATTTCTGGTTTGACTTTATGGAAAGTATTTGGATAATCTGAGCAGCATTCGGGTCCAATTTTATAGGGAAGAGGAAAGCTGTATTTCAAGAGGAACTCATGTGGTGGACTGCCTGGAGTCAATTGAAGTGCTCTTTGAAAAAAGGTTTCTCTTTCGCTTGAATCCCTCGTACTCACGGGCTTCACACCCTTAGATTTAAGACATTTTGCTACAAATATATCTTCACCACCTCCTGGTGGGCAGCCACCCTCGTCCAGCGCTTTCTTGAATATTCTTAACGTTTCGCGGCTGAAAACGTAGCCGGCC
Organism: Porites lutea; assembly: GCF_958299795.1. Classification (NCBI taxonomy): domain Eukaryota; kingdom Metazoa; phylum Cnidaria; class Anthozoa; order Scleractinia; family Poritidae; genus Porites; species Porites lutea. Next base: position 48,673,996 of record NC_133201.1, on the reverse strand, counting down.
CCTCCAGTGTTGTACCCGCCATCTTTAGTATACATCCTTCCGATATAATGAGGATCCGAGGGATTCAACTTGGACAGAAAATAGCGGAGATTTTCCATGATCACGTAAGTGTCGTCATCTGCCTTCAAAAACCAATCAGCGTCGTTTATGTGGCGTTGATAAATATATTCCAACGATAAACGGGTTTTTTTGAACAGTCTACCTCTTCCTTCTTCGACATTTAACCCGATTGCGGGAAAGCTGGAATCCGCTTTCGAACTGAAGAACAAAAGCATATCACAGCGTTTTCCCCATGTATCCTTCACTGATTTTGCTCTTTCTGCGAGGTTGGTTGGAGAGGTTGGTACCCAGCATAAGATTCGAGGTCGTTTAGTTTCATTTCTGTTGAAACCATTTTGGTGAAGATGCCTGTCTGCATTAGCATTGTATTGGGGACGTTTGCTTGCCGCTATTTCGAGGCGTTTATGCCAATACTGCATATAATTATTATGTTCAAAGAAGAACATTGTCACCATACCAAGAACTAGAATGGAGGCAAATTGAAAAATAATAATAGGCAAACTTGTCGCACGATATCGTACCATGCTTGGTTTGATTACAATCTGCTGGGTGTATTTTCTTCTAGCTGGGCTCTAAAAGGTTCAGGTTCTCGAATACCTTTCTATTCAAAAGCATCTAGAAAGAAAAAAGAACAAGAGAAAGCAAATGAAAGCTTGTTGTCCGCTTTCGTGATTATTCATTCAAGTGACCCCCCTGGTTTCAATTCTTTAGAAACAGCGTATGTTTTTATGTTAAAATTACAAAAGTGTACTTTTTCTTCTATAGAAATCTCACAAATGGCCATTTAATCATACTTTGGCTTGATCATAGATTATAACGCTTCCGTTAGTACCTTCCGTATTACTTTCACGCAGTTGTTTTTACCATTTCATTTTCTCTCCTTTACTCTATGAATTATCAAACGGGTTGATTCTTCTTTTTATTTCTTTCTTGTTGCCTTTGAGTATAATTGCGGCCCGCACAGGACAACTCCTTATTTTTGTCTTTTTTGTCAATTAAGCGGGCGGACATCCTCTATTAAGCAGACACTAAGCAGGGGGGTGGTTAAGCGAGAAATCAAACCCAAATCCAATGGAAGACATGTAACTTCGTCGATTGGACTTCCTGGGTACTTTTACTAACTTCCTGGTTTTTTTTTTGGTTAAATTTTTTTTCCGAACTGAAATATAATCTTGAATTCTTTCACGCAGAAACGAAATACAAAATAAAAATAAGAAATTTAGCCTGATGGGAATGACTCATAGACAGCGAAAAGCGACACAATTAACACAACAACGTTAGTTCAAGCAACTTTGGTAGAGATTCAAAATGGAAAAAGTAAAATGCTCGCTGCGAACAGCAAACAGTGTTGCCGACAGCCGCAGACGTTTGGTTTTAGAATGCCGACCCATTTTTAGTTCCATCGAAAAATTATTTTAACGACACGTGACAATTAACCTACACTTATTTTTGCTCAAATTCCTGAGTTAAGCCCGGGCTTAATGACTTAACGGCAGCTACGTAACTGAGAGTGACAGTAAGTTCGGTATAGATTTATTAAGATAGTACACATGTATAAGCTTTGTACCTTGTTATGAATTGTAAGTGAATAACATATGTCATTTTAGTCGATTTACGTGTAACCACACATTTATTCATTCAAAATATTGCTTAATTCTGATTGGCTAAAAGCACACGCATAATTCACCATAACCAGTTACTGATGACCAAATTTGGAAGAATTTTGTGTTTAACGAGGAAATGACGTCAAAAATGCAGCCTTCTACAGGTTAATGCACCGTTAACCGAGAAGACCTGGGGACGATATTGAGTTGTTTTCGTTGTAAAAACTAAAATGGCGGACACTTCACTCGTTTTAAGAGTAAGAACTACAGCTGGAAATAGGCGAAATAATGGCTAAAAACATAGCAAAAACAGCAAGAAGACAACTCGGAGGGCGACATCTGCTATTTAGAGAATATTTGCGGAGCTGGACAAACCAAACGTAAACTATCGAAGATAAACTTAACATCGATGCAGGTAAGCTTGTTTTAGCTATGTTTTTAAACTAGGAATCAGTTTGAATGAATAATAAAACAATTATTGAATTCGGCTTTCGTATCATATGAAGATTTATGGAGATCTCGGAGGGTGTTATCCGCCTCGGCCTACGGCTTCGACGGATAACACCCTCCTCGATCTCCATATTTCTTCATAATATATTTAGCCTCATTCATTAATTGTTAAATATATAAAATGTCAGCAAGTCCACAGCAACAGATCAATGAGTGGTGCCGGATCTCCCAGTTGTACACCTGGATCAGTACAATTTAAAAACTTGTAGAAAAATATGAAACGGGAAACTGATCCTTACGGCAGGGCGATGAAGAAGTAAACAAAAGAAAAAAACAAAAGAGGTAATATATACACCTTATTCGATGGTTTAGCATGTAATACGTGCGGATATTTTGCGAGTTGCGTAGTATTTTTCCGAGCCCCGCAGGGGCGAGGAAAAATACGAGTAATGAGCAAAATGGTATTTTGGCTTCTATTTTCTAATAAGAGTGTCCAAAACATCCTGATTCTGTCAGCCATGGTTGCTCCTTTTGCATCCGCCGGTATTCGCCCTGTTGTAAACCGGTTAAACCAGAACACTACAGTGTATTACGGCCTCGTATTTTAGTTGTTCTCTTGACCTTATATGGTAAAATGACATAATAGTGGAATAATAATAACAGTTATTAATGTGCTCAGTACTGGGTCATCAGCGTGACAGAAAAATGTCAGAAAATAGCATTTCTGTTTGCAAGACTTTGTTGCTTTCATTAACGTTCATTTAATATCACTTGACTGTTAACTTTTCATTTATCAGTTAACTACTAATTTTTTTGGCCAATTATCAGTTAACTACTGGTTTTACCCAAATATCAGTTAACTGTTAACTTCATTCCACCCCCTTATTAAGATAGTACACATGTATCAGCTTTGTGTCATGAATTGTAAGTGAATTATATGTCATTTTAGTAGATTTAACCACACTGTTGACTCTGAAGATGATTACCGCACAGGTTGTCGAAACGTCAGTCACTGTCAACAACAACAGTCCTATTCAGGACTACGTTCACCCGGACGATGAAACTCAACCTACTTTTGAACTGTTATTCTTCTCGCTTTACAATACATTAGTTAAACGAGATGCCTATTATTCTTGACTCTGTCTACGTCAGTGTTGTAAATAAGAGTGAAAATATTTTGTTCTCGTTTCACTGCAGAGTGAAAACAGAGTCATTAGGACTCTTTTGAGCTGAACTGACACTTTTTAAGACTTCTAAGGATGTAAGTATATAGCTGTTCATATACTCCATACGAATCAAACTTAATAAAACATGATAATTCTTTAGTTGGAACATAGTTATTATTCCGCTCTATTAACTGTGGTTTGAATTTTGATGGCGTCACGTTTTAAGTTTCAATTCAAATTTTTTCAGAACAGCCGTCACGGGGAAAATTATCCGACATTAGATTCTCGTACAAACCGACTGTAATTTCTCACGCGGTTGCCTTCTCGTCAAGATGGCTTCCGAAACCTTAACAAGGTCTATAGGCCGATCACTACATTCAGAGATCCTTAATGAAGACAGGATGAAGCTCAAAACGTCTTCACGGTGGCCACCTCACTTTCTGTTTAATATTCAAAAGTGTATTCATGATTATCAAAGTATATATCGAAATGTAATTTCAGTGATTAGTGAATTCCCATTTGGTTTTTGTTCTTTGTTTTTGCTTTTTCGTTTGACAACGGTATTGTAGGTAGCGATTCAGTTATAAAAGTTCGGGCGTGAATAACGGGTCATTATCTTGAAAAGATTTATTGAATAATACCCGATGTAAACACGCAATGCTTAAACCAAACTTTTGACGAGGATTGTCATAAAACTTCAAAGGCGCTATTAGGCGTCCTGCTTCAAACCGAGATGAGGAAGTTTGAAGCCTTGCTAGGTCAAGGCTTGCAAACCGAACAACACTTATAATAACTCTCTTATTCTAAATGGAAAAGAACGAAATTAAAGTGTCAAGTTAGATTAGATAACAGAAAGGCGTTGGCTTCCTTGAATACGGTAACCAGAGAGTTTTGGAAACCAAACTGATTACGACGCTCGGAGGAGACACATATCGTACAATGGACAATAAACACACGACACACACATGCACTAATATCTTCCTGGGGCAAAAAGGAATTAAAACAAATCAAGCTTATACCTTCGCACTTGCGAAGTGGAACTTCCGAATGATGTACTCGATGTAGGGTTTCTTGCAAAAACAAAACAAAAACGTACCTAAATTGAAATCACGTTTCACCTGACCTGCTTGCTTGCGGAACTACACATTCACACACTGAATCAAAGTTCTGCCCATAGTTAGTACTACTAACTATGTTCTGCCCTAACCCATGCATGACATATATGCATCTTCTACAAGCATGTAATTATTTTGGAGACAAAAGGGCGTTGAAATGGACGCGACAAGCAGCCTGAAGGTATTGTGGGTAGTTTAGTGGGCGAAAACAATCTTTATTTTGGTGTTTCTTGATGTTACGGAAACTATTGGCCCTGAGGCTCAACCCCTTACTTTTAAAAAACCATTTTTAACAGACAAGGAACCCCTTTCGTATGAATTTTCATTAACAAATGGTGACCCTTTCACATACTTAGTTTAGAGCTTTCCATCCCTTTTAACTGCTATAAATGCACGTAGGGCATACCCTGCGGGGTTGAATTTTTCCTGTTAGGTTTTACCTTTGACACTGTAAATTAAGTATTCAAGTAGATACATTATTTCTTGTGTGACTTTATGGAAAGTACTTGGGTAATCTGAGCAGCAAGCGGGTCTATTTTCATAAGGAAGAGGAAAGCTGTAATTGAAGAGGAACTCATGCGGTGGACGACCGAGTATCAATTGTGGTGTAGTCAATCCCTCGTACTCACGGGTTTCGCACCCCGAGATTTAAGACATTTTCCTATAAATGTGCCTTCACCACCTCCTCGTGGGCATCCACCCTCGTCCAGCACTTTCTTGAATATTCTTAACGTCTCGCGGCTGAAAACGTAGCCGGCCCCTCCCGTGTTGAGATCCGCCATAAGTAGTAAACATCCTTCCGATATAATGAGGATCCGAGGGATTTAACTTGGACAGAAAATAGCGGAGATTTTCCGTGATCTAAAACCACTCAGCGTCGTGCATATGGTGTTGATAAATGTAATGCGCGGGTTTTGTTAACCAGAGCTTTTTTTTTCCTTCTTCAACATTTAACCCGATTGCAGGAAATCTGGAATCCACTTTCGAACTGAAGAACAAGAGCACATCACAGCGTTTTCCCCATGTATTCACTGATTTTGCTCTTTCAGTGAGGCTGGTTGGAGAGGTTGCTATCCAGCAAAAGATTCGAGATCGCTTAATTTCCATTCCCCAGTGTTGAAACCATTTATACACCTAGCTGCATTGTGTTGGCTACGTTTATTTGTTTGTTATTTAGAGGTGTCCATACTGTATATGTAAATATAATGTCTAAGCAAGAACATAGTCATCATACCAAAAACTATAATGCAGGCAAATTGAAAAATAATACCACGCAAACTTGTCGCACCATGTCGCACCATGTTTGGTCGCAGTCTGCCGGGTGTAAACTCTCCTAGCAAACATGAGTGAAAGTTCAACTTTTCGGAAACTTTGTTATTCGAAAATATCTAGAAAGAAAAACACGAGAAGGCAAATGAAAGCTTGTTGCCTACTTACGCTGACCATGGGGTCATATTAAAAACTGCACAATAAAACAGTCGCGATTATTGATTTAATTGGCCCCATGGCCGGCTTCAATTCTTCATAACCAGCTAAGGTTAAAATTACGTAAGTTTCTTCTTCTTTTTCTTCCTTTCTTGTTCCCTTTCAGTAAAGTGTGTTGAAATTTTTGTAAAATTGTGACAAACATCCTTAAAAAACAGAAATAAAAAGCCAATCAAATCATCCTTCTTTTTTGGCAATCATCTAAAGCTCATCCCCCTGATCTTTCGCACACGTTTTAAACTTCAGGAGGTTGAAACTACTATGAGGTGAAATTGCATTTCAAAACCTCTTCACTTTCGAAAGATAACGGCCAAACATTAAGATTGTCCAGGTTTAACTCTGTTACGAACAATAAAAAATTCATCTAAAAATATCTCGAATTTTGCTGAAACTTCACGAATACTGAGGCAGGTATTGGAGGGAAATTGCTGCCGTGAGACGGATTATGGTAAAAAAACTCCTAGTGATGAGAAATACGAATGCAAGTAAATCATAGATAATGGCGTCATATTATCGTTACCTATGACGACTTCGAGACAAATCATTGCTCATAACAAATTTTCATATTTGTCTGATCACTTGTGGTAATCGTGCAAAGGGATTTTCGGTGACGCGCGATGGGTCCCAAATTATCAGCGTGATGCGTGATCGGGACAAAATTAGCCGCGTAAGGCGTGATTGGGCTTAGCTGGGTGGTGCGTGATTTACTATTTTCATAACGCGTGTTGCGTGATTTTCCTTTTAGATGCCCATGATTGGTGAATATCACTTGAAACTAGAAACAGAAACTAAAAACAGATAGTCTGACGTCATTTTCAAGTCATTTTTCTTGTTCCTCAAGCTCGCCTAATCTCCTGTCAAAATCGCACTGTGACCTCTATTCGCTGTATTCTTAGCCTTTTCCAGGCGTTCAGATAATAGAATGCAAGCTAAAAACTGACGACGAAAAAAAAATTAAACGAAGGGAGACTGGAGAGGGAAAAGGGGAGGGAACCCTCGCTCTTGCCCTAGTCTACCCTCGTTTTCCCCACGTATGATTTAACTCGCTCCCCACATCTGAATTCCGCGCTCTACTATCTGAACGCCTGGAATCGCCTTTGTAAAATTAAGGTCATTCAATTAACTGTCAACACTTGATCCTACCAAAAAATGACACTGAAAACTATTTACTGGACCTGATTCATTCAGCGGGTGAGATATTATCTTGTTAACTTAATGCAATTGAAACTCATTCCCGCGCACTTTTACGCTCTTTTTTCGAATTTAAAGATTGTTGTTGTTGCCGTTTGTTTGTTGTTGATTAAGAGGGAATCAATAGTTTTGTATAGAGATTAAGGATGGTAACCACAAGGAGGGTATAAGGGCATGTTTGTGATGGTTATCATTCCGGCAAAGATTAAGATTATAACACTTTTTTTTGTTCCCACGGATTGAGTTAGTCATACTACTCTCCTAGCTGATGGTCGACTAACTCCTGGGTGAAGTTTGACCAGCGTGTTCACTGGATTCACGGTTGGGGTACCGTGGGCGTGGCCCCCTGGCGGGCAGCAGTTCCTTTATTTACGGGGAAAACTTAAAATGTGAGTGAAGCATTGCTATTTTTCTTGTTCCGTTGAAAATCAATCGAAATGACTGGTCTAGAAGACTTTAAAAGACAATTTGAATTAACGTGAGAAGGTTTCATCGGATCGCACGCAAAACTTTGTGATCTGAATGAATGCTTGGATGGCTTGCCATCCAGCGAGCCGCTGCTAAGTACTATATCCTAGCATGTGACTAAGTTCTGCAAAGGACTAATCGTGTTCAATTGTATGACAGTAATGGCGGCATGTAAGATATTTTAGTCCTTTTATAATCAATATATTTAGTTGTTCAATGATTTACTATTGTAGCGCACGGCTCTCCGGGAGAACACTTTTTAGTGAAGAGGACGATACGGATAAATACAATTTTTGTTGTTGTTGTTTGTCTGAAACTGTGTATCCTGTTTAAGACTATGTGCATACATATATATGAACAGCAACTTCCCGGGTCGTCACAAGTGTTGACACACATCAGACATCGTGCCTGCGCGGATGGCCGAGAGGATTTGATGCACTAAATTCCAGTCCTCACTCCTGAATTCGAACTTCGAGAAGTCACTCGTTAGGTGACGGCGTGTTCCCCACCGTCGCCGTCATGGTATCAAATATTTTACCAAATATTTTATACTCTTTGTAACATGACGAATATTATAGATCTCCTGACATCTTTCTCAACATTTATTTTTCATTTCATATTCATTAGAGTAAAAACTGTACAAACACTTCATTAAATATGCTCTCCACTCTTAGATACCTATCCTTTCGCCTGCTTTTTACAAAGCAGCCGTAAAAGGCTGATAACAACCGGTTTTTGAATCGATTTGCAGAACAATAATATTTGACTGTAAATCATGATCAAATTTTGAACGTTCTTGACGGTAACAAAATAATATCTAACATCTTGGCTTCTTCACATAAAGTTTTTTTTCATATATATTTGTAAATATAGAGTCTATGTAAAAACCTGAAATTCTCGTAAGTAGTAACTACTTTCTCATTCTATAAATATCCTGTAACAAAACTGAAGCAAAAATATCCTGGCAGACTTAGCCTGCGAGCGAGCTCCCTGGGGCACTCTGGCGGCGGGGCGGGAAAAGGAAGGAGAGCTTGCAACTACGTCTCTGGAATTTGAATATCTACATCGAAAGAGTCGATGCGATGCGAAATGCTGATTGGTGGAGATAGCATAAGTAATGACGTCAATACCCTTGGCACGTGCTGTCATGTGTTGTTTAATGTTTGTTTACATTCCCGCTCGTTTCCGCTTCGCGGTGATTGGCGGAAATCTGACAGCTCAGTCGACAGGGAGCTACAGGGGAATTGGAGGCAACATTCAAATTCCAGATAGGCCGTTGCAAGCTCTCCTTCCTTTTCGCGCCCCGCCGCTAGAGCGGCCCGGAGAGCTCGCTCGCAGGCTAAGCAGACTAGTCTTTATCGGTCAAATTTTTCAGCAGGTCGCAATTTCGTCTGGTACTGTCGTGTAAACGTAACCTTAGTACAACTTTTACCAGTGTATTTTTAGCGTCAGTAAAACGCGGGGTCGGGGCCGGGGCCGGGGCCGGGGCCGGGGCCGGGGCCAGGGTCTATCTTGTTTTTTTTTTTTAAAGAATGCTGTTTTAGGGTTAGGGTGAGGAATCCTAACCCTAACCCCCGGGCCCGCGTTTTACTGAAGTTTGGACCCCAAAACAACAGCTAAATTACAATAATGTAAGAGTTTTATTAAATTGACACCAGATGCTTTGATTTTTGAATATAGAGCGCTTTCCACCTGTATAAAAAAACTAGTGAACAATTTCCACAAATGAAACAGTACCACTCTTTCCCAGTACACCGGTACTGTAAACATGGCTGCCCTCCTTTCAGTCTGGAACGTTTAGTTGTTACTTCTGCGACGAAAGCAAATGGTCCTGTGATTTTTCGTTATTCCGGTAAAAAAAAAGGAAAAAAACGAGGAAAGTGTAATACCTCTGGTGTTTCTTGCTTTCTTTTTAAGACCACTCCACTTAAAATCACCGTTCCTTTCTTAACAAATGGAAAACGCTCTTTATAATTTATTGGAAAACAGAATAAGAATTGACACGCATTATTACTACAGACTTGACCCGGTGCTGTTACTGATGATCTGCGACTTTCACGTTTCCCATAAATCAATTTGTTTTCCCATCAAATTTTGCATAAGGATTGTTTTCAATTTCTCTTGGGGCCAGTAATGGTCCCTTGAGAAAACGAAAAGAAAACCTACGCAAAATGTTGTAGGAAAAACAAATTGCATTTTGGGGTACGTGAAAGTCGAAGATACGCAGTAATTTTCAGTAGTCATGCCTCAAACACCGTCATTCCATGGAATTAGATGGCAATTGTACTTAACAAAACATGGTCGGGTTACGCAAGGCAAACGTTTGAAACTTATTCATCTGTTATTCATTAAGCAAAACTTATTCATCTGTCGAGCGCCCAAGCAGTGCAGAATCTACTGCAAAGACGAATGTCACACGCTCCATCGTGTTCGGAAAAATAGTCTTAGGAATACTGCAATAATTTTTTTTGACTCGGTATTTAACACACGTTAGCAGTCTCAAACCCAAGAAAAAAGTCGAAACCCAACTGCTTTTAATTTATCTCCCGCCATCATAAGGCGAACGCAAGCGAACGTCGCGTCGCGTCAGTAACGAAGTCACGAACTGTCCTTTTTGATAGAAACGATGATCAGCGGGGGTTAATTTATCATGACCTAGGGGTCGGCGAAATTGTAGGAGCTGTGGGTAGGTGATCTGGGGAAGCCAGGTAAAGGGGTTATTATTTACTTTTTAGGAAGGCTCACTGGGTTGAATAAATTATGAGTGAAACCAAAGGGTGAGGTGTAAATTTTCGCAACTACCCTTCCTGGCACATAATAAATTAAAACCACCTTAACTGTTTGGCTCAAAGACCACAGAATGAAGAGTCATTATCGCCACATTACGTCAGGGATGAATCAAATCCTATCCCACCGAAAAGACGCCGGAGTTATCCTTGTTCCTTTGTTTCCGTTGTGAATTTTGTACGCATGCGCTTCATACTATACAGCCGCTGTCTCCGCCGCTACCCACCCGGGTCATCATGAGCATTTGCTCTAGTTCACAAATCCTGGCGTACAAAACACGCTGCTCGTCTTCAGCCTTTGCTCGCCACCACTTTTCCACCTCTTGGATCTGTCTCTGGTGTTGAACCTGTTGAAACGAAAATTAGTTCCAAGAGTGTTCAAATAGTAACTTCCCGTATGTCCTCGAATAAGCGCCCAGGAACATATGTAAGATCTCGGCTAAAGGGAGGGGGGCTTATTAGAAGGGGTGGGAGCGCTTATTACCTTTTCCTTTAAGAGAAATATAACTTTACTTTGGCTATATCTTTGATGGAAAAACAAAAACTACAGCTACTCTGAAGATGACTACTCCACAGGTTGTCGAAACATCAGTCAGTGTAAACAACAGTCATATTCAGGACTACGATCAGCCGGACGATCATGCTAAACCTACTTAAGAAATGACTCCTGGGTTCAAAGCTCTCACAAAAACTACAACATTATCCACGTAAACGTTAAGTCAATATTAATGTCTTTCATTGATTAAAACAGTGGTTGGTAATTAATCGTACGGTAGTTCCACTGTATCGGTATTGTATTGTTCCATGTATTGGCTCTCTCCTTCGCAGAGGCTCCCGTGGGTACCCCAGTAAAAACAGTAGTAAGCGCGGGGAGGACGATGGGAAGAGAGAAAAGGTTTCCCCATCCCATCATTCCCTGAGCGCTTTTGTTTTTTTCCTCTCCCCAGTCTCCCTGCGACACAAAGAGGCCTCTGCGGAGGAGAGAGGTGTATCGGTATGCATATTTATAACAAAAGGTAATCATATCATCGTCGAGTTCATCTTCGTCAATGATTAGCAGATCGTCGCATTCCGTAATCTAAACCATTCCTTTCAAAACTCACTTGTTGCCAACACAAAAAAGGCACAGGCTAAACGCAGGCTAAAATTGGCGTCGAGACTCATTCCGTCTACTGCAACTATGTCAACATAAACTCTAATCAAATGCTCTAACCCGAAGGTTTATTTTCACCATCAGACATGCAACGGCTTCTTTCAGTGCACAGTTCCCTATAAAGTGTCTGTATTAGCGGGCTTAACTTTCCATGTGAATCTAGCTGTTAATCGGACAAAAAAGTGTCCGTCGTCAAAATGAGCCATTTTCGAGTTCGGAAAACCCTCACTTTCAAAACGAAACTAAGCGAAACCTTTCCTGTGATAATGAGGCCATTTGCATGAGAATAAAAATTCATTTTAATATCAGCGGCTTCGCACTTACCCTCGCTTTGAAACAGAGGCTGGTGGCAACTCGGAAATGGCGTATTAACAGCTGTCTGTATTAATCCCTCAGGTAAGCATTAAGCGAGTTAAATTTAAAGAAAATGCAAGAGCTTTCCCCTAGCAAATAAAAAACCTGTATGTGGCCGCAAAACGGGGCTAGACACTGAAGGAGCTGTGAAATAACCGAAAAGAAATTGAAAACCGTGATCAATTGAGGTTTCTGGCTAAGTGACCACCTACCCCTCCCCCAAGTCACAATTTGCCCTAACTGAGAAGTAAGCGTTACTGTTGACTTAGGAGAGGGGTAGGTGGTTCCGAAAACCGTACCTGCGCGGCGGCATAAGTGTCCTTCACATTGTAAACGCTCTCTTCCACTACCGGCTGAGCCTCCAATATTGTTTCCGGTACTTTAAGGGCTTCTTCCTCAGACACAGGACGAGCTTCTATGACTGTTTCCATTGAGCCCGTATCACTTGCGAGGGCATGAGAACTAACGCGAGAACTGACGAGGGAATCAGTTCCACTTGTCAATGAACGGCTAACACTAAGCGGGGTGTTTAGAGCTGTGCAGAAAAATAAAACACAATTATTATCTAACATAGAAATACAAACTGGAATGAGGGTGCAAAACATCACTGTCATAATCATCAATGCCCATAAGGTAAGGATCGTCTTCCACCCCTTTTCGTCAATAGGTCTTAACAAACGAAAAACAACAAAGACAAAAAACAAAGCCAAAAATCTAGACAAATAGAAAAGCCAGTTACGGTTAACAGAAAAGTTAAAAATTAACTTCTTTTGTTTCAAAAAGTTAAATATTGATTAACCTGTCTTTTTTGCATCTTTAAATCAAAATAAAGGTCTTAGGATCATCTCGGGATGAGACAAGCTATTCTTTTGAAAAATTTTAAGATTTGATAGATCATACTTTTTATAAAGTATTTCACTTCTAATATTATTTTACACATAGAAATGTCAATAGTCAAATTAAAAATAATCTTTGTGAGAAAGCAAAAGCGGACACGCGAAGGCCCAACTCAAGGCCGAGGCGCGACATTCATTATAACCTATGGCCGTTTTCACACTAGAGACGGATTCGTGTGAGACGGGTTATCCGTTTGATGATTCGTGTCAGATAGTTAATACTTCTTAATTTGAAAATGGAATAATTTTAATTTTGAATGAACAATCCGTCTGACTTTATCCGTCAATTATTTCGACGGACAGTTTGATGACGGGATTATCCGTTCCAGCTAGCCTGTGTACAGCCGCCCCCTCCCCTCAGAAAAAAATCGGAGAAGGGGTGTCTGTGAGGGGGGGGGGGGGGGGGGGCGCGACTGTACACGGGCTAGCCTCAGACGGATAATCCATTTCTAGCTCTAGCGTGAAAACGGTTAATAACAAAATTCCCGTGTCCAGTGTTTTTAATGATTGCGAAGGACTGTACGGAACGACTGTCTCCCGTTGCCTTGTCCGTAGGCCTCATTATTCCGCGCAGCTAATGCTTTTCGGGTCACGTGGTCCTAATGAGTTCGCCACCGAAATGCCTTGACCGAAATTGCGTGGGAAGACGCCTTACAGGGACTAGGCATAGCAATGTCTACCGTAGCGTCAGAGGAAAACAGGGAAATGTTGTTTATGGGCAACGTGTTTTACAAATACTGTAGTGACATCTCTACACTAGTGTTTTGAGGGCACGACGTCCTGAAAATCGCAAATATCAATCCCCAGCAAGAAGCCACACTTTCGCCATGGAAAAAATTAGTTCCCCGAGAGACTGCGGAAATGGAGCCCAGGTTTTGGTCTGCACCTAAAACGCGTTTCGCCTAACGTGCGTACGGAGTCACACTAGCCTAGAAATAAAAAACGCAACCATAAGTGAGTTTAGTACCGGCTTAAAAGTAGCAAATCTTGGGAACAGTTTCTTTTACGGTTAACTCTTTTTTACTCTATTTACGGCTAACGGTTAAAATTTTTCAATTTTTACGGCTATCGACTAAATTTTTGGCCGTTTTACGCCTATCGGTTAACCCCATTGAGACCCTCTGTAAATAGCGACTGGGTACGAGTCTGGTGGATATCCATATCAACGAGTATCGTATTTATTCGATTAAACGCCGCGGCGTTTATTAAATTTTTAGCGTTTCCGATGCGGCGTTTATTTCTAACATGCGAAAATTGTTGCCGAGCGTTGCAAAAAGAACTCCTTCTAAAAATGCTACAACAAAACTTCGGAGGGAGGCAAGTCTTTTTGGACGAGGAATCGTATTCCGCTACGTCGCTGAAATGTCCTGCTGACCAGGAGTAAGTTAAGGTTTTAAAGCTTTATGTGTTTGCGCTGTATTTAGACGTTGTTGAGTTTTATATATAGTTTCCTTATTTCTTGCCAGGTAGTGAATTAATGACTGTACCATTTTTGTAACGGGGGGGGGGGGGGGGGGGGGGGCCATTATCGCGAGTGCCAAAGACACGACCCTTGTAGGGGATCTGGGGATATCCTTTCCCAGAAAATTTTAAATTTGGAGGCTCCGAAACGTTACTTTCAGCGCTTGTCATCAGATATGTCTCTGAAAAATGGACCTTGAATATGAAAATGGCGAACAATTGCAAGTAACTATAGCGAAAATAACTGAGTCTAAAGAAAACAAATCCAGTCACAGATTTCTCTGGCTCATCAGGTCCAGGGGGGGAGAGGCTGCCCCCCTTGCCCCCCCCCCCCCCCCCCCCCCCCCCCCCCGCTAGCTACGTCTCTGTGTACTGCCTCTCAACGACGGTAACGTTTAGTTCTTCATACAGGTTTGGTAACATATTAAAGAAAGAATATTAAGGCCCACATTGGCCGGGTGGTGGGTTGCTTAAGACTGGTAAAAATGATACGATAAAAACTTATATTGATTGAAGAAAGAAATAGCTTCTGTATGAATTTGTAATGATTGGTTTTGTGGTGGGTATTCCTCATAAGATGCAACAAGTATCTAAAAATTATGTTCCTCTTCTTCAGAAATCAGATATTTACCAGTCTTAAAATTTTAATTTGCAATAAAAATAAACAAATTAGAGACGCCATGATCATTTGAATTGCAGTCTGTGCCATTTTTTGCATGGTACAAATTATGCTTCATCACATTACCTAAAAGAGCATGTTGCAAATAAGCAGCTGAACATAGTGCACTTTTGCTGAAGAAGCCTTGATGATAAGTGTCTAAGCTCTGGGACAAAACTTCTTTTTAGTCTCTGGTTATATTTCCTCTGTACTCTCTACAATTATTGTTGTGAACACTATTTTGCTGATGCTTGAAGTTTTAAAAAAACACATAGATTGTGACATTGTCTGTTTTGACACAAGATGCTGATATTTTACTCAAGACATATTTTAATGGAGAAATATCAGCGTTTTAAATAGGACAATCACATGACTGTTGGGGGGCATATAGTTTATTTGTGGCCTGAGTAGCACCCTCGCTCCGCTCCGCTCGGGCGCAAATGATGCTACTGGGGCCAATAATAGAGGATAGATATTATTATGCAGGATTTAAGTCAAGTGTGTTGTAAATGTCCCAATCTACTTGTAAGAGGAAAATTTGGCAGCTGGCACCTCATTATGGTTGTGCTGTTTCTTTAAGTCCTGGGAGCTACTCAACAGTGTTTTGAAAGGAAAGGGTCCGCCCCATAAGTATCCTTACTTCTTACCTCTTACATATACCATTGTTGAAAAGAAAGGTATCCCTTTTCTCTCCCTTCCCCAACCAGGTTCAGGCAAACTATTTGAAAATTCTTTGCCAAAACAATTTTCTGGACACTTGATGAATGAAATGATATATCCACTTAAAAAATAAATACACCATTATGCAGCTTTTACGTCACAGTGACTAGTTCATTTAAGAATATTTGAGGCCATTATAAAACAAACTTCAGCCTGCCAGTTTTAAACCGTTAGCTTTAAGTAATGGCCCAGATAAGAAGGAAAGCACCCACCGCAATGAGCATGTCGGAATCTGATTGGTTTAAACATTAAATTTTACGAAATCTTCGCAAAGCAGCTTGTATATTGATCCAACTTCCTCACCTTGTAAAAAAATCTTGTCTGAGTCCAAATAGCACAGAAATCCTATGTGGGAAACACGTAAAATCGCAAACTTTTCTCCGCTATTGTTTGCAATTCTTATGATTGGTCGAAGTCTTTTAAACCCAAAAACCCTCTTTAAAAATGTAGTTGAAATACATTTTATTTCGTACACTGCCTTTTTGTAGGTTGATGCTTTCTTTGTGTGAAAATGAAAAGATTTCTAAGTGAGCAAAGAGTTTTGAGCTATAAAAAAGAAATTGCTTTCCGCCTTACACGGATCATTACTTAATATCCTCGAGTAACGACAGTGGCACTTTGATATATTAGGACAAAACACTAAAACAAAAAATTCTGATAGAATCACTTGGAAGAAACATGGCTAGTTAAACTGACCAGAAAACCTCACAGAATGTAACGTATAAAATACAGGGGCGTAGCCAGCTTTTTCCCTGACTAGTTGTAGGCCTGGCTGACTTTTTTTCGTCATATCCAGACCTGAAATTTGTACCCATGACTAGTGCTTAGTGACCTCACCAACACTTTGAGCTCTGAAGCTTTTTAGCTAACCCCAACAACGCACAATTTATAACAAGTGGTAGAGTGATCAAACCAAAAATTTGTAGGCCCCAGCCTACAGGTACATAAGCAGCTGGCTACGCCTCTGGAATAATATAATTAAACTGGGGGTTGAAACCAACCGAAAGGATGCAAAAATAAAATAACGTAAAGACACAAAAACCGAATTTCCGTCTACGTGCTGTATCCTTCATCCGGGAGTTTGATAAGAAAACCGAACATGTCATCGACGAGATTCTAGACTAATAAGTACTACAACGTACTTTAACCCCTTTCAGAAATTTTCAGTTATAGGTTTCAACTTTGACACGATAAATTAAGTATTCAAAGAGATACATCATTTCTGGTTTGACTTTATGGAAAGTATTTGGATAATCTGAGCAGCATTCGGGTCCAATTTTATAGGGAAGAGGAAAGCTGTATTTCAAGAGGAACTCATGTGGTGGACTGCCTGGAGTCAATTGAAGTGCTCTTTGAAAAAAGGTTTCTCTTTCGCTTGAATCCCTCGTATTCACGGGCTTCACACCCTTAGATTTAAGACATTTTGCTACAAATATATCTTCACCACCTCCTGGTGGGCAGCCACCCTCGTCCAGCGCTTTCTTGAATATTCTTAACGTTTCGCGGCTGAAAACGTAGCCGGCCCCTCCAGTGTTGTACCCGCCATCTTTAGTATACATCCTTCCGATATAATGAGGATCCGAGGGATTCAACTTGGACAGAAAATAGCGGAGATTTTCCATGATCACGTAAGTGTCGTCATCTGCCTTCAAAAACCAATCAGCGTCGTTTATGTGGCGTTGATAAATATATTCCAACGATAAACGGGTTTTTTTGAACAGTCTACCTCTTCCTTCTTCGACATTTAACCCGATTGCGGGAAAGCTGGAATCCGCTTTCGAACTGAAGAACAAAAGCATATCACAGCGTTTTCCCCATGTATCCTTCACTGATTTTGCTCTGTCTGCGAGGTTGGTTGGAGAGGTTGGTACCCAGCATAAGATTCGAGGTCGTTTAGTTTCATTTCTGTTGAAACCATTTTGGTGAAGATGCCTGTCTGCATTAGCATTGTATTGGGGACGTTTGCTTGCCGCTATTTCGAAGCGTTTATGCCAATACTGCATATAATTATTATGTTCAAAGAAGAACATTGTCACCATACCAAGAACTAGAATGGAGGCAAATTGAAAAATAATAATAGGCAAACTTGTCGCACCATATCGTACCATGCTTGGTTTGATTACAATCTGCTGGGTGTATTTTCTTCTAGCTGGGCTCTAAAAGGTTCAGGTTCTCGAATACCTTTCTATTCAAAAGCATCTAGAAAGAAAAAAGAACAAGAGAAAGCAAATGAAAGCTTGTTGTCCGCTTTCGTGATTATTCATTCAAGTGACCCCCCTGGTTTCAATTCTTTAGAAACAGCGTATGTTTTTATGTTAAAATTACAAAAGTGTACTTTTTCTTCTATAGAAATCTCACAAATGGCCATTTAATCATACTTTGGCTTGATCATAGATTATAACGCTTCCGTTAGTACCTTCCGTATTACTTTCACGCAGTTGTTTTTACCATTTCATTTTCTCTCCTTTACTCTATGAATTATCAAACGGGTTGATTCTTCTTTTTATTTCTTTCTTATTGCCTTTGAGTATAATTGCGGCCCGCACAGGACAACTCCTTATTTTTGTCTTTTTTGTCAATTAAGCGGGCGGACATCCTCTATTAAGCAGACACTAAGCAGGGGGGTGGTTAAGCGAGAAATCAAACCCAAATCCAATGGAAGACATGTAACGTCGTCGATTGGACTTCCTGGGTACTTTTACTAACTTCCTGGTTTTTTTTTTAGTTAAATTTTTTTTCCGAACTGAAATATAATCTTGAATTCTTTCACGCAGAAACGAAATACAAAATAAAAATAAGAAATTTAGCCTGATGGGAATTACTCATAGACAGCGAAAAGCGACACAATTAACACAACAACGTTAGTTCAAGCAACTTTGGTAGAGATTCAAAATGGAAAAAGTAAAATGCTCGCTGCGAACAGCAAACAGTGTTGCCGACAGCCGCAGACGTTTGGTTTTAGAATGCCGACCCATTTTTAGTTCCATCGAAAAATTATTTTAACGACACGTGACAATTAACCTACACTTATTTTTGCTCAAATTCCTGAGTTAAGCCCGGGCTTAATGACTTAAAGGCAGCTACGTAACTGAGAGTGACAGTAAGTTCGGTATAGATTTATTAAGATAGTACACATGTATCAGCTTTGTACCTTGTTATGAATTGTAAGTGAATAACATATGTCATTTTAGTCGATTTACGTGTAACCACACATTTATTCATTCAAAATATTGCCTAATTCTGATTGGCTAAAAGCACACGCATAATTCACCATAACCAGTTACTGATGACCAAATTTGGAAGAATTTTGTGTTTAACGAGGAAATGACGTCAAAAATGCAGCCTTCTACAGGTTAATGTACCGTTAACCGAGAAGACCTGGGGACGAGATTGAGTTGTTTTCGTTGTAAAAACTAAAATGGCGGACACTTCACTCGTTTTAAGAGTAAGAACTACAGCTGGAAATAGGCGAAATAATGGCTAAAAACATAGCAAAAACAGCAAGAAGACAACTCGGAGGGCGACATCTGCTATTTAGAGAATATTTGCGGAGCTGGACAAACCTAAACGTAAACTATCGAAGATAAACTTAACATCGATGCAGGTAAGCTTGTTTTAGCTATGTTTTTAAACTAGGAATCAGTTTGAATGAATAATAAAACAATTATTGAATTCGGCTTTCGTATCATATGAAGATTTATGGAGATCTCGGAGGGTGTTATCCGCCTCGGCCTACGGCTTCGACGGATAACACCCTCCTCGATCTCCATATTTCTTCATAATATATTTAGCCTCATTCATTAACTGTTAATATATAAAATGTCAGCAAGTCCACAGCAACAGATCAATGAGTGGTGCCGGATCTCCCAGTTGTACACCTGGATCAGTACAATTTAAAAACTTGTAGAAAAATATGAAACGGGAAACTGATCCTTACGGCAGGGCGATGAAGAAGTAAACAAAAGAAAAAAACAAAAGAGGTAATATATACACCTTATTCGATGGTTTAGCATGTAATACGTGCGGATATTTTGCGAGTTGCGTAGTATTTTTCCGAGCCCCGCAGGGGCGAGGAAAAATACGAGTAATGAACAAAATGGTATTTTGGCTTCTATTTTCTAATAAGAGTATCCAAAACATCCTGATTCTGTCAGCCATGGTTGCTCCTTTTGCATCCGCCGGTATTCGCCCTGTTGTAAACCGGTTAAACCAGAACACTACAGTGTATTACGGCCTCGTATTTTAGTTGTTCTCTTGACCTTATATGGTAAAATGACATAATAGTGGAATAATAATAACAGTTATTAATGTGCTCAGTACTGGGTCATCAGCGTGACAGAAAAATGTCAGAAAATAGCATTTCTGTTTGCAAGACTTTGTTGCTTTCATTAACGTTCATTTAATATCACTTGACTGTTAACTTTTCATTTATCAGTTAACTACTAATTTTTTTGGCCAATTATCAGTTAACTACTGGTTTTACCCAAATATCAGTTAACTGTTAACTTCATTCCACCCCCTTATTACAGCTGATTTCATTGCTATGTATACACCCGGATTTTCAGACATGATTCGACGGTCATGATTCGACCTGTCATGATTCGACACTAATCACGTGACGTATCGCTTCGCGGTACGTAACGTACGGTTGCAAAAATAATTGAGAGTTCTGCCGTGGGATCCGAAACAGTGAGAGAAAAATCTGGTTGGCAACGAAAGCTTAGCACGAAAGGACATAAGTGAAACGAAGCCAGAATCCCGACAAATGCGTTTTACTTGAAGAGGAAAGCTTTGTTGCCTGGAAAGCAGCGACGTGATACAGAAATTATGATCACATGTGATACCTTGAGTTCTATTGCCGCGTTCGAATGTAATTTCTGTATGCCATTTCATAATGGACAAAATATTATCAGTACGGCGAAAAGCGAAATAGTCCGATGGTTTATCGTTTAGTCTTCTTCCGTATGACAAGGTTTCGGTATTTTGCCGTTGGTGAATACCACCCGCAATTTACGTGTAACAGTGATGCAAATTTAGTCAACCGGGAGGCAAATTTGTATTTCTTCAAGTTGGTACTTTTTCGTCCTTACTTAGCTTCTGCATGGTTTAAATGACAGGAAAACTTGACGTTTTGCAGAAGAAATCAACAGATAAATTGATCAGTCTGCCGTTATGAAAGAATTTGCTGGAGAGTTTGAAAGTTTTGTTTTGTCGACCATTGAAAAATATCACAATGTTCGGTCCTCGACCTATGACCCTAGTGAGCACAAATAGAGAAAACCATACATAAAAGAAAGCAACATTTGTTTTTATTGAAAAAGGGTAAAATATAATATTTCCTTAAAGATCAGGGTAGAAGCTTAAAAAAAGTTGAGAAAAGAGCCGAAAAACTTATTGATCGAGACGTCCACACGCCCGTTAAAATGTATTGCGATTAGATTGCGTGACTTGTATGAGAGGCTGTTGTCTGAAAAGGAGAACAAATTATGGATCATGCTCCTCTTTTTCTGAATTACAAGAGAAACATTCAAGCTATCATTAAAGTAACTTTCAGATTGTGTGCTTTGATTCCTGTAGGATATTCAAGGTAAAATACTGTACTACTTGGTAACCTCTCGGTCGAATCATGACGGTCGAATCATGACCGTCGAATCATGTCTAAAAATCAGGGTGTATACACAGCACTGAAATCAGCTGTAAGATAGTACACATGTATCAGCTTTGTGTCATGAATTGTAAGTGAATTATATGTCATTTTAGTAGATTTAACCACACTGTTGACTCTGAAGATGATTACCGCACAGGTTGTCGAAACGTCAGTCACTGTCAACAACAACAGTCCTATTCAGGACTACGTTCACCCGGACGATGAAACTCAACCTACTTTTGAACTGTTATTCTTCTCGCTTTACAATACATTAGTTAAACGAGATGCCTATTATTCTTGACTCTGTCTACGTCAGTGTTGTAAATAAGAGTGAAAATATTTTGTTCTCGTTTCACTGCAGAGTGAAAACAGAGTCATTAGGACTCTTTTGAGCTGAACTGACACTTTTTAAGACTTCTAAGGATGTAAGTATATAGCTGTTCATATACTCCATACGAATCAAACTTAATAAAACATGATAATTCTTTAGTTGGAACATAGTTATTATTCCGCTCTATTAACTGTGGTTTGAATTTTGATGGCGTCACGTTTTAAGTTTCAATTCAAATTTTTTCAGAACAGCCGTCACGCGGAAAATTATCCGACATTAGATTCTCGTACAAACCGACTGTAATTTCTCACGCGGTTGCCTTCTCGTCAAGATGGCTTCCGAAACCTTAACAAGGTCTATAGGCCGATCACTACATTCAGAGATCCTTAATGAAGACAGGATGAAGCTCAAAACGTCTTCACGGTGGCCACCTCACTTTCTGTTTAATATTCAAAAGTGTATTCATGATTATCAAAGTATATATCGAAATGTAATTTCAGTGATTAGTGAATTCCCATTTGGTTTTTGTTCTTTGTTTTTGCTTTTTCGTTTGACAACGGTATTGTAGGTAGCGATTCAGTTATAAAAGTTCGGGCGTGAATAACGGGTCATTATCTTGAACAGATTTATTGAATAATACCCGATGTAAACACGCAATGCTTAAACCAAACTTTTGACGAGGATTGTCATAAAACTTCAAAGGCGCTATTAGGCGTCCTGCTTCAAACCGAGATGAGGAAGTTTGAAGCCTTGCTAGGTCAAGGCTTGCAAACCGAACAACACTTATAATAACTCTCTTATTCTAAATGGAAAAGAACGAAATTAAAGTGTCAAGTTAGATTAGATAACAGAAAGGCGTTGGCTTCCTTGAATACGGTAACCAGAGAGTTTTGGAAACCAAACTGATTACGACGCTCGGAGGAGACACATATCGTACAATGGACAATAAACACACGACACACACATGCACTAATATCTTCCTGGGGCAAAAAGGAATTAAAACAAATCAAGCTTATACCTTCGCACTTGCGAAGTGGAACTTCCGAATGATGTACTCGATGTAGGGTTTCTTGCAAAAACAAAACAAAAACGTACCTAAATTGAAATCACGTTTCACCTGACCTGCTTGCTTGCGGAACTACACATTCACACACTGAATCAAAGTTCTGCCCATAGTTAGTACTACTAACTATGTTCTGCCCTAACCCATGCATGACATATATGCATCTTCTACAAGCATGTAATTATTTTGGAGACAAAAGGGCGTTGAAATGGACGCGACAAGCAGCCTGAAGGTATTCTCGGCTTGCACTGTCACACAATGAAAAATAAAAATGCAAACCATTCAATACAGAAGGACTAGAATCTAGGAAATGAAAACAGATAAAAATACAAAAACCCTTGCCAAGAATTAGGTCTGTGAAATATTTCAAATGCGAGATATCGGGAAAAACGGTTTACCTAAATTTATAAAGCTTTGTATGGAAACGCCATGTTGGTGTCCCTTTCAGGAACACCAATATGGCCGCCGGATACTAACAGAAACATCTGTTTTCGAGATTTCCTACTAATACGTGAATTCTTCACTTTAGGAACTCATAAAGATTACAGTAATATTTATTCTGAGACAAGGAATGTTTAGATTGCAAAATCTCCTAAAATCGGTAATGTTTTTAACCCACGTAAGAGCTTTCCCGGCCGCCAGCTAAATGCAGCGTCACGCAAAAGCCTGGAAATTCAAGCGTCCTCTCTCGCAAAACGAAGAACCCTTTCGAACCAAAAAGTTGTTTATGTAAAGGTGTTTAGGTACTGTAATACCTCGTGAAAGTAGAAACTCAGAAGAATCGATAGTTTCTTAGTTTGATTTTTGGTGACGTCACGTGCAACCCAAGAATTGTGGGTAGTTTAGTGGGCGAAAACAATCTTTATTTTGGTGTTTCTTGATGTTACGGAAACTATTGGCCCTGAGGCTCAACCCCTTACTTTTAAAAAACCATTTTTAACAGACAAGGAACCCCTTTCGTATGAATTTTCATTAACAAATGGTGACCCTTTCACATACTTAGTTTAGAGCTTTCCATCCCTTTTAACTGCTATAAATGCACGTAGGGCATACCCTGCGGGGTTGAATTTTTCCTGTTAGGTTTTACCTTTGACACTGTAAATTAAGTATTCAAGTAGATACATTATTTCTTGTGTGACTTTATGGAAAGTACTTGGGTAATCTGAGCAGAAAGCGGGTCTATTTTCATAAGGAAGAGGAAAGCTGTAATTGAAGAGGAACTCATGCGGTGGACGACCGGGTATCAATTGTGGTGTAGTCAATCCCTCGTACTCACGGGTTTCGCACCCCGAGATTTAAGACATTTTCCTATAAATGTGCCTTCACCACCTCCTCGTGGGCATCCACCCTCGTCCAGCACTTTCTTGAATATTCTTAACGTCTCGCGGCTGAAAACGTAGCCGGCCCCTCCCGTGTTGAGATCCGCCATAAGTAGTAAACATCCTTCCGATATAATGAGGATCCGAGGGATTTAACTTGGACAGAAAATAGCGGAGATTTTCCGTGATCTAAAACCACTCAGCGTCGTGCATATGGTGTTGATAAATGTACTGCGCGGGTTTTGTTAACCAGAGCTTTTTTTTTCCTTCTTCAACATTTAACCCGATTGCAGGAAATCTGGAATCCACTTTCGAACTGAAGAACAAGAGCACATCACAGCGTTTTCCCCATGTATTCACTGATTTTGCTCTTTCAGTGAGGCTGATTGGAGAGGTTGCTATCCAGCAAAAGATTCGAGATCGCTTAATTTCCATTCCCCAGTGTTGAAACCATTTATGCACCTAGCTGCATTGTGTTGGCTACGTTTGTTTGTTTGTTATTTAGAGGTGTCCATACTGTATATGTAAATATAATGTCTAAGCAAGAACATAGTCATCATACCAAAAACTATAATGCAGGCAAATTGAAAAATAATACCACGCAAACTTGTCGCACCATGTCGCACCATGTTTGGTCGCAGTCTGCCGGGTGTAAACTCTCCTAGCAAACATGAGTGAAAGTTCAACTTTTCGGAAACTTTGTTATTCGAAAATATCTAGAAAGAAAAACACGAGAAGGCAAATGAAAGCTTGTTGCCTACTTACGCTGACCATGGGGTCATATTAAAAACTGCACAATAAAACAGTCGCGATTATTGATTTAATTGGCCCCATGGCTGGCTTCAATTCTTCATAACCAGCTAAGGTTAAAATTACATAAGTTTCTTCTTCTTTTTCTTCCTTTCTTGTTCCCTTTCAGTAAAGTGTGTTGAAATTTTTGTAAAATTGCGACAAACATCCTTAAAAAACAGAAATAAAAAGCCAATCAAATCATCCTTCTTTTTTGGCAATCATCTAAAGCTCATCCCCCTGATCTTTCGCACACGTTTTAAACTTCAGGAGGTTGAAACTACTATGAGGTGAAATTGCATTTCAAAACCTCTTCACTTTCGAAAGATAACGGCCAAACATTAAGATTGTCCAGGTTTAACTCTGTTACGAACAATAAAAAATTCATCTAAAAATATCTCGAATTTTGCTGAAACTTCACGAATACTGAGGCAGGTATTGGAGGGAAATTGCTGCCGTGAGACGGATTATGGTAAAAAAACTCCTAGTGATGAGAAATACGAATGCAAGTAAATCATAGATAATGGCGTCATATTATCGTTACCTATGACGACTTCGAGACAAATCATTGCTCATAACAAATTTTCATATTTGTCTGATCACTTGTGGTAATCGTGCAAAGGGATTTTCGGTGACGCGCGATGGGTCCCAAATTATCAGCGTGATGCGTGATCGGGACAAAATTAGCCGCGTAAGGCGTGATTGGGCTTAGCTGGGTGGTGCGTGATTTACTATTTTCATAACGGGTGTTGCGTGATTTTCCTTTTAGATGCCCATGATTGGTGAATATGACTTGAAACTAGAAACAGAAACTAAAAACAGATAGTCTGACGTCATTTTCAAGTCATTTTTCTTGTTCCTCAAGCTCGCCTAATCTCCTGTCAAAATCGCACTGTGACCTCTATTCGCTGTATTCTTAGCCTTTTCCAGGCGTTCAGATAATAGAATGCAAGCTAAAAACTGACGACGAAAAAAAAATTAAACGAAGGGAGACTGGAGAGGGAAAAGGGGAGGGAACCCTCGCTCTTGCCCTAGTCTACCCTCGTTTTCCCCACGTATGATTTAACTCGCTCCCCACATCTGAATTCCGCGCTCTACTATCTGAACGCCTGGAATCGCCTTTGTAAAATTAAGGTCATTCAATTAACTGTCAACACTTGATCCTACCAAAAAATGACACCGAAAACTATTTACTGGACCTGATTCATTCAGCGGGTGAGATATTATCTTGTTAACTTAATGCAACTGAAACTCATTCCCGCGCACTTTTACGCTCTTTTTTCGAATTTAAAGATTGTTGTTGTTGCCGTTTGTTTGTTGTTGATTAAGAGGGAATCAATAGTTTTGTATAGAGATTAAGGATGGTAACCACAAGGAGGGTATAAGGGCATGTTTGTGATGGTTATCATTCCGGCAAAGATTAAGATTATAACACTTTTTTTTGTTCCCACGGATTGAGTTAGTCATACTACTCTCCTAGCTGATGGTCGACTAACTCCTGGGTGAAGTTTGACCAGCGTGTTCACTGGATTCACGGTTGGGGTACCGTGGGCGTGGCCCCCTGGCGGGCAGCAGTTCCTTTATTTACGGGGAAAACTTAAAATGTGAGTGAAGCATTGCTATTTTTCTTGTTCCGTTGAAAATCAATCGAAATGACTGGTCTAGAAGACTTTAAAAGACAATTTGAATTAACGTGAGAAGGTTTCATCGGATCGCACGCAAAACTTTGTGATCTGAATGAATGCTTGGATGGCTTGCCATCCAGCGAGCCGCTGCTAAGTACTATATCCTAGCATGTGACTAAGTTCTGCAAAGGACTAATCGTGTTCAATTGTATGACAGTAATGGCGGCATGTAAGATATTTTAGTCCTTTTATAATCAATATATTTAGTTGTTCAATGATTTACTATTGTAGCGCACGGCTCTCCGGGAGAACACTTTTTAGTGAAGAGGACGATACGGATAAATACAATTTTTGTTGTTGTTGTTTGTCTGAAACTGTGTATCCTGTTTAAGACTATGTGCATACATATATATGAACAGCAACTTCCCGGGTCGTCACAAGTGTTGACACACATCAGACATCGTGCCTGCGCGGATGGCCGAGAGGATTTGATGCACTAAATTCCAGTCCTCACTCCTGAATTCGAACTTCGAGAAGTCACTCGTTAGGTGACGGCGTGTTCCCCACCGTCGCCGTCATGGTATCAAATATTTTACCAAATATTTTATACTCTTTGTAACATGACGAATATTATAGATCTCCTGACATCTTTCTCAACATTTATTTTTCATTTCATATTCATTAGAGTAAAAACTGTACAAACACTTCATTAAATATGCTCTCCACTCTTAGATACCTATCCTTTCGCCTGCTTTTTACAAAGCAGCCGTAAAAGGCTGATAACAACCGGTTTTTGAATCGATTTGCAGAACAATAATATTTGACTGTAAATCATGATCAAATTTTGAACGTTCTTGACGGTAACAAAATAATATCTAACATCTTGGCTTCTTCACATAAAGTTTTTTTTCATATATATTTGTAAATATAGAGTCTATGTAAAAACCTGAAATTCTCGTAAGTAGTAACTACTTTCTCATTCTATAAATATCCTGTAACAAAACTGAAGCAAAAATATCCTGGCAGACTTAGCCTGCGAGCGAGCTCCCTGGGGCACTCTGGCGGCGGGGCGGGAAAAGGAAGGAGAGCTTGCAACTACGTCTCTGGAATTTGAATATCTACATCGAAAGAGTCGATGCGATGCGAAATGCTGATTGGTGGAGATAGCATAAGTAATGACGTCAATACCCTTGGCACGTGCTGTCATGTGTTGTTTAATGTTTGTTTACATTCCCGCTCGTTTCCGCTTCGCGGTGATTGGCGGAAATCTGACAGCTCAGTCGACAGGGAGCTACAGGGGAATTGGAGGCAACATTCAAATTCCAGATAGGCCGTTGCAAGCTCTCCTTCCTTTTCGCGCCCCGCCGCTAGAGCGGCCCGGAGAGCTCGCTCGCAGGCTAAGCAGACTAGTCTTTATCGGTCAAATTTTTCAGCAGGTCGCAATTTCGTCTGGTACTGTCGTGTAAACGTAACCTTAGTACAACTTTTACCAGTGTATTTTTAGCGTCAGTAAAACGCGGGGTCGGGGCCGGGGCCGGGGCCGGGGCCAGGGTCTATCTTGTTTTTTTTTTTTAAAGAATGCTGTTTTAGGGTTAGGGTGAGGAATCCTAACCCTAACCCCCGGGCCCGCGTTTTACTGAAGTTTGGACCCCAAAACAACAGCTAAATTACAATAATGTAAGAGTTTTATTAAATTGACACCAGATGCTTTGATTTTTGAATATAGAGCGCTTTCCACCTGTATAAAAAAACTAGTGAACAATTTCCACAAATGAAACAGTACCACTCTTTCCCAGTACACCGGTACTGTAAACATGGCTGCCCTCCTTTCAGTCTGGAACGTTTAGTTGTTACTTCTGCGACGAAAGCAAATGGTCCTGTGATTTTTCGTTATTCCGGTAAAAAAAAAGGAAAAAAACGAGGAAAGTGTAATACCTCTGGTGTTTCTTGCTTTCTTTTTAAGACCACTCCACTTAAAATCACCGTTCCTTTCTTAACAAATGGAAAACGCTCTTTATAATTTATTGGAAAACAGAATAAGAATTGACACGCATTATTACTACAGACTTGACCCGGTGCTGTTACTGATGATCTGCGACTTTCACGTTTCCCATAAATCAATTTGTTTTCCCATCAAATTTTGCATAAGGATTGTTTTCAATTTCTCTTGGGGCCAGTAATGGTCCCTTGAGAAAACGAAAAGAAAACCTACGCAAAATGTTGTAGGAAAAACAAATTGCATTTTGGGGTACGTGAAAGTCGAAGATACGCAGTAATTTTCAGTAGTCATGCCTCAAACACCGTCATTCCATGGAATTAGATGGCAATTGTACTTAACAAAACATGGTCGGGTTACGCAAGGCAAACGTTTGAAACTTATTCATCTGTTATTCATTAAGCAAAACTTATTCATCTGTCGAGCGCCCAAGCAGTGCAGAATCTACTGCAAAGACGAATGTCACACGCTCCATCGTGTTCGGAAAAATAGTCTTAGGAATACTGCAATAATTTTTTTTGACTCGGTATTTAACACACGTTAGCAGTCTCAAACCCAAGAAAAAAGTCGAAACCCAACTGCTTTTAATTTATCTCCCGCCATCATAAGGCGAACGCAAGCGAACGTCGCGTCGCGTCAGTAACGAAGTCACGAACTGTCCTTTTTGATAGAAACGATGATCAGCGGGGGTTAATTTATCATGACCTAGGGGTCGGCGAAATTGTAGGAGCTGTGGGTAGGTGATCTGGGGAAGCCAGGTAAAGGGGTTATTATTTACTTTTTAGGAAGGCTCACTGGGTTGAATAAATTATGAGTGAAACCAAAGGGTGAGGTGTAAATTTTCGCAACTACCCTTCCTGGCACATAATAAATTAAAACCACCTTAACTGTTTGGCTCAAAGACCACAGAATGAAGAGTCATTATCGCCACATTACGTCAGGGATGAATCAAATCCTATCCCACCGAAAAGACGCCGGAGTTATCCTTGTTCCTTTGTTTCCGTTGTGAATTTTGTACGCATGCGCTTCATACTATACAGCCGCTGTCTCCGCCGCTACCCACCCGGGTCATCATGAGCATTTGCTCTAGTTCACAAATCCTGGCGTACAAAACACGCTGCTCGTCTTCAGCCTTTGCTCGCCACCACTTTTCCACCTCTTGGATCTGTCTCTGGTGTTGAACCTGTTGAAACGAAAATTAGTTCCAAGAGTGTTCAAATAGTAACTTCCCGTATGTCCTCGAATAAGCGCCCAGGAACATATGTAAGATCTCGGCTAAAGGGAGGGGGGCTTATTAGAAGGGGTGGGAGCGCTTATTACCTTTTCCTTTAAGAGAAATATAACTTTACTTTGGCTATATCTTTGATGGAAAAACAAAAACTACAGCTACTCTGAAGATGACTACTCCACAGGTTGTCGAAACATCAGTCAGTGTAAACAACAGTCATATTCAGGACTACGATCAGCCGGACGATCATGCTAAACCTACTTAAGAAATGACTCCTGGGTTCAAAGCTCTCACAAAAACTACAACATTATCCACGTAAACGTTAAGTCAATATTAATGTCTTTCATTGATTAAAACAGTGGTTGGTAATTAATCGTACGGTAGTTCCACTGTATCGGTATTGTATTGTTCCATGTATTGGCTCTCTCCTTCGCAGAGGCTCCCGTGGGTACCCCAGTAAAAACAGTAGTAAGCGCGGGGAGGACGATGGGAAGAGAGAAAAGGTTTCCCCATCCCATCATTCCCTGAGCGCTTTTGTTTTTTTCCTCTCCCCAGTCTCCCTGCGACACAAAGAGGCCTCTGCGGAGGAGAGAGGTGTATCGGTATGCATATTTATAACAAAAGGTAATCATATCATCGTCGAGTTCATCTTCGTCAATGATTAGCAGATCGTCGCATTCCGTAATCTAAACCATTCCTTTCAAAACTCACTTGTTGCCAACACAAAAAAGGCACAGGCTAAACGCAGGCTAAAATTGGCGTCGAGACTCATTCCGTCTACTGCAACTATGTCAACATAAACTCTAATCAAATGCTCTAATCCGAAGGTTTATTTTCACCATCAGACATGCAACGGCTTCTTTCAGTGCACAGTTCCCTATAAAGTGTCTGTATTAGCGGGCTTAACTTTCCATGTGAATCTAGCTGTTAATCGGACAAAAAAGTGTCCGTCGTCAAAATGAGCCATTTTCGAGTTCGGAAAACCCTCACTTTCAAAACGAAACTAAGCGAAACCTTTCTTGTGATAATGAGGCCATTTGCATGAGAATAAAAATTCATTTTAATATCAGCGGCTTCGCACTTACCCTCGCTTTGAAACAGAGGCTGGTGGCAACTCGGAAATGGCGTATTAACAGCTGTCTGTATTAATCCCTCAGGTAAGCATTAAGCGAGTTAAATTTAAAGAAAATGCAAGAGCTTTCCCCTAGCAAATAAAAAACCTGTATGTGGCCGCAAAACGGGGCTAGACACTGAAGGAGCTGTGAAATAACCGAAAAGAAATTGAAAACCGTGATCAATTGAGGTTTCTGGCTAAGTGACCACCTACCCCTCCCCCAAGTCACAATTTGCCCTAACTGAGAAGTAAGCGTTACTGTTGACTTAGGAGAGGGGTAGGTGGTTCCGAAAACCGTACCTGCGCGGCGGCATAAGTGTCCTTCACATTGTAAACGCTCTCTTCCACTACCGGCTGAGCCTCCAATATTGTTTCCGGTACTTTAAGGGCTTCTTCCTCAGACACAGGACGAGCTTCTATGACTGTTTCCATTGAGCCCGTATCACTTGCAAGGGCATGAGAACTAACGCGAGAACTGACGAGGGAATCAGTTCCACTTGTCAATGAACGGCTAACACTAAGCGGGGTGTTTAGAGCTGTGCAGAAAAATAAAACACAATTATTATCTAACATAGAAATACAAACTGGAATGAGGGTGCAAAACATCACTGTCATAATCATCAATGCCCATAAGGTAAGGATCGTCTTCCACCCCTTTTCGTCAACAGGTCTTAATAAACGAAAAACAACAAAGACAAAAAACAAAGACAAAAAACTAGACAAATAGAAAAGCCGGGAATATACCTGACCTGAGATCAGGCGTTCTTTTTCCCTGCTCAAAGAAGCCGGAACGCTTGATCACATGTTCTGATCGGGAAATTACACTATTACATGGGGCGCCGCGGTTAAAACGTAACAAATGTTAG
Organism: Porites lutea; assembly: GCF_958299795.1. Lineage (NCBI taxonomy): Eukaryota > Metazoa > Cnidaria > Anthozoa > Scleractinia > Poritidae > Porites > Porites lutea. The sequence continues at coordinate 48,642,451 of NC_133201.1, read as the reverse complement.
ATGATAAAAGGAACACCCTCTAATATTGTACGCTTTGGCTTATAATTGGTCAGCCCTCAAATCCCTTAAGTACTAGTAATAATTTCTCCCCAAAATACCACTGCTTAAATAAACATGAAGGTCATGAGAATAGGGAAAATGAGCAGAGAGAGAGAGAAAGAGAGGGGATAGCCTGTTCACAGACCCTCTATTTTCTCTTCAAAGTCCGTCGAGCGCGTGTGATCAAAAATATAACGAAAAGAAAAATGAAACAACGTCAGTAAACAGGCTAGAGAGGGAAAGTCTGTCTCCCCTTTTCGCTACTCTCCCCTCCTTTCCCCCCTACCATTCCCCTCCCCCGGGAACGCCTGATACTCGGGCTATTCTGGAGCGGAATGTGCAAACAAACGAATAATAAACTTTGTGGATGCGTTTATCTCCGCAACTCATCACTCAACGATATTCCGATCCCAACAATCTAGCCCTTCTTTGCATAAGAAATCAGATCAGAGAGGCATCTAGTATCTGAACCAATTACAAATAACTACTACATACGAGAAACTCCCATTCTCTGATCCACGACGCTTGCGCAGTCCGCACAAGGCGCCCTTCCCAGGTGGGGAGAACTTCTACTGCGCACTGCACGCCGGGAAGCAGTACAGTTCCGTCCCAACTCAGGGTTGCACCGGTCTTTAAAGTCCATGAACGGTATATTATATCCTGTGGATATTTGTCCAAGTCTAAGCTCGAGCTTGCTCAAGCCACCTTTAATAAGTCCGCGGATTTCTTCTTTCACGTCTCCAGTGGAGTCTTTCACGCTTTTGTTTACTACGCGGCACTCATCCGTGACGCGATCAACCACGCGATCGTACTCTTTTTCCCTAATTTCTTTGTCCCGTGACTGTCTCTCGTCCGACCGCTGATGTTCCAGCTTCTTTTCCAGTCTCTGAAGTCTGTGTTCCAGTCTGCGGCGAGCAGATTCGATTTCTGCCGTGCAACGTTCCTGCCAAGCCTCCAGTCGGCTGAGAGACGCTTTGCAGGTGCTGCAGTGATCGGGGTTACAAGGAATGGATCGCAATTCCTCCTTAAAGCAAAAAAACATTTTTCAATTAATACCACAGGTGAAAAAAATACCTCTTGATTTTGGGTGAAATTTCAGCGTTAATTTATAATCTCACATGTCAGTGAAATGACAAAATTGCTATGGCAACGTTCTGTTTGTCTTAGTGCCAAGATGAGGTCAAGGTTTTAAAATTGCCAGGGCTTCAAAAGACGCTTTAGAAAACCTGAACGCCCGAAAAAGCATATCAAAAATGATTCTAACAGGTATTTTTGTTGAAAATTTCAGAAAAATGTGAGCTTAGGTCAAAATTTATGCCCTTAACTTTTCACCCGCAGTATGTGGAGTCCTCAATACGATAGACAAGGTCAAAAAACCTACGATTGTGAGCGTAATTCGTCATCCATGATATTAATAGGTAATCAAATGGTTTACTCGTGAAATTAGGGAATAATTTCACTTGCGTTTTGTCCAAATTCTAATTATTTCCACACTTACTTATCTTACCTTACTTATCACGAATGTATTTTTATTTGAGTTTAAAGGGTGTTGGAGAAGGAGGAGGAGGAGCAGCAACAGTAGCAGCAGCAGTAGTAGTAGTGATAGTGGTAGTGGTAGTGGTAGTGGTAGTGGTAGTGGCAGTAATAGTAGTAGTAGTAGTGGTGGTGGTGGTGGTGGTGGTGGTGGTAGTAGTAGTAGTAGTAGTTGTAGTAGTAGTAGTAGTTGTAGTGGTAGTAGTAGCAGTAGCAGTAGCAGCAGCACCAGCAGTAGCAGTAGCAGTACTAGTACTACTACTAGTAGTAGTACAACTTTGGTTTTCTCTCTTGACACGAACTAGGATAAACTGCTACCATTCGCCACTTTAGAAACGTGAAGGGAACTGGGGCCGAAATGCGCCCCGCAATTGTTTCTGGGATCGTTACTGGGAGAGCGCCGGTCAGCTATTGGCCAACTTTCCTCCAGTAACAGTCCCAGAAGTCTTTGCGAAAGTTCACTCAGCTCAGTTTCCTTGTCTGTCTAAAGTGACAGATTGGCGAAAAGCACGTCATTGCTTGAACGAATAAGTCAGTCAATTCAGAAGAGTGACATAAGAACTAAAATTTGCCACGCTGCCTTCCAAGCTCTCACATGCGACATTAGATGGAAATGACCATTAACCAGTGTATTTAAGGCCCAAAGCATTCTCCTCCCCAGACCAGCGCCAAGGATCGACAGCTCTGGCTAAGGCCAAAGCAGGAAGTCCGCAAAACACGGACTTTTGGCTTTCTGCGCAGCCTCAGAAATTTGAAATAGTAGCCGTTACCAACGGTTACAAAAATGAGAACTACTGCGCTTGTACGCATGCGTTATCCTGGTCCCAGCAGGAGCTCTTGATCCTTGGCGCTGACACAAGGATAAAGGCTTCAGGGAGGAGAATCCATCCAGAGCTTCCCGTGTCTGAGCAGCTGTTATTTAGCAGTAGCTCAACAGGTGTGGCGTGACGTGACGTCAGTGGCGACCAAAATATATCTACCGTGCGATGGTACAACGGAAAGGATGCTTGTAGCTGCTTACCTCCTCATTTCTTCTTTTGTGATGTTTATTATGGTGTCTTTCATGGTGTTTACTATGATGCTTATCCTTCTTGGGTTTATCTTTCTCTTTTTCTCGATCATAATGGTGTTTTTTTCTCTTGAACTCCTTATCTTCATCAGTTGATCGTTGATCACTATACTTTATATCCGGGTTATCGTATTCTTTAACTCGTTTATGTTCAGACCTAGAACGGACGTGTTCTTTGTCTCTATGTCTTGATTCTTTAGAATGAGACTTCTCCCGAGATTTTCTTAATTTCTCCTGGCAGACACTGCAATCGGCTTCACTTCCTTCCTTTTCATCGCGTCGAGAATGCTTCTTCTCCTTGTCCCTTCCTTTTCCCTTTTCCTTTTCACTCTTTCTCTCCTTCTTTTCCCATTTATCCTTGTCATCTCTTTCTTTCTTACTTGACTTATCTCTCTTCTCTGTTCTATGTTCGCTCCTTTCCCTTTCCTTTCTCTCCCTTCTATTCTCTTTCGTTTCTTCGATTTCCCCCTTTTCGTTGAACGCCTCCTCTGGTATTCTATGGTGCACCCCATTCGCCATGAGTTGTTTGGAGTTAGGAAATTTCTCCTTATGCTTTTTTCCAACTACGGTTCCGTTTTTCATCTCACTAGTCAAGTCTGGGTCACTTGAACTTCTAAAAATTGCGAATAAGCCTTTGTCTTTCTTGTTTTTCTTGGGCGCAAGAGCAATTTCCAAATCATCTCTGCTTTGAGCACTGAGGACAAACAACAATTTATTACCTTCAGCACGGACTTTTACTTCAATATATTAATATGATTGCCACAAATAAGAGGTTTTTGAAATTCCCTGACTTTTCCCTGACGAATGTGAAATTTCCCTGACCAAATGAATTTAACAATTTCACAAATTTGTCCTGATAATGGACGGAACCGTTTCCTAATAGCCATGCATCCTCTCCACCCATTTAGTTATGCTTTCAGCAAGTCAATTGTCATAAAAAAGTTTTAAAAGTTTTCAGGGAGCTGGTTAGCTTCTGCCTCGCTATAATGACAACGAGACCACTTCTTAGTCTACATACTAACTTAACATTGATTTATTCCGTGGACAGCGCTTTACACCTTTGAACAACCGAAGACTCGACTCACTCACTCACGTCAAGTTGTACAAAACCATAACTGCTACATTACGAGCGTGCATACGCTGCAAATCACGTACTATATTCATACAACATCCGCTAATCATTACCTTCGATTTTCCTAGACGGGAAGATCGAAGGTTCACTGCTCGCAGGGTTCTCAGTAAGGCCCTGTCAACACGTATCCTGGGATTTTTTTTGAAAACGGATATTTTTTCTGTTTTCAAAAAATACGCATTTAGACGTAGGGTATTTGAATCGTTTTCGCCCGTCCACATGAAAACGCTAAAACGATGAAAAAACGAGAACATCCCTTACAGAGCATGCGTAATTCTAGTAGCATATAACGTATGAAATCAACGGTTTCGAAAACCTCCGTTTTCGTCCGTCCACACGTACACGACAAGCCGGCGTCATTCCCATCGTTAATCTCTTAACAATCAAGCTTATTAAAATATTCACTATGAAACTATAGCAATGTAAACGAGACTTCACATCAAGTGATGAGATAAAGAAAATGTTTAATCCTTTATCGACCATTACTCATAAACTGAATGCAATTACATTTGTTTATTTAAAGCGTTTTATCAAGACCACGTTCAATATCCTCAATGACGCAGAAACACAGCCTCCGTTTTATAAATAGCAACATTTTCTCTTAGAGAAAGAGATTCCAAGATTACGCTAGAAGCGTGAAACAATCAGACAGACATATAGTCCAAATTTTTGAGTAAGAAGTTTTCAGCGATACAGATCATCAAATAACGCAAATTTTGCCGTCAAGATCACTGAACTAACTTACGAGCAACGTGTTCAAGAGTGCGTTAAGAGCACTCATGGTTTAAAAAGCATTTCAAGTGACTCTTAAAGTATTCGTAGTTATCTAAATGACAAAAAAAACAACGTAACTTTCTAAAAATATAAAGCAATAATTGCAAAAAAACAAACAAGCAAATACAGAAAACCTGGTTTAGTTTGGTTGAAATCCCGCTTTTTTTCCTTGGACCGTACGCGTGCAACAAATTAATCAAAATTCTTCTCAAATACAATCAAGAGAGGATACAATGTAACTCATAAAATTCTGATGTAAATCGAGTTCTCGCAAAGTTGCTCGTTCATCGAATGGTTTAAATGAAACGAAACATATACAAGCCGTTCACTAAAAACTAACAAGAAAATGAAAAAAAAATTTAACGAATTCTATTTTTGTTTTTCCATCAGCATAGTTGTCATAGAGCACAGTGTTAGACATCTGAAGCGATATCGCATAAATATGCCACTCTTCTCAGTTAGAGTTCAAATAACGGCAAACGTACGGTTTGGATTTAGAAAATGCCCATAATCAGCAAATAAGACTACAGACAAGTATTTTAACTTTACATTTCATTCTTGGCACCTCGTTACATGCGAGTACATAGACAATAATATACTTATAATCGAATCCTACTTGAACAAAATCTCACCAAAATGATACGTACGAACACTTTTATAATTTACACGCTTCTAAAATATACACACCTTTGAAACAGAGAAACTTATTAATAACGAAACGGTAAAATACAGTTGTAAAGAAAGAAGTATTATTTTTAATCCTTCGCCGGATGTGTTCGCCTAAATGAAACGAAGCGGCATGTCTGTTTCTTCACTATCGGTTTCAAAGCCGTTTAAGCGAACGAAGTTGCGAAATATCGGTTTAGAACACAGATGACAAGTAAACCGTAACAAAAAGAGGCAATAATTCAGAAAAAAAAAGAGAGACGGACAGAGCGAAGGTTGATAGTAAACATATAAACATCTCACTCTTTTCGCCGAAGGGGGCAAATTAGGCCTTACAGACCCCCTCTAAAACATGGCCACACAGACAGTCCCGCATACGAAAACTTTCAGTGGTAAAACTACACGAAAGAACTTGAATTCAGGGATAAAACCTCGATTATAAGCGATAAAAATTCAGACACCAGAGGTCAAAAGGGGGTAAGTAAACCACATCGTTGTTCGATGACTAACTGTTTATACTGACCTGCTCATAGTGCAGACCCATGGATTCACAGCCTTTCTCGACATTCCGAAGACGTCGATTATCAAACTCCGTACTAAGAAAAGCTTGACTGTCGTTAAGATAACGTTGCATAGGCCTTCAGCTATAAGATAAACTACTTCTCGCGCGCCAGTGACGCACTGACGCGAGGGTTATCTGTGTAGTACATCTTCTCGTGCGAATGCAAATTTGGCCTGTTCATAGTCCATAGAACAATCACAATACATTACACAAAGGACCGCCCATAAAGCTCTTAGCAAATATACTCACAAAAGCTTTCATGCTAGACTCTAACTGCAAGCTGAATAACATGAAAATGGGGCTCTCCAGCTGACTAAAACAGCCCTAAATACTTTGGCTCGGACATGCTCATTTACTGTTCGTTCTTTCTAATGGCTGGCCAAAATTTTAATTCAAGTAACATCTCATTTTTTGGTGAAAAAAAGGAAAAGCAAACAGTGGGATAGGAAAGTGCTATTCCAACACTCTGAAGGATTTCATCCACCATGCAACTCGAAAGTTATTGTAGTGGACGAGTGTTATACGACTCAAGTTTTCCAAGGTGCCAGCTTGTTTAACGGGAAAACTAAATTCACATGGTTACATGTCTGAACGTGTTGTCAGCGTCAGTGGTTTTGGTAAAAAAAAGCTAGAAAAAAGCATTTTTGAGGGATTTAATTCAATTCAGTTCTATTTAATTTGATGAAAACCACAAGATTGTCTATGGTTCATAGATCCTACAATTATGTAACCTTGAGGGACTTTTGTTTGTGGCAGTCGAGAAAAGGAAAAAACAAAGCTCTTGAATTGACAGGAACTCCAATAAGAATTTGCATTTAGGAAAACAAAAGGTGTGCTTTCACAAATGATTTCACAGCATATTAAGATCGGAAGCGATTAAAAATCATTCATGAACGTGTTGAAAAGTTAATCTCTTGTAAATTGTAGAGCAAATACTTCACGACTTCAAAAATGACTTTGTCGCGTAGTATCACGCTATGAGGCGTTACTGCTAATTAATCACTTGCTCAAGTTGTTTTATATTTTCAGGGGAGGATCTAGGGGGAGGGTGCAGGGGGTGCGCACCCCCCCCCCCCCCCCCTGAGATGACCTGCGGTTTTCTAATACAACTGGTATTCTGCAAAAACTATGTGGTTTATTGGTGTTGATGCAGAGCAAGATACGAGTGCACCCCCTCCTAAAAAAAATCCTGGATCCGCCCCTGATTTTGCTACAATCGAGTTATTCTACTTTGGTTTACTAGCGTTCTTTTTCAAAAGCCGACCCCTATGGCATACTGCGGTATCTTCAAAGATCTTAATCACACTTACAAACAAGTTTTTTAAGCGATATCGATCAAGCAATAACTATTCATTTCCTGTCCCTTCATACACCTATTGTTTTTGGCATCACCGACACGGTGGAGGTATGTTTTTAACCGAGTGGAATACAAACTGAAAATACCAGTTAACTTCGTTCAGTACAACACATGAAAGGTAGGGACTGGATTATATGAGTCAATGAAAAAATCACGAGCACGTGGAGGTATAGAACGAATAATCTAAACTGAGATGAACAACTGCCGGATGAATTTTTGTCTTGTGTTTACATGTTGCCATTTAAATGATTTGGAGAAAAAACTTAGTGAAGTACAATGGAAAGTCGCCTCAAGCTTTGCAAAACAGTGCAACGAAAGTTATCCACAACGTTTGACAACATTAAATGAAATATTTACGTGAAGGCATTCTATTCCAAGTTTCCCCGCTGTGCTTCTTGGTCATTCGGAAGCAGGAAGCAGACCACGCACGTCTGAAGTTGCTTCACCACCTCCCTTAAACCTCGATATAACGAAGGACCACGGGACTGGCAAAATTGGTTCGCTATACCGAGGTTTCGTTATATCGAGGTTCTCTTTCATATATTTTACTATTACTGGGGTATGAAAAAATCGTTCGTTTTATCGACAACTTCGTTACATAGAGGTTCGTTATATCGAGGTTCCACTGTAGTCGTCCTCGTTGTTCCGATTATATCACGACCTACAGCACAGTAATCTGAAGACAGGGAAAATTAATGCGATTACGAGACAATCGTTCGTGCTGGTTTTTTGGTAATAAAATTTAAGGAATATTTCAGGAGTATCCATTCGAAGCACCAACAACTGAGTTTCCAAGGACAGTTCAAACTACAGCAAGTTTGTCCACATTTTATTTACTGTACTGTTTCAGAAAATCTGTCTTCCATTTTCAAATTTGGGCTCAATCACTGACATAGTTTGATCAGATATAATCGGCCTTTTTCACAAAGTCAGAGCATGGCGCTATGTATTTTTAAAAGCCTCTACCTCAGCAACAATCCAGAACCTAATTACGGTGTAATTATTTCCTCGCCTAGTCTTCCCAGGCCTTCCCAGTCAATGCATTTCGTTGACGTAGCCAAGACTAACGACAGCTCGGACCACGTGACCCGAAACGCATACGCCGCGCAGAATAATGAGGCATAAGGACTAGGGAAATTTTTTCCTATTTCTTTAACAGGCTACCACATCGTATGGTCTCCATTCTTTAACTCATTCAGCCGCAACATATTGGAAATTCCTCCCCAATAATTTAAGGGCAATTGTAGATTTTAAAGGAATTTAGACAAAAGCTATTATCACACATTTTTTAAACTCGATGATAATGCGTCATTTTTAACAGCCTTTAATGGTCTTACTTTATTCCATGTTCCTTAATTGATTGTGCTCGGAGATAATAAACTCAGCAGCATCCCTAAAATTCGAGTTGAAATAAAGCTTTTATGTACTATGTATGCCACTTTTGCTAAGCTTAATGGTTGTGGCGGACTGAAGTTACCGTCTGGTGATTACCGTAAACTAGTGCTTGTAAGCCCTGGGTTTATACATCTTCGTAAGGGGCTTAGAAGGGCTCAGAAGAAGAGAAGCTTATAACCGGAATATTAGGAAAAAAATGCTTCGAAACAAGCTATAGCATGCCGTGCTGATCAAAAAACGTTTTGCATTTACTGGCTTCAAACAAAGCTACAAAAACGTCATAATAAATCGAATTCAAGAAAAGACAAGTTTGAGGGGGTGGGGGGCTAATAATCGAATGCACTTTTTTGTTTACAGGCAGATGGGCTTATAACTGGGGGATATAAAGCTACGTACAAACAACTCTGAACATTGTTGACCCAACAATGTTGGAGGTTGTTGCGTCCGTTTGCATGTAGCTTTGACCGGTTTCAAACTTTGCGCAACAACTCCTCCTAACAACACGCAACAACTTGCAACAGGGTGTGCAAACGGAGACGCAACATGTAACATCTAACAATGTTGGGAGTTGTTGACCAACAATAGGGAGTTTAAGCAACGACGACGGCGACGTCAACGAGGACGGCAAAAAAGCAGTTGGTTTAGATTGGCAAAACAACAAATTTGCACGTGCATCACGCTTTTTTGTACATTTCTTTGCAGTCACAGCACCACAACGATGTGAAAATGCCTAATTTCACGTTTTGTGGCGAACGTGAACACAAGACATCGACTTTGTTTTTCTTTTCCTTATTTAAACTTTGATACAGTCCTTTAGAATTCAACCCCAGAAAAATTGCCAACATTTGACGGATTAAACGAGATGGAATGAGCGCCATTAAGTTTGAAGCAGCCCGATATCACATTTTAACTGACGTTTTCGTACCCGTCGCTGTTGTTGTGTCTTAAGCTCCCTAATGTTGCGTCCGTTTGTACGGGGCTTAGAGTGGTTTTCGTTTGAGTGTCGTAAAACCAAAACCAAAGTAATTACTCTGGCCAATCACATAGGACACAGACAATACATTGAACCAATCAAAACTCGAAGTAATTACATGTGGCTGACGCAAAGCGCGGGAAAATGCATGCGAGCGCGTCACAATTGGCTTTGGTTTTACTTCTGATTGGATGAAAAGGTGGCGCGAATCTTTTAAGCCAATCGCATCGTGTAGAAAGTGCAAAACCAATTACTTTTCGACACTCAAATGAAAACCGCTCTAAGCGGCAGCTTTTGGTAGTTTACAAAAACTACTCCGCTTTTATTGAACTGCAGAAAGATTTCCGGCAATATAAAGGAGTTCCTTGAATGTTTTTTTTTCCATTGGTCATCAAAAGATACAAAGGGAAATCGAATGTTCAGAACGGTAGTTTTCGGATCTGCAAAAGTTTTTATCCTTTAATTTACCTTACTGTTTTCTTTTTGCTTTCTCTGACATGACGTGCATGAGAACTCTTCGATTCCACATAAAAGCCAGGATCAGAACGGCGCATTTCGTCCTGAAAGGAAGAAAGTAAAAGTAGGAGATATGCTGCAGTTACGAATTGCTAAACATTGCTCTCATTGTTTTAATACTAGACAACTCCTGACTACCTGTGACTTCAAAGTGCTTCTTGAATGGCTCTTGTCGCTCTTATAAGATCGTCTCAGTGTTGACTGTTTTTTCTTCAGAAAAGCGCTGTATTCTCTCTCAATCGAACACATCTCATTTGGCTTGATGGTCAGCACCTTGTATTGTAATTTCCCTTCACCTTTCTTTTTTCCCCGACCTTCAAGCTGGCTGTCGGCTTCTCGTTTCGGCGGCAATTTCTAAAACAGGACATGGTAACGTTAATGTAAGTTTGTACAGCTCCACGTTGGCCAAAGCGAAAAATACCATAATATTCTTCAAGTTCCCGTTTGGGTAGTGCTTCACATAAATATGACTTCTGCAATATCTTTTGCACGATTTGCATGTGGAATACCAGCTTCCTGTAAATTTGTATACACTGTACGTGCAGTTCATGCAAAGAATAAAAGATAACACAAAAGTCAGGTTTTCATGAAGCACTACACAGACAGCAGTTTAAAGAATATTATGGTTTTTCCGCTTTGCCAATGAAATTTAATTACGCAAGAGCGACAGCGAGGTAACCCATCCGTGGTGGGGATCGAGGTCTATTAACCTTCTGTTTACTCACCTTGGGGTCATGGTCCAGGGACATTGGTTTGGGTATCCATAACTGAGTTGCAGTTGTAGCTTGTGTGGAGTCTAAAGACTCGACATACATACTGGACACCTCAACACTACGAGGCCTCTCCTTTCTTCCCTTTCTGAAAAACTACGAAACGAAACCTATATGAATATGATTTAGTATCCACGTAACGAGCTATTTATACCAATGGCCGTGTTTACACTAGAGACAGATTATATGTCTGAGACGGATAATCCATCTTCAAAATCCGTCAAAATTGACGAAAAAACGGATGGATAAAGTCAGGTGGATTGTCCCTCCAAAATTGAGACCATTCCATTTCCAAACTAAGACGCGAATTATCCAACGGATAACCAGTCTCAGTTGGACCGTCTCTGGTGCAAATGCGGCCAATACCAGCTCAGATGGTTCTAAAGCGCTACAAATTTACATATTGTAATGGCACCATCAAGAACCCTGGGGATGCTGCGTTTTTAAGGCAGGCTCGGAAAAAAAGTACCCTCTAAGAAAAGCAGCCATTTAAAAAAATAATAAAAAGTTAGACTTCACCACAAAGCAAAATGCTGACGACTGCGAGTAATCTTGAACTGAATCCAACATCTTGACAATCCTAAGTGCGCTTCTACGTTGGCGTTGGGAGCCCTGTGTGTGTCAGTCTAATCCGCGTTATGTATGGTTCTCTGCCCATACGCGTTGAAGTGAAAAGCCCGCTATAGCAATGGACACTGGTAACATGTACTGTGTTACCAACTCGAAATATTTGCAAGGTTTACTAGGTTATGTAGCTTACCTTCCATGATTCACCACTGGCTGGAGTTAACAACTTTGCAGTCTTTTTAAAACCATTCTGTATGGCTATATCCGTAGCAGTGTCGCCAATCTAGTAGAAATATAAAAATATATACTTGGCTAGTCAGGGCTGTTAAAACGTTTTTAAGTAGCAGGCTGATAATGAATAGTAGGCGGCTCTGGAACTCACACAAGTTCTTGAGGGCCGAGGCATCTAGGGACATTTTGAAAATTAGAGTCTCGGTAATGGCGTTTCCAAGGGTTTTCAAGAGGTGTTTCCGACCGCGGATGCTATGTTGTTTCGTTAGAAGTCTTAGATTACACGCAAGCCTGGGAACAATGCCGTCAACATGTCCCTGGCATTAAGATGCGTAAAAAGACTGCAAATATGCTTATGACATGGAAATTTCAGGACACGTTTATTCGCGCGCGAAGTTCGCAATTTAAAAAAATCGCGAAATTATAATAGTGACAAGGACAATAAGTGTTGCGAACATAACATGGCGCTAAAATTAAGTGACTCAGAAAATGTCAATAATCAAGACAGGATGAGTTTATTACTAAGATCAAGATATTCACACAAATAACGAAGTAAAAGTCAGGGGCGTAGCGTGAGATTTTAAAGGTGTACGCAAACGAGGAAAAAACAGTTGTAGCGCAAAATCGGCCCATCCTAGGGGGTCTGGGGTATGCTCCCCAGAAAAGTTTTCCATTTAGGGTCTCGGAAATGCCATTTCCAGCGCTTTCCGCAGGGATTTTCACTAATTAATACGCAGGAAAATGCAGTAGTTAGTTTATTTTACCCATCTCTGGTGTTGTAGGTAAGGTACTGTTTTTACGGAAAAGGCCAGTGATCCAGAATATGGAATAATAAAAGAAATATCAACAACACAAAGACACCAACATAGTGCAAAAAATGTTTCAGTTATCCCGATTTAATTATTAAAAAAGGCTTTTTCAGGAAATAAAAAATAAATAATTTTTTCTATATTTCAGCTGTACATGTACGCCCCGGCTATGTGCGTAAATGGACGCTACGCTCCTGAAACTGTCGCGGAATTTCATGTAATAAGGTTTACAATAAACTTACATTATTTCTCGTTGTAACAGAACATCCAGCCTTCATCAACATTTCAACGATTTTCTCGTGTCTCATCCCCGCGGCTATGTGAAGTGCAGTGTTCCCATCCTAAGTAAATTTTTTTAAAACATAAATTCACAGCGAAAACAACTCTCAGCCACTTAGAATATTTTGTAAAAGAAACAGATTCAAGGTTGTGTCTTGGTTGCATTCATGGAAACTGTGGTATCAGGTAAATTTGGATTTACCAACAAGCGTCACTAGAATTTCTGTAAAAATTCTCTCCGTGAAAAGTCGCCGCAAAAGTATTGAGTTAGGAAACAATGCGAGCCGGTGAGCCATGCGAAATTTTTTTAAAAAAAATCGAAACACGAAAAACATTAACTGAAAGCTAATAAGCGTTTAGCCCTTAACAGCGCTTAACCGTAATCCATAAAATGAATGCTCAATTGTAGTCCATGAAAACCGACCAATACTGCGTAAGTCTACAAATATTCCAGAAGCAAAACCTCACGTACCCACGTACCCATAGTATAGAGAACTAGACAGGAAACCTTTTTCTATGTATTTGCAATTTTATTCTTTTCCCATCGCTTGCACGAATTGCATGGCTCGCTGGCTTGCTGGTTGTGTGGCCCCCGAAATATTGAATTTAACTTGGCTATTGGGTAGTTAGGAAGAGGTAATTAAGTAAAACTTACGTTGTTTTGTTCAGAGAGGTTGATCTCCGGAGTTTCCAGTAGAATTTTACAAGCGTCTTTGTGGCCATATCGAGCTGCAATATGCAGTGAAGTGTCGCCATACTATTCAGCGAGATAAAAATGAAACAGTTTAAGATGATGTTAAACGACATTGTTGCAACACAGCGATGCAATGTTGCAACCATTCGAAACAAAGTCGCAACAATGTTGTACCGCGCGATTAAAAAATCGTCGTTGCGAATCGTTCCGTGTAACATCACCTTTAAACACAAACAGCATGGCCTTCATGGTTAATTTATTACACCTGCGTAAAACCAACAAATAAGATCTGATAAAAGAGAAATTAAACTTGTAAAACAGACATACATTATTCTTTGCTACTGGATTAGCTCCGCCTTTTAACAACAGTTCCAAAGATTTGCAGTGACAGTTTTGTGCAGCAAGATGAAGACTCGTGTAACCTGTCTGGAAGGAAAATTAGATTCAGTTGATATCAGTTAAACGTTTACAAGCTCAAGACTGAGGAAAAACACACCCAATAAAATTTTGAAGTGCAAATCTAAGCCTTATAACTGCTCATAACTCTACTCTTTCGCAGACGAAAATTTCTTGAAATGATAGCTATTTTACAAGCATAAGAACAGAAAGATGAATACATTGGCTGAATATGAAAAGGAATGGTTTTGAACCCTTTAAGCCCTAAGAGTGATCGGCATCAAATTTCTCCTTGTAATATCAATGATTCGTAAAGCAGGGTGGTCATGAGGATTACGGACATGACCACACAAGATGTGATTGATATTTTATCAACTTCTCCCCACTACTTCTGTAGAAAATGAATAGGGGCAACAAATGAGAATTCAAATTTTGATCTTAGGGTTTAAAGGGTTAAAACACATATAATAATGGTAGTCTGTATGTTTATTTGTTTGCTTCTTAACCAAAGAGGCATGGAAAAGGTGTAAAAATTATTCAGAGATAGTATAGAAAAACAGTTCAACTAAATAACCATTTCGCTAAATATCATAACATTTGTGTAATTTCTGTGATGTCCCCTCATCAACAAAAAGTGGATTAAACTAATGAATGCTTCTATTTGCAAGTGCAGCTTGAGTTTTCTACAATCCATAAAATTCAACAACATTCGCTACCCTCATGTTTGATATGTATAAAGTGTCCTTAGCCTGATCCTGAAAAGTTTGGGACCACTGGGGATGGGAGGGGAGGGGAGGGGGTCAATGGGCAAGCTGCCTTGCCACCCCACCCCCCCCCCCCCCCCCGGCCTTATCTCAAGGTCTGGATCCGGCACTGTCTGAACACCATAAACTGATGAGTCCCTTAAAATTAACAAGGTCAATAAATTCGGTGTCTGAAAGTGTCTCTCTCGGACTTACTACTCAATTACTTTGTACAGCCTTTTTTATTTACTAAATACTGTGTTAACTGAAGCTATCTTACCCGATTATGAAGGTTCACATTACATTTTGCATTCACCAAAAGTGTGACACATTTACTGTAACCATTCCAAGCAGCCTCATGAAGAGGTGTGTTTCCATTCTGAGGAAGAAAAAAAAGAAAATACATAGATTTACTGAGTCTAGCCTGCTGTCCACAATGGCCACTTTAGTTTCCCTCGCAGCCTTCCTCACTGTAATAAATTGTCACACAAAGGAGGAGTATGCATGAGGACACTAAATCAGTGTGTTCATTAGGCACCAGAGATCGCAGAATTCTTTCTTTACTACACAGAATTCTCTGACTAACGATTGGTAGCTTTTATGACTATTTTTTATTCAGACATGGAGCCTCTTTCAAAATATTCTCCTGTAACGTTACACCTATCTCCTGCCACTAGGATTTTTAATGAAAACCCTGCTAAATACAGCTACAAGAGAGATGACTGCTCTGAAAGGGGATAGGACAGAGCTATGTAGAATGTAGTAAAGTAAAGAAAGTGTGACGCTTAGCACTAGTTTACCTTAACATGATATGTTAGTTCTAAATCGATAAACAGTTGATTTGTTACAATCTGGAAAGATGACAATTTATTGTTGTGTTCTTAAAAGCAAGCATGCTAGATCTGCTCCTGCTTTCAGTCACCACTTTAGAAACGAGAACAAAAAAGGGCCGATTTAACTTTCCCAAAGATTTTTTGGACTGTTACTGGGGACACTGCAAACAAATTGGCCAATAGCTGGCTGGCCTGTCCCCAGTAACGATTGATCCCATAAGTCTTTGTGAAGACTTATGCCTTTGTTTTACTCAACCCAGTTTCTTTCTCGTTTTTAAAGTGGTGAATAGAGAGGTCATCTTGGCTGCACATTGTCCGTTCACCAGCCACTTTTTTTAGCCATGTTGAGTAGACATTAAATTAGAATAAGAAAACTTCTACAAAGAAACTAATTCTCTGTTCATGCAGTGTTGCAACACACTATAAAAATAAACTGTATCCAACATCTCCACCCCTGCTGGGGTCTTTAGCCACAGTCTACATGATTACCTCATCTTTCTTGTCCATGGAACAACCACCGTCCAACAAAGCACGAGCCACATCTGCATGGCCATCAATTGCAGCCCGATGAAGAGCTGTCACTCCATTCTGCATATAAAATTAATTACAGAAAACTATTAACTATATTTTTGATTAACTGTTGCTATACTTTCGTACAATATCAATTCATAAATTATTAAAATAAATTAACAAATTACAGAATTACTAAAATGCTGTTTAAAAAGTTGAAAACTGTTATAACTCCTGCATCCATTTTCTGGTAAATTAACCAATGTTTTTATTAACTGTCACCACAATATTCAAAACTGCCTAATAAATCTCTTTACTCAAATTTTAAATGGTACTCATTTCCAGCAAAATGGTATAAATGAGAGAATGCTCCATCGTCCACGGACTAAAGAGCAACACCCTAATCACATATAAGGGTCCTCGATATAGTTGACTGTATCGCACTTATAAGTACGATCAGTCTAATTTATACCTCATCTGTTAGGTCCAAGTCAGCTCCTGCTTCTATTAGAGCCTTCACAGAAGCCAGCAGACCTTTGTAAGCTGCATAGTGAATAGCTGTCTTGCCATTCTGCAGGATGAAAAGGAAATAAACAATATCTTTTCTCTGATTCAATATACCAACGAACTGATAGCTTAGAACAAAATTAGCCATAAATAAGGGTTGAGCAGTGCACCTGGTGCTAGTTGCATAAAATGAGATGTTAGATGTAACTAATAACGTCAAGGTTGCTCAAAGTTTTCTTGAGTCTGAAACAGTTGTAAATGTCTAACAAGCCCCCTCTTTAGCAAACATTAAGTAAACTTTTTCTTGCAAAATGTTGTTTGCCTGTTGGACACCTAGTTGAAATTAAAAGATCATACATGTTAAAGCCCTATGAGTCATTCCACTAGCCCCACAGGCTATCACACAGCGCTAACTTGTCACACCTGAACATCTAGTGTTCAAAATAATGAGTATATGACTGGACTTAACTCCTCCAATCTGTGCCTAGCTGAGACAGACCCAAATACCCCCAGCAACCAGCAGTCACTATGAAAGACCGGACTTCATTTATTCAAGGTAACTAGAATGACTTCATGACCAGACTTTTGGTGATTTCATTTGTCTGAGGACATAATAAAACTATATAAACCTCCTTTGTTGCTGAGTGAGCACACACAGGACATGTATATGCATTATTGGTAGGCAAG
The DNA here is from genome assembly GCF_958299795.1 of Porites lutea. Classification (NCBI taxonomy): domain Eukaryota; kingdom Metazoa; phylum Cnidaria; class Anthozoa; order Scleractinia; family Poritidae; genus Porites; species Porites lutea. Next base: position 48,625,409 of record NC_133201.1, on the reverse strand, counting down.
GGGTTAACATCAGACAAGCATTTATGTCAGACTTTAAGATTTATGCAACTGGCGGGCCCTGCACAGAAACCTGTCCAACAAAGTGCACTCTCTAAGTTAATGGGGTTGGGGGCAGATTAACCCACCTTATCTATCCGTGAGTTCACATTGACACCAAGAGCAACCAGCCGAGAAATTTCAGAGACTTTGTTGAGCTTGATGGCAAGGAGAAGCTGATCCCCTGCATTACTCTTTTTGAACATTCGCTCCAATGTTCTTCAGTGTCATGCAATCTCAGTCATTTGCTTCATGTTAAAGAATTCAGTCGCTCAGCGAGGATTATACAGGAGCTTGGTGTTTTCTCTAAAACAAGTAAAATATTACCAAAATCTAGTAAGAGTTCATGTATTATCTATTAATAATATATCAACAACAAACGAGGTGTTATAAAATGTAACATCTGCCATTATAAGGTATGAACCTTTTTTCTGATTGTCCAAGAATTAGTATATTAATTAAGGGAAAAGGGCATGACAAATTTGCTTTACCTGAGAAAACCTTGAATGTTCTACCTCTCAGAAAATAATTCATAAAACCCAAGTCAGCCACACCACTCTTATTCTTTTCCTCCTACCCCTTTGCATGTTACTTATAGTTACTGTATTTTGCCATTTTAAAATTTAAAAAATGGCTTCCCTTCCAACAACCTATTGAAAAGTATTTTTCAAAAGTTTAGCAACATGTTCACCCTAAACAGGGCTCGTAAAAAACTGAAATTCTCGACGGAGGGGACTTTTATCAAGCCCTGCCTTCCCAATAATATATCCTGCTTTCAATTTACATCTAAAGTCTCAAGACTCTTCTCCATTTTCTATTACCCAGCTGTTTTCACGTTATCTGCTTTGATATTTGTCAAAGACTACCATACTGTTACATTCACTGAGGTAAGAGATCTCTTGACTTTGATACATGAATGTGTGCTTTGGTGATGAGCTCTAATTTTCTAGAACTAAGCAAAGCTGTGCTCTAGCAGTGCCCAATGACCCCTGCAGGCACCTTAATTTTGTTCTTGCGGAGTGACTTAAGGACAAGCAAAGCTTAGTTTTTTCACCAAAATCATGCTGCAAACCCTGATTTCACAGGTTCAGGGCACTGGGTTCCCTTTGATTTTTCTTAGCGTACAGTACATACATGTACAGCCTTGACTACTTAGGCTTATCAGATCTGGGCAGAAGACAAATATCTAAGTATTATTTTCCAATTGACCGACTGTAATGAAAAAAAATCACCTTTGAAGATGTGCTATTGTTTAATTGTTAAAACAGTTTTCAATTGAATAACTGCCAAGTAATTATCACCTCATATAAGTAAAATGCTCAGGAAATGTTTCAGGCAAAAGTAAAAAAAGTTTGGTAGGAAAAGGCCGCATGGAAAATTCGAGGCAAGTGGCTCAAATTTCAAAATATGCTGCAGAGATATTTCTCCTTGATCCTTCTAGAGGTCGCCACGATGGCAGGCTGCTTTCGCATTAAGCCAATTAAATAAACAATTACGCTTATGCTCAATGAACAAACGTTAACTGCGAACTTTTAAGATGAACCGGTCACCTGAAGCGAACAGTAACCTTTTAACATTAGAGATCGAAGTAAGAAGTACTGTAAATTAGTTCATTAAAAGCAAGTTAAAGAAGACTGCTTCGCGCTGACAAGTCGAAATCACGATATCCACATTATCCAATGCGATATTTAATAGCTTTGTACTATTTTCATCGAAAGATATTAACGGTACAAGACTCCTAAATGTTTTCATTACAATTAGCTCAGCATGCTAAAGGTGTAAAAATGGCGCTAAATGAGAAGTTTACCCTAAAATCTCAGTTGAATTCGCTTTTGGAAGTCGAAGGACGTTGTCAAAAAGATACGTGAAGAGAATAACAAAGATAGCTTTCACGATTTAAGACTATCAAGCACTTTAAGCTGATATCTCGTATTGTTACTGGTCATGGAGTCAACAGCACATTTGGATTTCTACTTAGCATGATCTTTTTAAACTTTTATCGCTTTTGTATTGCTGAAGAATTGACTTTAGCGCTTTATTTGCCATAACTTCAGAGTAAAGTAAATAAAGCTCGCACGGGAATGGCCTCGATCTGTAGAAAACAACATGTGTTAGAGCATGGCTTTCTTGCTGTGATAAATATGGGCCCAAAAAAAACGATTTCCGCGTTGGAAGTCCCGTTAAACAAACCAATTTCCTGTTAATTTAGCAGAAGAACTTTTAACAAGTTGAACCGTACTTACCAAATTACTGCTGACGAGTACATTCCAGATAGATTTTACTTCTTCCTTGCCTTGCCTCGCATTAATTGTTCGGCGCGCCAAAAAGTTATCTCGATCTCCACCAAAACAAAACACAAGAGGGTTACATAAATGCTACCGTATCATCGAAACACGTATCATAAGGTTATAAAGCTTCTTTGAAAACACAAGTTAGGCCGGCAGACATCTGCGGATAGTTATTACAGACAATTGTAAGTGACCAAAATAGCCCACCCCTACAGCGATAAAACAAACGCTCCGGAAACCGCAAGATCTGTCACGAAATCTGGGCATCGATCGGAGAGTGACAAGAAGCACGTGACAGGCGTCAGCAATTGCGGAAAGTTTCTCCAAAAAAGAAACACATCTAATCTACTATATATAAAAAAAGAAATCGTTTGGTAGGCACCTTACTGCCATATTCTTATTTTAATTGTGTAAGAATGACAATATATTTCCTTGAGGTTAATTTACTAGGGCCACAAGGGAAGTATACATTTCTGGAAAAAAAATTGGACGTTAAAAATTGTGACGTTATATTTTCTGAAAGCTCGAGGCTTCGTCCCTCGCAGACTGTCCAACCATCCCGATCTCGTCGGGATTCTCCCGATTTTTCTTGAAACTCCCGAATCCCGACCAATGTGCGATAGGGATAGGCTTTAATCTATGAAGTAGACTGGAGAGAAGTCAGATAACTGAGAAGTCTCGCTTTTCGGTAAGAAAAAATAAAATAACTTCCAGTTATCTAAGTGATTTCAAAGGACCCATAGTGTCTCACTTCTCTGCTGCATTAAGCTGTGAACAAAGGCCGTTCTTTCTAGTGACCTGCCTTATTTTAGAAACATTATTTTTCTTTGAAGAGTGATGGCTGAAACAAGTCCAAAGATTAATCCGGTAAACCGGCCAAAACGCGAGCATCACCACATGAAACGAATCCCATAGGAATGGTGTAAAAGGATAATAAAAAGTCCAGGCCATTCTAACAAATTCCGTACAACGGTATTTTGCAACACATGAGCCTATAACTGCCAACTTTTCTTAATTTGTAGGCGTGACATTTTTATCCTGAGAGTGCCAGGATTTTCCAAAGGGGTCCGATAATAAACGAAGATGTCCGAAGACATTCAAAAGAGACTTCCGAAGATGTTCTGAACAGTTCCGCTTTACACGAACATGTGAACACGAAGGAAAAGGACCTTGTCTCGAGCACGGTGACTTTCCTTACTAGAACAAGACGCTATGGGAGCGTACACTTCTTCTTTTTTGCGTATCGTGTGGTGTTATTTTTAAAAGCGTATTGAAAAGTACCTTAGCATTATTTCGGCCTGTGGATTTAGAAAAAAAAAACACAAACACGGCAGTACAGTTCGCGTGAAGATTATTATAAGCTTACTTCGGGCCGTAGTACAGAACTGGAAGTCTGATCTATCGGCGGGGGATCGAATTTGACCGGCAAAATAATAAATGTGGGTTTTCCACGGTGTATAACGAATTCCACGCTAGATTCCAGGGGAAAAAGACAAGGTTTCGACGGTAAAAAGCCAAACTGAAACGCACTTTGGAGAAACATGGCGCGACATATCAAAGCAAACTCGTCTGCGAAGTGAGACGCACTGAAAATTATTGCTCTTGTATCTCGTTAAATAAAGCAATGGAACGTGCTCGCGCGTCAACCAATCAGATGTTTTTCGCCGGTGAACCTGTCACTCAGAGGAGGGACGACCGTCTTCCCACGATGCCACGCGATTGCATGTCACGCTGTCAAAGATGGCGCTAGTTTTTGGCGAAAATCGGCCGTGGTTTCAGCTGCCGTTTCTTCCCGTTCCATCAGGTAAAATACAGGTAAATTTAAACTTATTATTCTATAGCGTATAAACTTAAACTCTAGAAAGCAGGCGATTGCTGGACAATAATTACTCATTTTAAACAAACTTGTCTCCAAGGAAACCTTTATGTCTCTACTTTCACTTTTCTATCCGTTTTATCAGTTATCAAGACTCTAATTTCTTTACTAGGTCCTCCTTAAATACGGCCAACGAAGAAAGGAGGTTGATTATAAGACGCTATTGCCTCCGTAAATATGACGAAGGAAAAAGGATTCGTCGTAAAAAACTGATCTCATATGATTGGGTCGTCAGTGAGCGCGCGCAAATTCAATTTTTATGTCACAATCCGAAACACGTTGATTTCACTCAAGAGGAACGCTATTGTATTGGTTATTTATTTTGCCTTACTCATACAAAAAAATATCTGTGGGAAAGAATTTTGTATATAAAATTCAAAATGGGGCAAACGCTCAGCAGGTTTAGATCAGAAAGAGAGGAAAAAGCCCGTCGAAAAAGGTAAGTTTTCACTCACTCTGTATCAATGAAAATGAGCTGGATTCTGATTGGACGGATTGGTGGGGCAAGTGATTGGTTTGAAAACTTTTTGAATTGAATCGTTTTTTCTCAAGTGGCTTTTTTTGCCGGAATACTTTGTCGCAGAGATAAGATTTGCGCCGAAAACGTTTTCGGAAAATCTGGTCGGAAAATAAATGGGTCGTTCTAGCGGAAAATTTCCGGGAGCAACGGAAGTTACCAGTAGGTTATTCCCATTTTATTGCTTAGAGGAATCTGATACCCAATTCTTCGTTTCCATATTTTTACTGTTAACTATTATATGCAAATTCATGTACATCTTTTTATTCACCTTTTTTTATATACTGAAAGGCCCGGTTCAGACGCCGTACTTTTCATGCGCCGAATCTGATACATTGAATTAAGTACATAAAAAGTTCGGCGTCTGAATTGATTAGGAACGGCCTGTTTCAATTTGGAGCGGCTCAGCCGTTCTTTTTGCCGAGCCAGGCCGGGAATTTCGCCTTTGGATCCAGGGCGGATAAAGGTTGGGCGGTGAAACGAGCGCTCCGCTCTTCATTTAATGTGTGATGCGGAGAAGGACTGGCACGAGCGCTCTTTCCGCGCTTCCGGTGCGCTCGAAGGCCGGCGAAATTTTCCTTTTTGCAAACCAGAAATCCTATTTTCTTTCTGTAATTTCAGGCTCCAGTTTTAAATAGATAAATTCGTTTCATAACAATATCAATAAACAGTTTCATATGTTTGTGTCTGTATGCCTATAAGTCAAACTTGTTGGTCGTATAATGCCAAAATTTGAGTTTGATTTGAAAGTGTTGAATACCTCCTCCTTCCACTAAACATCACCTAATCGTCTTTCACCGTTTCGTTTGCAAAAGCTTAACACTTCTTAACCTCAATTTTTACATATGTTAAAGGGGGATAAATTTTATATAACATAACAAAAAATTAGATTGATATATTTTGATATAGTGGCGTTGTACTGCTTCAAACTTTGCTTCTCGGGTGCAACGCGCCATGGCGATTCGCGCAATGCGTCGCAAATCAGGGGCACCCAACGAGGATATAGTTCAAAACCACTTAACATAGCATTGTTGAACGTAGTTTAGTATTCAAACGGTAGATATAGGCATATTTTTATCCCCTAAAAACTTTTCATCTGTTCGGATTTCCTAGCTGAAAGTCTAGTGATCCGAAAATTATAGGGATAAAAACTTACCTTCTCGAAAACTTCAGCCAGGAAAAGGTTCCCGAAAATTCTAGGTGGCCTTTTTTAGGGTCAAAATCCGTTAAAAATGGGTAATTATACCATTTTGTCGATGTTCGAAAATCCTAGGAGAGGCAGGCAAGCAAGAAATTTTACAACAAATGCTCCGAAAATTCTAGATCTCAAATCGTCTTCCGAACAGATATTTTCCCGAAAATTGCCGTTGGGTGCCCCTGGCAAATCCGGCAACCGCATGTAAACAAAATTTATTGAGGTTAGTTGTAAGGTTTTTTCTCCGTTTTCCTTTCTAAAACAAAACAAGCTGAACAGTAAAAACTGAGAGGAAACTAATTTTGAAGTTTCGAAGAAACAGAAAGACGTATGAGGTGTTTTTTTTCAAAATTAAAAGAAGGATGATGGTTATTGAAATTTGCATAATTTCACCTTGCACGAACTGCACGCATTTATAAAATACACGTCATCTAGTTATGAAACACGATCTGCTGTCTTTTAGTTTTGCCATGGATGACATGGATGAGATTTTCCTTCGAGTTTTAGACAGTACTTAGTTGTTTTTGTTTTGGAATAACATCGACATTGGCGGGTAGTAGAACGAAAATATAATTCAGCGGTAAAGTCGTGGAAGTAATAAGGGAAACCCTTTGAAAGAGATGTTTGTCTACTCCAACTAAACCTCCCGCAAAAAATAGCAACATTTGCCTCCCGGAGACAGCGTACCAGCACAAAGGAACGAGTAAGAAGTGCAAGAAAACAAATCACCGCCATAATTCAGTGACAGCGGCAGTGTCTAACGGTCAAACCTCATCGCAAGCCCTGACCAAAGTCGAAAACAAGCGACATTTCTAAGTAGAGTCCCAGTCTACTGCATCACACCTTTTTGCTCGGACGCGCTCGTTTCACCGCCCAACCTTTATCCGCCCTGTTTGGATCCTTTTTGGAACGCCTTTGATTCAGATGCCGAACTTTCCATGTACCGAACCTTTCAATTTGTATTGAAATTTGTATTGAATTTCCATTTGTTATATTTATAATTTGTTTGTAATTTCAACTCACCTCGGTCGTTTCTTGTTATTTCACGCCTTGTGACGTTGTTTCAGGGCCAAAGTCGCTTGTCGCAAATAAGTGGCATTGCGGCAACTTCGATTTTGTTTTTGTTTGTTTGTTTATTTGTTCTTTCATGTTGCTGTTATCGCTAGTTAGTGTAAATCGCCTTCAACCCTTTCTGCCTCCAGTAACAGAGCAATAGAGAACTTAAGCAGCGACGACAGCGAAGTCATGAGCGAACAACAAAAAAGCAAAATAACATCATGAGACCTGCTCAAGCCGCTTCTTGGGCAAAGCAAAGCGAAAACTTTTAGGGGGAGCCGTTGAGAGAATGTATATGAGAACCGCTAAAATAGGCTCCTTGCAGCTAGCCATTCACGTGGTACAAAACTGCCGTGCTGAAGAGCAAAAGTCGCACTGGGACAAGACAAACAAAGAAAATTACCATTTCAAATTATGTTTGTCTTTTGTTTGTCTTGTCCCGGTGCGACTTTTGCTCTCCAACGTGGCGGTTTTGTACCACGTGAATCGCTAGCTGCAAAGGGCCTATTGGGCCTGATATCAAGTTAAAGCAAAATGGTTTGATTGGCAAAACGACACGAGTCGCACGTGCATCACCCTTTTTTGTACATTTCTTTAATTGCCGTCACTACACGACTACGACGTGAAAATGCATAATTTCACGTAATTTGGAGAACATGGACACAAGACAACGACTATCTTTTTCTTTTCCTCAACTTCGATACAGTCTTTTAGAATCAACTCCATGAAAAATTGCCAAGATTTGACGAATTGAACGAGATTAAATGAACGCGATAAAACGGATGAAGTTTGATGCAGCGGCGATTTCTTTTTTTAAGTGACCATTTCGTAGGTGTCGACGTCGTCTTTACTTATAAGCTCTCTAATGTTCAGCCGAAAGTTTCTCCTCACAGAATCTGTTTGACTTCTTGATCAACAGAAGGCTGATAATTCGCTTAGATGAAGCACAGGAATACATCGAATGTCTTCAGGAACGATTCCAGCAGATGGAGAAAGAGTAAGTTTTCTAACTTGTTTATTAAAGCGAGTTAAAATTAGGCTGAATTCTTCCTGGAATTCTTTGTAACGTAGCATAGTTATATTATCGTTAAGCTTAACTCTGATCTCGTTTAAGTCTGCAAATGGCATGTAGAGAATAAACTTCAAATGCACCCCTCTCATCAAATTATTTTAATTTATTGGCCCCTCCTACAGTCTGAATAATGGGACAAGTGAGAAACCCATCATTCGCCACTTCCACATTTACCAAAATGCACCTTGTGTCCCCCCCAACCTTTTGGATAAGCTTTTTAGAGATTACAAGTCACGTTTACGGCGAACTGCAAACGTCAGATTCAAGTTGAGTATTTTTCGAAACAGAAAATAAGCAGACAAAAACTGTCTAGTTTAATTCTTATGGATAAAACTGGCGCGAAACTACTTATTTTCGAGTAGAAGTAATAAAAAGTAAACGACAAACTTGGTCGATCACGTGATACAAATTCACGTTTGCCGTCTAGCGCAAACGTGAAACTTAGTCTCTCGAGCTCTATTGTTTTCAACTTCTCTTGGGACGGCTGTAATACCCACAAGAAATTAAAAACAAATGTTATGTAAAGTTTTAGGCGGCGAACAAGGTGTATTACGGGAGATGTGCCAATAGCGAATGCTAAATAATGACCACTGCACATAAATACCTAGGAGTTCAGACAGATAGATGAAAAACTTAGCTGGGATTTTCATGTCATGTGTAAGAGGCTCGCAGAATAACAGAAAATTTATAACTCACGAACAGGAACGTCCTATAGGTTTCCTTTCAGTTTAACTCATCGTGTCGGAAGAACAGCTGTGACAGGTGAGGAAAGAAGAGCCATAGAGGGAAAACAACATGCTAGGGATGAAAGATATACTGAAACACTACGCAGAGATTTAAGGTAGAAAATTGATTCTATAATGTAATACAGGGCAAAACAAATTTATAAGCGAGGGTAAACAACCACTACAATAAAAACGGTTGCGCTCTTTCAAAATTTATTGCATTTATTTAGCTTCTTTCAATTTGCCAAATGTACTTGAACATTTATGTTTAGTTGAATTGTTTTAAAAGGACTCTATCTAGCTATCTGAATTCACAAATAGAAAGGAGATTTTTTGGCTGGGGGGTAATCAACAAAGTTTTATAAGGAGTCGAGATCCAACACCTTACCCTTTTATATACCATTTTTGACCGAAAGTACCCCTTTCGTATACCTTTATTGATCATGACAAATAGTAACTATGTAAAAAAGTCATCATTTGACCTAGTTCATGTTACAAATCAGTTCATTAATTAGACGTCTCCTAAAAACTTAGTATTTATGACTTCACTTAAGTCTTTGCTTAAATTATTCCATACTTATACATCACAGTAATAAAAAGCGCGTTGGCCAGCATTGATTCTACAAGGTGGAATATTGAGGCTCAGGTTCTATATCTTGTCTGTCAGTGGCGGATCTAGGGGGAGGATACAGGGGGTGCGCACCCCCCCCCCCCCCCCTGAGATGACCTGCGGTTTTCTAATACAACTGGTATTCTGCAAAAAAAAAAATTGTGGTTTATTGGTGTTGAAGTAGGGCAAGAGACGAGTGCACCCCCTCCTAAAAAAAACCCTGGATCCGCCCCTGTCTGTCTATCATGGACAACAGCTTGAGTTGAAAATTTATTTGACTTTTGACTGCTGTAACTGCACTCTTTAGTTTACATATGAATGAATCACAAAACCGGGAAATGTTTCGACTTTTTCATTGCTATAAAAGCCTTCTGTTAACCCTTTTCGGTCCTTTTACAAACCAAAGTGACAGATATGATTTGTCTACATTTTCATTTACTTCAACTAGTTAAATAACTACCCTTTAATATAGCTGAAGCGTAAAAATGGTACCGCTTTCGGGCGGAACCTCCCCTTATAGGCCATTATAGGCTTGACTCCCCGGATTTGTTGTGGTGTGTTCACGTTCTCCATGTATTAGGAAGTTTCACTCTATAATCGTCCAGTGGACGTCAATGAAACTGTATCAAAAAATATGATGCAAGTGCAGAGCTCTTGCTTTTTTTTCTTCATGAGAAAGAATTCTTTTTTATTATTATTATTTTCACATGTTTCACATGTTCTAGGAAATATAGAGTCCTCCCAGGAGCATTTGAAAACAATAGCTTATACAAAATCTGGGGGGCAAACAGCGTGTATCATGGGGGATTCGAAAATAGAGAACTGATTATTGTTATTGTTGTAACCTCCAATAAGCTCTTCCTTTTATAGACACGCTTTGGTTGCCTCTCCCTTTCACTAGGGTCCTTATCATCATCATCATCATCATCACTATCATCATCATGAAAAAAGTGAATGCAAACGAAGGGTGAGACCTACAGCACTTTTAAAGCCTGCTCTGACAGAAATGAGAATTGAAAGAAGCTTGAATTTATTTAGCTTGCCTGTGTAACTGACGGTGCTTTAGACAGGCTTCATTCCGCGGGTGCTCTGCAAAGCAGCGAGGAAAATGGGGCTGGATGAGTCGCCAAACAGCACTCTTACACGCTTATCCCGCCAACATACAAAAAGAGTTCGTATACCCGGCTAAATAAAAATGACTTTAGTACTTTTTTCTTTACAGCAATCTTGAAAGGAGGAAGAATGAAATTCAACGAAAAAGTTCCGAAGAACGACGTAAGCTAGAAAAATTAAAAGACTTAAAGCAAAAAGTTTTAATGAATCAGCTCCTACAGCGGATCCAGCTGCTTCCGAAGAAACAACCGCTGGACACCAAGACTGTTTGCTCACTTCCTGATGTTCGCTTCGCAAGTTGCGCTTTTAGTGATGTGACACCTTAAAATAAACAAACAGTTATTAATAATTATTTACTTATTATCTACCTTGCAAACAGAATTACTAACTTTTTGCGAGAGCAAAGAATACGTTTTCTTTTCTGATTCATTATTAAACGTGAACAAGTGAAGAGCAATTTTTGTTTTGTTCAAGTTTCTTTAAAATCCTGAGTTAAGATGTAGTACCTGTAAACACTTGTCTTGATATCTTCATTTTCGTAGTGGAAAGCAAAACAAATAAGCCTCTTCTAGGAAACCTTCAACGTCAGCCTCGTACCCAGTCGTCCTCGGCGATTTCGGATGTGACGTCACCTGTCAAGCTTATCGGGAAAGTTCGCCGAGGACGCCTCGCGCTATCGCACTCGGTTCCAAGCCTCCTCTGGTAACTCGGAAAGCGCGAACTGGCCTGGGTACGAGGCTGCTTGAACGTGTGTTCCAGATAGAGTTATTTGAATCAGGCCAATTTTTACCTTTTGAGAAACCAGTTTGAGAATTTAGGGTACCAGAGAGTCTTTTTCTCAACTAATTGTTGAAAGGTCGAGTTTAAACCGTGACTACGGTCCATCTAATCCTACGTATCGAAAACGGACCTCTGGAGCCAGAACTGAGAAATTGTTCCTCGGAGAAAGAAAGCCAACTAGTAGAAACAACAACTTAGGTGAGAACAGCTTGCCTGCTTTGCGGCTGGGCTCCAGTGAACAAAGTATATGGGTAAATTGTTTGTTCAAATCAAAGCTGTCCGTTTATGTTGATTCGAATTCGCATCACTTAACCCTGTGCCTTTGTGGAAGCTGATAAAAGCCGAACAGCGTTTGCTTTTTTTTTTTAATTATCAAGCAAAAAACCCTGAGTACGAGAGAGTTTTTTTCTCACATGCGTCGGGATGCTTCAGTGTCGACCGTTCTTCGGACGAAACCACTGAGTACATGCGCATCGAAGACACTCGCGGTATTTAAAGAATCAAGGTTTTTATAGTTCTATCAATTCTTGCCAGCAGCAACCCATATTCCTACTATGGCTTCTTCATTTGTCATACAATCTCTCGATCTTCTTGAGGAGATCAATGAATTTGTTGAATTATTGAAGTTTAGGCTGTACCCTCCTTCGTGGTTGCGGTAACCCTGCAATTTGTGGCGTATATCATTGTTCGCTATAACTTTATACAACCCCGCCATACGACCACCCCGTTATTACGACCATTTTTTTGTGGCTCGAACAAAAGCCCACTCATTTTCTTATCTGAAAAACCCGTTAATCCGACCACCCCGTTATTATGACCAACGACCACCTTTGGGAGTCCTGAGTCGTTATTTTCTTTCTAAAATTACCCCCTGAATCAAAACAGACACAATCTGACAAACAATAACGCATTACTAATATTTTATTGAATATTTTTAGGCAAAGGTGTTAGTGGTTAGCATGACATCCGGTAAATTGCAGTGTTCAGTAAAAAGGATGCATGAATATACAATACAAAAGATCTGAAAGACTTCACTTTGCAGCATTTCAAGGCTCTCAAAGTTATTTTGCCTTCTTGTTTCTGCTGCCTTCCACTGTGGCTTTTCTCTTCAAGTCCATTTCCTGCTCTTTTCTCATAGATCGGTTATTTGAAATGTCTGATAATTTGTTAAGCATATCAACGTTTCTTGGCTGTCCAGTAAACTTGTAAACGCATGGGATTTCCATCCCGTATCCTCCCCCACATTTCACAAGCCCCTTCCTTTCATAACAAGGAACTGAAAGAAGTTAGCCTGCAGTGCAGGCGTTTTCTTTGAGCGCGCAATTTGCCTGCAAAAGCGGCATGTTGAAACTAAGGGTTACTATTTCTACTTTCCCCAATCTTCCACCGTCATAAAATCAAAGATGGCGGCTACAACAATATTACGAACACGAACAGGCCACACGAACAAGGTTTCACCCACCCAAAATACGCCTGCACTGCAGGCTAGAAAGAAGTCAGTGTTTTTTCTCAGTACTCGGTTTCGTTTAGTGTTACATTGTTCAGTTGCATTGAATTGCGGTTGTAAGGTTGTTAATTAACTGCAAAAAGGTTGATTTATAGCGGATTAAAGGTATACATGTAGTAGAATGTAGTTTAAAAGCATTTTGCACCATAACTTGACCCTACCCCGTTGATACGACCACCCCGTTAATACGACCAAATTTCCATGGTCCGAAGGAGGTCGTATTAACGGGGTTCCACTGTAGTGAGGAGCCCCGCCACAAGGCAGGGCGATGAAAAATTAGTCTTACAGACTCATTCAGTTGTTCTCCTCCACGGAAATCTTTAGTAAAAGGCAAAAGATTTTTGCGAGTTGAAGGAAAACCAGAGCAAGCGATTAATGATCAGACAGGGAAGTCTTTCAATGTGAGGCGGCGAGCCATATGGGATCAAATAGAACCTCCCTTAAGTATCAGTCAGAATACATGCGCATCTGGCACACTTACACGTTTTCACGGAATCAAGGTTTTTACAGTTCTATGTTGAATTGTATTTGACCATAGGCTCTAGAAACTGGTGAAAAAATTAAAATCGAAAGGCATGTGAAAAGAAAAAAAACTCCTTCGGTTTGTTTTGTAGTATTTATTCTTTGTATGAAGGCTACCAGGTTGGAATTTCCTATTTCTCTCCTTTTACTGGAAGTTTTTTCGTGCCTTCACTGGTAAACGTATGGCAGCCTTTGTATTAAATTAAAATAGTGAATACAAGTGAAGGGTGAGACCCACCGCACTTTTTAAATCCTGCTCTGACATAAATGAGAATTGAAAGAAGCTTGAATGCATCTAGCTTGCCTGCGTAGCTGACGGTAAAGCAGGAAGACTTCATTACGCGGGTGCTCTGAAAAGCCGCGAGAAAAACGGAGCTAGATGAGTCGCCAAACTGCATCCTTGTACGCTTATCCCGCCAAAATTGATTTTACTACTTTTTTTTCATTACAGAGTTTAGTGAAGGCAGAGAAAAACTTCTAGTAATCGGAGAGAAATCTCAGGAAATTCCAGCCTGGTAACCTTCATACAAAGAATCCAGCCCGGTTCTACCATCAAACTAAACGAGATTGTTTTTCACGTGTCTTTCAATTTTAATTTATTGCACCAGTTTCTAGAGCACATGGTCAAGTAGAATTCAACATGATGATTCAGTGAAAACTTTACGTGTCCGATGCGCATGCACTCTCATTGATATTTAAATTGTCCCATTCGATCCCACATGGCTCAAAGCCTCACATTGAACTAACTTCCTGTCTGAACAATTGAAGTCAGCTCTGATTTTCCTTCAGTGCGCACAAATCTTTCGCCTTTTACTAAAGATTTCCGTGGAGGAGAACAACTGAATGAGTGTTTACGACTAATTTTTCATCGCCCTGCCTTGTAGCTGGGCTCCTCACAATAAAGATGCAGCGAAGAATCATATCAAACTACAGGGTTAACGCAACCAGAAAGGAAAGGACATCAACAAAAACTTCAATAATTCAACAAATTCAATGATCTCTGCAAGAGGATCGAGAGATTGACAAATGAAGAAGCCAGAGTACGACTAAAGCTTTATGTTGGCAATAATTCAAATGATAGAACTATATAAACCTTGATTCCTTAAATACTGCGAGCGAGTGTCTTCGATGCGCATGTACTCTCATTAATTTATGTTTTTAAAATATGGTTCTATTTCTTCAATTCCCACATGGCTTGCCGCCTCACATTGAACAAGATCCCTGTCTGAACTATTTGTCGTCTGCTCTGGTTTTCCTTCATCACGTAAAAATCTTTCGCCTTTTACTAAAAACTGAATGAGTCTTAAGGAGTAATTTTTCATCACCCTGCTTGAGGCAAGGATCCTGAACAAAGCATTAAAGTATCGATCATATCAAAGTATCGATCATATAAACAGGCTACGCAACCATGAAGGCGACAGCAACGAAAAGTTGAAGCCCTGTCCACACTAATACTTTTTCAAAAGTGTACGCTTTCGTTGTCATCGAAAACGCAATGATCGACTCACGTCTACACTACCTTCTTAATGCGTTTTCGCCTGTCCACATTAAAAAGTTCCAAAATGATAGAATTACACGATGTGACGTGCTCTGTTGAACTCTAAGCGCATGCTATAAACACACGCGCCTCCGATTTTCATTTTGATGCGTTTCGACCCTTTTCTAGCGTCCACACTAATAATAATAACAAACCAATATATAATTATCCAGTCAAAGTTACACACACTGGTTTCCTCTTTTATCGAATCGTACTTTGCCTTTAATTTCTACACATTCTTTGTCTTCAACCCAACCTGACTCGCACGTGATTTAAAGTTGCAGCCAATAAAAACGCACAATTTTCGGGACGGGCACGGCATACGGGAAATTTAAAAAAACATGCCAATTTGTGACAACGATGAAAACGATATTCGAGCGAATTTTTGACGCTGGCTGACAACGTCATCCCGTGTAAAAAAACGGATCGAGTACCATTAGAAAAGACAAGCTAGTAATGACCAGTCACTAGCAATCTCGCATGCGTGAACACGTAACACCACCTGCGTCTTCCAAAGTCACTCCAATGACCCCATATGAATCCTTCGGACATAGGCCCGGATTGTAATTGTTTCGATCCAAGTAACCTGCCTTATAACAGGCTTTCGTTTCTTTCTAAATTATGATCCAAGCCAATTTTAGAAGGATTTGTAAAGAATCTAAAAATTGAGAGCATAAAGGTGCTTACATCTCCCCGCCAATTTGCACTAAAAGGCTGATTTTTGGCAAATGAACATTTTTTTAAATTTTGTTTTGTTCTTTCTGAATATGCCACTCAATCCCATAATTTCACAAATTGGAATTTTTGTGACGTCACACTTCTCTTCTCTATTTACGCTTTTCTTCACCACGCTTATATATCTTTTCGTTTTTCTACTTAAGACTTGAATCCGTCTTTAGGGGTTTTTGATGCGCATGCACTCTCATTAATGATTTAAATTGGTTCTTTTTCATACCACATGGTTCGCCGCCTCAGACTGAACAAGCTCCATGTCTGAATATACTATTTGTTAACTCTGGTTTTCCTTCAACAAGCATAAATCTTTCGCCTTTTACTAAAGATTTCCATGGAGGAGAACAAATGAATGGGTCTAAGAACTAATTTTTCGTCGCCCTGCCTTGAGGCAGGGCTCCTTATAAATAATAAAGAGGTTCTAAATCATTTTCTGGTGATTCTGATATGATCGATGGACCACTATCAAAATCAAATCATAGGTTTAGAGAGGTTTAATATTTCTTAAGGACTGTCAAATTTGATCTTACATACATATAAACATTCAAAATAACCTCCGATTTCACAGAAAGCCATGAAAGCGCTTTTTAGGTTAGTACATTGTGTACAGAAGAGACAATTACGAAGAAAGATTGCCTTGTCGTCTTTTGAGCAATTTTCGCTTGTAGATCTCTCCGCGACTTAAGTCCACTTAAATAAGGATGATACTGCGCCCTTCTTTAATCGTTTTTTTTTCTTTTTTCAGCATAAATGATGGCTAAGCCTGGGGTTTGAAATTGACCCCGCGATGCTCCAGTAATGCAAACCGAATGAGGCTCAGTTCAGACGTCGTGCTTCTGCCGTGCCGAACTAAATTCAGGAATTAAGTTCGACAAAGCACGGCAGAAGCACGGCGTCTGAATCAAACTTTTGAATAAAGTTCGGCAAGCAATTAAGTTCGACAAGCGCTGCCGTGCTACACGGCTCTGGCACGGCAGCGATTCAAACGTCGTGCTTCCTGCCGCGCTAAACAAAATTCAAAAATTATATTAATGTATTTTGGCGAGATTGCGTTCCCAAGGGGAGTTGGGAGAAGAATTGTTACGAGGCATCAGTGAATCCTGAATTTGGTTCGACTCTGGCACGACGTCTGAATCAAAGTTGTTTTCCTGCAGTGCTACAGTCGAACCAAATTACAATTAAGTTCGGCACGGCAGAAGCACGACGTCTGAACTGGTCCTGAATGACTTTCTCCGATCCGCCGTCATTAGTTGAGGTTCAATTTAAACGCCTACCTTGAAATAGCCCTTTTCACAGTTCCCGGTGTCATCTCGGAACAGTAACCACGCAAACACCATATCGAGGCTCCTTTATCACGACGGATATCTACAACCCAATTTTTTCGTTGCTGATTGTCGATGGGAAATTTATGAAATGACATATTTTTTCTTCAGGATTAGAACTGCTGGCACTGTTACAAAGACGAACACTACAATGTGAATCAGATTGTCATCTTTATCAGTTGTAGCCATTTTCTTTTATTTATGCATCCGAGCTTCGTTTTTGTGTGAGGCACCATTTTGCGAAAATCAGCCCAAAATGGAGAGGCTGGAAAAAATGTGGTTTTTTCCTCTACCAAAATTCCGAATTCCAATGATTAAGTTAGTCCATCATTTTACCTTTTGCCTTTCAAAATCATTAGCCTGGTTTTAGGGCTAATTTTGTCTCTAAAAAACCTTTAGAAATTTACAATGCATTTCAACGAAAATAGAAGAATTCAACATAGAAATGCAAAAAACTTGATTCCTTGAATACTTAAGCCTAGTTTTCACTAGCGACAGAATCGGCGTCGGAGTCGTAATCAGAAGCATAGAACTTTACGATCTAGTGAAAATAGCGTCCTGATTCTTCTGCCTCCACTTAGGACTCCGTCGTCGGAGTCGCAAGCAGAAGCGGAAAAACTACAGCTGTCCAATCCCCAAGTTAACCCTCGTACTCATCTGAAAGACTCCTGCGTGTCTTAAATTTGGTAAGACCTCTAACTGTGCTGGAGAAAATTTGCTACAAAGAAAACTCTGAGTCTGGGCAGCGAACGATGCGAACTTCCCAGTGTTTTTATTTGACTTGTTCGTGGCGCAATGCACTCTGGTTAAATCCAATGCATTGTGGTAAAAAGTGTGGTTAAATGCAATGCATTGTGGAAAAAAGTGATGAATTCGAGAATTCGTCGCCCCTCATATATTTCCCTAAAATCCTGATTACGTTGCTGCTCGCTCCCTACGGTCGCTCCGCAGCAATAACATTTCAGTAAAAACTAGGAATTGCATAAAGAAAAAGGCATAGTTTTTTGTTTACGATCCGTCTCCTGTTAAATTCCAAAAGTTTTTGCCGGCTGTCAATCACACTAAATTAAGGATCCCTATGTTATCTATGTTTACTACTGAGCTGATGGAGAAAAGCACCTGCACTCTTGTATGAAAGACGAAAGTTTGTAAATTAGGTCTCCTTTTCTTTCCCTGGGTTTGAATGGTATTTCAAGTGACACAAGATTTTTTTTAGCATTACCCAGGGCTGTTGCTAAGTTTTTTGTAACGGGGGGTATTATCGCGAGTGCCGAAGGCACGAGCCTTGTAGAGAGGGGTCTGAGGTTATCCTCCTCCAGAAAATTTTCAAATTAGGAGGCTCCAAAATGCTATTTTCAGCACTTGTCATGAGATATGTCTCCGAAAAATAGACCTCGAAGATGAAAATGGCAAACAATTGCAAATCACTATAATCAAAATAACTGAGTCTAAAGAAAACAAATCCACCCACAGACTTGATTTGTCTGGCTCAACAAGTCCGGAGGGGGGGCAGCTGCCCTACGGCTCTGTTACCACGTTGAACTGACTAGGTTGATCTTCCGGCATACACATAGGTTTAAAGCTTCTGATTGAGGGTGTTGTGGTCTCAATTACTCTCCAGCGATTTCTGCAACAAGATTTTGCCTTTCGAACACCTCGTCTTCTTGCAGCAGATCTCTATGGTTAAGTTCAATTTATATTCAAGTTCATATTACATTGGTCATTTCGTCCATTACTTTATTGTAATTACACTTAGGACTATGTTTAAGTGTTGACTCAAACGGGCCTAGAGTCCAACATGGACTGGCAATAGGTGAGCACAAAATTGGAACGGGAGTCGGGGAACTCCCTATGATGGCCTATACGGGGAGGCTCCGCCCGAAAGGGGTATCTTTTTCAGGCTTAAGGTATATGAAAGGGTAGGCATTTCACTAGAGGAAGTATATGAAAGGGCGAGTGCGCGTATTGCAGCCTAATTAGCAGCATCTTTGGCTATTCTTAAAGAAAAAAAAACTAAGTTTAAGAATTTAAGGAAAAAGTAGAAGGACTTAATTTTTCAGAATTTAATATACACAGGAGATTTCACCCCTTTAAGTATAAATGCTTGTAAAAGTAGAGGTGGAACCGGGGGGAGAGAGGGTGGATGGTAAAATAGGTTAAAAATAGAGAGATGAGAGGAGCACTTTGATGGAGCACATTGTTCAAGAGGGTATAAATACAAAAAAAACCTGCAATCTGGAGGCATTTTTGAAGACTTAATGTAAACGTTATCAAAACAAGAAAAACAGAGAAATCTTGTCCAATAAACCTCTCCGGCAAAGGTGTTGACAGGGTTGCTGACTGCTCAATCGTACTCTTCTCGACCCTTTGGCGTCAAGTTTTTTTACGTTTCTTACGACAGGAGGAGCAAATCGGCTATATAAAGTTGAACTGAACATTCTGGTACTTTTAAGTGTCACTAATTTTTACAAAACCAGAGACATGTTTTAAACACTGTTTAAGTTAAAAAAATTATTTTTATTGCAAGAATGAAATACTTTTCATACACGTCCCCAGGACATTCCTCTTAGAAAATGGCAAGGGGGGGAGCCCTGGGAACGAGGTTGAATCCTGACTCCGTGTAGAAAGTTCTTTCTTTTTTTTCATCAGAAAACTATCTTTTACAACACACGGATTAACCTTTATGTATAGTATTTTAAAGGTAAGAATTTATTAGGGCAAGATTTCCGATTTCGATTTCCGCCGTCTCCCGGTCCCTTGGGGGCTCATTTTCCAGCACAGCGGCTTACAATCGAACCTAACAAGACCTTGGCGTTCGCAAAAACCTGCCAAGAAGGTGTCTGTGCCTTGGGCAGATTGTCATTTTAGTGTTAGCCTGTGTACACACCACCCCCCACCCCTTCGGAGAAGGGGCCCCTTCTCCGATTTTTCCTAAGGGGAGGGGGGTCTGTACACAGGCTATTTAGTGTCTGTGCATTGGGCAGATTGTCATTTCAGTTCCAAATAGCTACCAAACCTCTACTCTCGCTAATATGAGTTCATTCAGTCATTGACTTTGCTACACTTAGACAAGTGACAGCTGGCTAAGTGCGACGTAATATCATTCATGCACTCTGCGACCAACACATTTCCCTCCACACCCCTACTGTGACCACACTCTGTCTTGACGATCTCGCGGAAAGAACAGCTTGATGAAATAGCCGAATAAGCCATTTTTCACAATTGATCTCCTCGGCGATTTCAATGACATAATCATATTTGGAACTGGCACCTGTTGCATTATAATTCAATTAGATTGAAACCAAAACAAGATTATCTTGGGAATACGGATGTTATACCCTAACAAAAACTAAAAACTGAGATAATCCCTTTTACGTGTATTCACTGAAAAAAGAAACTATTTTTCCCGTTTCATTCTGCTTCCGATAAACGCTTTAAAGATCTTTGAATGAAACTGAAATTTACCGCTAATTTGCCTTTTGCAAAGCTATACATGGATTTTCTCTTTAAAAAAACTTTTTAAGATAGAAAAAGTGTGGGCCATTTTTTTATTTTATTTTTATTTTTTTTATCAGAGTACCGCGTACAAAGATCTGATAAGCAAAAAAGAGTGTCCACAAATTTTATTGTGCTGACAAGAGGACTTACCTTGCAGGTTAACTCTTATTTTTTATTATTATCAATAACTATCATTTAAAAAAAGATGAGAATACAATAAAATTGATCGATACAAGTCAAAACGCTATTGTTTTCTAATCGACCGCCCCTCTTTAGGAATGCGTGACAAGTCGCAGTAATTGAATTATTTTAAGCCACGCAAACATATATCATGATATATTATTCAGCTGACTCTTCCTCGTCAAAAAAAACCAAAACAAAACAGACCTTAGATAACTTTATTTAAACACGGTTAAAATTCCTTCAGCATGTACTAAAAATCTAAGATCTATTATACCTAACTAAACTAACTCTGATTAAAAATATATTCTTAAAATTTTAACCACCTCGCTATTTACAAATAAAAGCTGCTTTTCAAGGACGTCGTGTAAAACTGTATTAATGTATGATCTCATTCAAAACTGTTGCGACACAGTTTGCGTTTAAAATCATGTAAAGAATCTGCAGATCTTAAATCATGGGATAGGCTGTTCCATAGCTTAGCTCCGCTATAGGAGAAACTTTACTTTAAATAATTGGTACGGGGCAGTGGAAGGACTAATTTATTTTCAGTATTCCTCAATCGATAAGAAGTTATTTCGTCACGAGATACAAATTTAGATGTTATATAGTCGGGAGTCATCCCATGTACGGTTTTATACATCATAATAGAAGTCGATACTTGTCTCTGGTTAAGCTTACGCCAACCCAGTGCCAGGAACAAATCGTCCACATTACAATCAGAATTAGCGGACATTAGAATACGGGCTGCACGATTTTGGAGCCTATGCAGCTTATCGGAAAGACCAATGCCGCAGTTGCTCCATACGACATTACAGTAATCAAAATGCGGTTGAATTAAACTGTCGTAAACATTAATTAATACATTAAAAGGAATAAGATGTCGTATTCTTTTAATTGCACCCAAAGCAGAAGCAATCTTTTCACAAATACTCTGTATGTGGCATTCCCAGCTTAAGTTTTGGTCAATATGCACTCCAAGAGATTTTGCCGTTGACACTTGAGGGGATTCTAAGTGATGGTTAGTGCTTTTCTGTGGAAAAGAGAGTTATTTTTCCCCTTAGAAATGTGAAATGTAAGGATTATGTTTCACTGTAAAACAGAGTGAGATCTGGGTACGAGATTACTATGAGTCCACTATCATTTCCGATGTTCCTTTCGGCGAATCCAAAAACGGATTTTTGATCCTAGATTTGCCAGATTTCGCGGTCGAAAGGAACGTGAAATCCGAAATTGGATTTGTAACCTTGGTAACCTTTCGCCAACGCGTGCAATATGCACGACAGCCTCTCAAAAAATGACGTGTTTTATGCGATTATACCGTGCAGAATTTAGTGGTCGGCAGTTCGAATAGCGACGATGGAACATATAAAACAGACAAATAAAGAAGCGCATTAAAATTAAAAATTATTTAAAGAATGTCGGCCAGTTTGATCCAGTTCCATAGCTCGGGTTTTTTTATGTAACACGATCGAGTGCCCGTCGCGTCTACAAGCGAGTTTGTAGCTAGATAGCAGTTCATTTGTTACTTTTACTTGTTTCTGATTTCAAGCAATCTTTGGAGACAAATGGTTAGTATATGGATATTTTAATGTACCAGGAACAATCTTATAATGTTTTCAGATGTTTTGCGGCAAATGACAGCAACGGGGAAACTCTACGGCCTCTTTGGGAATACTTCAACTGGAAATACCTCTGGATCATCTGACTAATTTCGGATCCCCTGACTGTGAATGGAACAGCGTAGATCACTAATCCGTTAATCTGGATTTGGATTCTTCGGATTTCAAATTCAATGAATCCTTAAAGGATTCACCAGATCAAAAATCCGGATTTGGATTTGCCGAAAGGAACGCGAAATCCGTTCTTAGATCTAAAATCCGATTTTGGATTCACCGAAAGGAACACACCCCTAGTCTAGAACTGAAGTCTCTCTTGCATTGTGCTGCGATTAACGATTTCCGATTTCTTCGTCCGGTAGATAATATGCTGAGTGCAGAGCACATCTATCACGAAGTTCAACATACTTCAACTCATTCCGGCAGGCAGCTTCCATTATCGATTCCTTGAAAGAAAACTCTCTGACAACCCTATGTATTTTAATCCCAACCTATTTCCAACGCATTTTTATTCCTTCAAGGATTTTGGCTGATGTCACATTCTTGGCTCGGCGCCGTCATTTTGGATTTCCTGTTATTTGCCAGGCGTCCTCGATTTTCTCGACAAGCTTGACAGGTGATGTCACTTCCGATATGGCTGAGGACGACTAGGAAAAAGGTAGCCTGCGAAGCGCAGACGCATTTCCGGTCGTCGCTTCTCTCCCTCCGAAAAATAGCGTCTGCGAACCCGAGCGACAAAACGATTTCCGTGACGTAAAACATTTTTAGCCAATCGCGGTTTAGCTCTTAAAATCAAGGAACTAACTCGCGAGACTTCTCGCAGGATCGTGCGCGATGGATATGTTTTCAAGTCGAAATTGAAAGGACGACGTGGCTTGTGTATAGCCGTCCTTTTTTCTCAGAACGACGCGTTTACGAAAGTTAATTTGCCAGGATTGTGGGACTGATTGACGAAATAAGTATCAAGAGGATTCATATCGAAGAAAAGATTAGAGGACATTTTTCATCTATTTGCCTACGGAGTCAATGATTTATCAGACGTAGTTGTTTTGATCATATTCGAAACGATAACTGTCCTAATGACAGTAGACGCATCATGCCGTTTGTTGCTTCTGTTCCTTTCTGGTTCCTGGCAGGAAAGTATGCCTTGGAGAACTCTTCGATAGTTTGTCGTGTGCCGTTTTAGATATTTTTTAGTAGATATCCTTTATCTTTGAAAGGTAGGACATGTGGTAATTGATTTCCCATGCGTGGTTGCTTCTTGGTTCAGATAGAACTTTGATCAGATCGAAAGCATTTTATATTTGCTCCGGTATATTTCTTTAAATACATGTTCTTTTCAAGGTTCTCATTTCCATAGTTTTTTGTGAGATGAGTAGAAGCGTCGTAGCTGAAATGGCATTTTGACTATGATCTATTTACTGCTGTAACTATTTATTTCACGCTGGGTCTGGCCCAGGTTTATAATATTTCAGATCATTGTGTTGTGGCGATACTAGAATTATTAACGAGCGATTGTTAGAGATTTCTGAATCAGTCAAGGATGTGTCTGTGTAATTGATTCACCACCTTTTGTCAGCGCTGGTTAAATTGAAATAAATAAGTCTGAGCGCGATGTCATTAAGCTATGTTGCTTTCCTTTCGCTGTAGCGATTATTTTGTCCAGGTTTTGTTTATGTCACGTACTACCGTATTTTATAAAGCGAAACCAAAGGCCCACATCACATACATAGCTTAAGAAGCAGTTGCTTCATAAAGAAGTCAGCATTCAACGTCGCAGGAAACCTTGTTATGGTCGTGAAATTCACGTTCCAAAGCATATTTGGTAATTCTCTCCAAAATCCAAGACACTTCAGCGCGCGAGGTCGCGAGGAGTCACTCGAGCTGTATTCTATCCTTTGATCTGATTGGCCTACATCAAAACAAAAGGTTTTACGTCACGGAAATCGTTTTGTCGCTCGGGTTCGCAGACGCTATTTTTCGGAGGGAGAGAAGCGACGACCGGAAATGCGTCTGCGCTTCGCAGGCTAGGAAAAAGGGTGCCAAAAGGGCAAATTGTATACAGACGTTTAAAAGAGCCGCCATGCTGGCGCTATGAGTATTTACAATCATCATTATTATTTATTACTTATAATTATTATTGAAAAATTCCGCATTGCTCAGTAGTACGTCACACGACCACTTGAGAGCAAACAGGAACTGAGTTGAACTCGAAATTGCTGTTGAGCTAGAATACAGGAAGAAGTGAAGCGGCGTCGTAATGGCAAATAATCGTGGCACAATGTTTTCCAGACGCAATCCTCCGCCTGCTAACAACCAAGAGTTAATGGCACCTTGGTTCAAACATCGCTTCCTGGTGTATCTTCAACGAATTCAGCAGGGAGGTGCTCCAATTGGTGGTTTATGTTCCTGTACACTGGGAATTCAACAAAATGTTTACACGCAGTTACCACCGGCTCAACAAGCCCAAGTAGCCGAAATATTTCGCGCTGCCGAAGGAGCTTGGGCTGGAAATGGTCCACAAGGTGGATTTTCCGCGCCTCAGACAGGAGGCGGTGGAAGGCCTGTCTTTCCAGTTTTCTTGGCTGAAACACCCCACCAAGGCGACCGTATCATCAAAGTATTTGCTTGGAGTGATACACGCGGTACGTTTTGTTTGTCTACAGGTGGAAATAGGCGTTTGGTTGCTAAGCCATATGCTACTGCACAGTTCTACTCTGGGCATACACCGGATAACCAGGGAGTTGAAATGTGGCCAATCTTTCTAGTGTTCGCTGACATTGCCGACGCTCATTAAATAGACAAGGTTGTCTCGCGTGACTTAGCATAAACTTGCTGTTGTGTATAACATAAGCACTTTTTAAAAAGGGCGCATGATTGTGAACGTTCTTTTTCGTTTTTTAGGCGAACGGACTGTTAGTTAACACATCGTGTTTCATGAAAGACATTTTATATTTCTTAATTTGGGCTTTTGTGTGTTGAAGTCTGTACGATAATGCGATAAACAAGTTATATTCACATACACCTACTGTACTAAGCAATAAATATAGTGTTTGCGTGCTAAAAAAGTGTCATTCGTTTACCTCTGGAAATATTTAAAGATCCAGTAAGGGAAGAACCAATTGGGCAAAATTGTACACAGACGTTTAAAAGAGCCACCATGCTGGGGCTTTGATGATTATAATCATCATCATTATTATTTATTAATTGCGCGACTACACGACTGCAACGTGAAACCTCCAAATGCGACTTTTCATGGAGGTCTTGAACATATTTCGACAAATTTTCTTTTCACTTTTTGAGCCTGGATAAAGTCGTTTTAAAAGAATTCATCTTCAGGAATAATCGCCAGCATTTTAGGAATTTAGCGGGTCCAAATAGGCGAGACAAATTTTCAAAGGACGCTCATTCATTTTTAGCGACGCTTTTACTGTCGTCGTTTTCGACGTTGCTGAAGCTCCTTAATATTTGCTTCAACGCGAATTAGGTCGTTGTTTCCGCGGTTTTGATTCATTACTACCCTACGGACACAGCGCGCAAAGCGCGAATGAAAACACAACGACATGTATGGAGTGACTCATGCTGGATGCCTAATGGACTCAATGGTCCAGCGCGTGATTTAATGACAAGATATCTTAGCAATACTGTTCAACGAACATTTAAGAGCGGATGTCTCCAAAACAAACTACAAGAGAAAAGACGTTATTTGCATTTCGCGGTTTGATAGACAAGCTCGGGAATCACAAGCCTGCGATCGGTAAAACTGCATCGTAAAAAAAAATTGAGACTGTCTTCTGTTTTTTTTCACGCAAATCAGAAATAATCGCTGTATGCCATGTTTACGTGACGCAATCGAGTCCTAAACGACTCTTTCACGTGATACGTGCATGTCGAGCCAGCGGGAATTTCGCAGTGGTTTGTCTCAGTTTCATTTCAGAAATGAAGTCAAACAAGGACACAAGGTACAAAAAATAAATTGTAGACCTGATTATATAATAGAGAGGATAGATAGTTGGTGTAGATTTTGAAAACTTCAGGGGCACCCAATGGATCTGTTCCTCAAAGTATCTCTTCTTCAGGCACATTGTTGCTGGCTGGGAGATGTGAAAGAAATAATAGTCCTTGGAAGGAAAGTGTTGCTGGGAAAAAGATAATTCAGGGTGTCAGAGGGGATTTGAAGTCTAGAATAGCTGCTACGGGTTATTTGTATGGGTTACTTACCACTCAAGATCTGAATTGTGCCCTATGAAACTTCCCAGTAAGTCAGGTTGCAGGTTGTAAGGTTGCTCGCTGGGAACTCTTCCATCAGTCTTGCTGGGAGTGAGGAACAGATAATTTTTTTCCAGCAATCTCCCAAAATGCTTAAAATAGTCTCAGAAAACTTTATTCACGCTTTGTTGTTGTTTTTAGGTCTTTTTCTCAAAATTTCCCGTTGGGTGCCCCTGAAACTTCGCTGTTTCGTGATCGGAACTTGACCCAAATGTTGATATTGGCGAGGCGAGTTCAAATAATGCACCTGAAGGCCACAGACCTGCCAACTCTCACGGTTCTGCCGTGAGTCTTACGATTTTTTGTCATTTCTCACGGTCTCACGACAAGGCTCCTCAATCTCACGGGTTTTGGGAAAAATCATTCTGAAATGATTTAAGTTGTTGAATCAGAATAAAAATGGGAAATTAATTTCGAGGAATGCTTGTGCCATAAAGTGAGAAACTAATAAAGAAGAACACTGTTCTTACTTTTTTGTACCCAGCTGTGATTTTCGCTTGTGTTCAATAAAC
The DNA here is from genome assembly GCF_958299795.1 of Porites lutea. Lineage (NCBI taxonomy): Eukaryota > Metazoa > Cnidaria > Anthozoa > Scleractinia > Poritidae > Porites > Porites lutea. Next base: position 48,598,443 of record NC_133201.1, on the reverse strand, counting down.
TTAATCGTTTTTCTTCGTGTCTGTCCGCCATTTTGAAAGATGAGTAGGCCCTGGGAACGAGGTCTAATTCCCAGGCGTCTCCCATGTTGAGTTTCCCAGTAGTCTTTGTAAGTTCAATAAAACATTTAAATAAACTGTTAATGACTTTCCTCGATGGAAAAGGGGTTTGTTTAATCTTGATCGGGAAAAAAATAGAATCTCACTATTTTTTATAGAATCTCCAGATTTTTTTTCATGGGTCTCCAGATTTTCCTTTATCAGGGGTTGGCACGTCTGAGGCCGGAATAAGAGTTCTTCATTCACAGCTGACAAAATGGTATGAAACGTTCCACCTAATGCATATGAAGCATCTATGTATCACTGTGAGACTTGATTTTGGCTGAAGCATTTGTTGGGGGATTGATTTGTGTGGCGCCGAACCTCTTATCTATCTGTCAAGTCAGAAAAGTCAAATTACACTTAAATGCTCCGTGAACTTTGCGTTCCCAAAAATTCATTTCATATCGTTGCCCAGAGTTTTGAAAGCATATTTTGAAAGCTTAGAGATTGCTTTTTAACGTGCAATATCTTTTTCTGTTTGAAATCATGTATCGGATATGATTTTAGGCCTTTGAAATTTGACAATCAGTTATTTTGCTTGCGTAAAATCCTTAAAATTTTGTAAATACTTAAAAATTGATCAAATATTCCAGTTACAATCAATTCGAGAACATAACCACTCAGTATGTGTATTAAAACCCGTTTAATACGATAAGAAACTTTTTGGGTTGAATGATTTTTGAATTCGATTCAAATCGTGTCTTTTCGTAGCCCGGTCTAAAGGCCCGCAAATAGCTAGCGGAGGCCGTCAATCGCCCGAAATTGGCATTCGCTGTATCGCCAAAATATTTATCCAATGAAACTAAAATTTATATTTTCACAACTAGAATACCTAGAGTAGCCTACATTATTTTTTGGGGATTTTCCAAAAATTTTATTTTTCCCACCTCTGGTCGATATTTACAGACATCCGCCCTTAAATCATATGGAACGCGACAGAAAGTAGAATCAAAGGAATGATGCACTACCCTGTACGAAAACCCGGAACAAAAAACCCATTGGGACAAAAAAACCGGGCACGTACTCCTCGATCGAATGAATTGTATCGAGCTCCGAGGATTAGAGCTTTAGACTAACTTAGGAACTAATAATAAGTTTGGTCACCGACAAGACAACGGCTGTCCTAAAGGCGAGATAGCCAAAAACGCGTCTACGTCGATATTCATACAAATATTCATAGCGTATAATCAAATGTCAGAAATGTAGTTACGAAACCTCTATTAGAAGACTGAGTAATTAAGAACAAAAGGTTGACACAAATGTGAAAAGAATGCGACGAACCGTAATGAAACAGCTTTTCAACGGTTGTTACGTTGAAAAGCATTTATTCCCTCATCTATACGAATACGCTACTGCAATTTACATCATTTGCTAATGTTTGTTAAATTTTAGTTTTCTTTCACTCTTCTTCGAAAACTTCCTGTATGTTGACCCAACACGCAGTCGTAAGCCTCCATTTCGAACCAAACGATGCCAAAATCTAAATAACATTTAGCTTCTTTTACTCTAGAATAGCTATAATCGTTGTAATCAACATCAAAATATTGATTTTAATGCCTGCATCAAGATGGGAAACAAGCGCCAGCAAAGTTCAAGCCAGAAAGTTTGTGTTTCCCATTTTGAATACGCCTTTTTTTTTTACATTCGTGCGCTCAGTGGCCTGGCCTTTAAATAGAAGCAAGGCTGGGGCTGGGTGTGACCATGTTATGCAACAAACATTCTTGGAGCTTCCTTATAAACTATTTGGATAATGTATCTGGGCCCAGTTGTTCGAAAGGTGTATAACGCTATCCACTGGATAAGGCAATTAGTTTCTCTTATATTTATCTCGTGGATAGCGCTATCCAGCCTTTGAACAACCGGAGGTTGATGTCTTAGGGGAACTGCTGGTGTGTCAAAAGTTTCAGGTGACTTTTTCGTCTCATCTGAAACAGTTTGCTACCCTGATGGGTACGGTCGAAGTTCGAGGACATGGAGTAGCCGAACTTTGTAAGAAAATCATAGTGGACGTTTTTCTTATCAAGGAGAAGTCCTTCTACAACCTTAGGTCAAATGATGAACTGATACTTGCTCCACCGACGTTCAAGTCTAAAAAGACCTTAGGCGACAGGGCTTTCCAAGTGCCTGCACCGACTCTATGGAACAAACATCCCAAGTGCATTAAGGATGGAAACAAGCTTGAAGCCTTTTAAAGCCAAACTAAAAACTTAACTTTCTAAAGAAGCCTATGATTTAAAGTTTTACGACTCATGAGTGACTTGTCGATTAACGTTTTTAATATGATTTCAATTACTTAGTTTCAATACATTTTTTAATCGAATTTTATAATTGCCTTTTTAATAGTATATATAGAGAGATTTATACTAAATTTGTAGGGAGTTTTTTTAGGACATTTTACGTATAATTTTATATATTTTTGTAATTTTAATTTTATTTATTTATTTATTTTATTTATTTATTTTTTGTTAGTGCGCATTAGATCATATATTTGAATGCTATTTTGCGCCTAATAAATAATAAATTATTATTAATATTATTATTATTATTGTTATATAGAAATTTTAGGCAGACGTTTTCCCACAATAATCGTAATATCTTGTTAATAGAATTTGAAGAACTCAATCTCCGAAAATCGTTTGTAAGTTATTAAAAAAAAAAACAAACTCCGAATATTTGCTTGCCGTCAATGAATCCCGACCGTTCTTGTTTTACACGCGTTCGACGGTCTTAAAGGCTAGAGAGAATGGAGGGTCGGTGAACAGGCTAGCCTTTCCCAAATTTTAGAGATTTCTAGAAATTATTTGCTCCTTCCAACAAATTTGACAAAAAAAAGGCGTTTGGTGCCCCTGGTATGAAAGTTCCAAACAATATAAACAAAATGCATTATAGTTGGCCGACTAGGCCCGCTGCCTCGCGACACGTCATGCATGTTATATTGAGGGCTATGGTGTTTCTTTCGGGGAATCATACGAGGCTTTATTTCTAAGAATGCAGAGACAGTCCCAGAGCTTTCAATTTCCACTTTCCTTTCTGTTCTTCTCGCGAGACAGATTTCTTGGTGAGTACGTTGATCCAGTCAATTATACTTCCTAGTTTAAGATTCGAATATTCAGTCTTCGTCCTTGACATTTCAGTCAACTAGGAACTTAGAAGAGAGATTTGTTTGTTTCTTTCCTCCTTCTCGGAAAGCGAGACGATTTCTTGTTGATGATCAGGGGCAGGACAAATTAAGATTTTTGGTTGCGATTCCTATATATTGGCAGGCTCTTCACCAACAAAAGATTTTGAGAACTTTCTCTTGATTGCAAGGACAGTGGTTGCTTTAAAGCTTTTCCAACTTTATTCAAAATATTTAGTTCTGCGTCCACCGCGAGTTAAATATTACCTTGTTGTCTCATTGCGATATTTTAAACATGAACTAACAGAAGTGTCGGAAAGGTACAGAAAAACATTTATTTATTCTCACTGAAAGTTTTGAATCTTTCAAGTTCATCAATTTTACAGGTTAAGCAACACTGAAAAATTGACGGGTTTTTTTCCCTCTGTTTAAATTTTATTCATGCATCACCTTTTTTACTTTTTTTGTTTGATTGATTATTTTCATGAGCAAAGGCGAGTTTGTTGATGAGAACTTTGTTCTCCTCTGGCACATTGGTATACATGTAAGCTAGCAGCAATGTACGAAGATCGCTTTCCATGTTAATAGCTAACCAACATTAGTAGTTAACTGAGAATTGGCCACAAAAATAGCAGTTAACTGATATTTGGCCGAAAAATTAGCAGCCAACTGAGAATTGGTTACCCCCATTAGCACCCTCTTGTATGGAGTGTGTGCGAAAATCTTCAATATGAATTGGTATATTTTAAAGATCTACACCGCAACGACCAAGGATACTATTGACCGACAACATACAGAGCGGGGGCAGCTAAAGTGTCAACTATTACTAGCTATCACGTAAAGCCTACATTATTTCAGAAAGCAGGCAATATTTCCAAAAGAGCTTTCAGTTATCACGCAGAATTCAACTATTTTCCGTGACTTAAAATTGAGTATACTTGATACACAGCGAGAACTCGAGCTGGGATTCGAGCCAGTTATAACATGTGTACTTTACTTAGTCATCTGCATCAGACGATTCAGATTCTTCATTTTCAGGAACTACGGATTGACCTCTTGCAAGCCGTCTCTTGTGATTTTCAAGCCAACGCAAGAATTCACCCAAGTCAATCTTCTCTCTTACACTCTTCAGCATATCAGGGAATGAAGGATGAGGCTCATGCATTGGGTCGCATTTGAATGGCCTTAGCAACCTCAGATCCCCCAGCACTATGTCTTCATCTCTATCAGCACTTTTTTTAGTGTGAGCAGTTAACGGTGGCTTGACATTTGAACTCTCATCATAAGCATGCAGAGCTATGCAGGGATTCACTGACTCCAGTGACTGCCATTGAGCTACGAAGCACAGCCTTCTCAGTCTTATTTGCCCCCATTGAAGTTATCAGATTTTTTGTGCTCTTGATGGTTAAAGCTCCATTTCTAAATCATTTGGCATGTTGACTCCAATTTTCCCTTTCTTGTTGGTCCCTCTTCCCCAAATCACACGTTCGGACACCTGGTGGGTCAGCATGCACTTTACTGAAGTTAGGAAGTACATTCCTTCAATTGCATACTTGGACAATTTGTTATTGGCTTTGAAAACCCACAAAAGGTATTTCCAATTAATAACATTTCTATCTCCATCACCTTCATGAATTGTGTCATTCAGTTGCATAAAACTATGAACAGTTCAATCAAAGAGAGGCCATAATTCTGGACTTTGACATCGACTGTCACACCCAAGTGGAAAACATGGTAGTCAACAAACTTCCCAAGTACCTTATCAAAGTGTTCCTTCTTTGCCTCCAAGCTTGCATTTTGTTCGGGCAAATTTTTTGTAGGCTCACTTTTAGTGTTTTCCATACCAAAGAAATCTAGGAAAGCTTCCACTAAGTAAGCCCTTCCAACTGACACAAAGAACTCCTCATATGCATCAGGGTTGTACGTTTTTGACAGTTGTTGGAACATTGTAGCGCATAATACGCTCTCTAAAATACTTCAGTGTACCAATTTCACGTGTTGAATTCTGGTTCATCAGGACATCATTAATGATCTGAAAATTAATACAAAACAATAACAATTATTGTTATTTAAATTATGCATTTTATTTTGCCAAGTAGACTCCAAACTCCACAATTGAAAAGTGGGCTATGAAATGTCCCTCAGCCTTTTTATTCAATGTGTTAAGAACTGTTTTGTATAAAAGAGCTTTTGATTAAACTCTGCTTTGTTTTATATATTTATGTGAAGAAGAGATGATTATTACTATCATTACAATATAGATATAGTATTAGGAAACTTAAAGAATTCAACTATCTTTTCTGATCAAGTGTGTCATAGGCAGCCAGATATAATAAATCCAGTTTGTACTTTTATGCTCAACAGTTGTTGAACAGAAAAGGACTATAGAATAAGTATAAAAATCCAAATAATAGTACATAACTCTTGCAGTCACCATATATATTACATAGGTTGCATAGCTGTACTTACAGTTAAGAATGCTTGCTTTGTATGAAAGAGCTCTATAACATCAGGCTGAGAATGTTCCAGTCGGTCCTTAGAAGTGTGAGCTCCAGCCCTTAGTTTACGCCCATACGTAAAACGCACTCTTGTCAACTGATCGCCACCAGATGGACAGTTAAAGTCAGCTGGGATGTAGGTTTCTTGTTCAGGACCTTCCTTATCTGTAGCTGCTTTAAATATTGTTTCAAATGTGGCTTCATGGCTAGGCAAGATGTCTACCACATCTGCTTATTTTTTTTCATCTTTGAATTGAATTGGCAGTGGAAACACTTCTGACTTCGAGCTCATTTCGTTAGTGTACCTGTGCAGAATGTGCTGTGGTACCCGCTTCTTAACTGCTGCAAATTGAGGTTGTTTGAAGAATTCTAAAAAGATTCTCCCCACAAGAACTTTGAAGTCTGACTGAAGTTTCTTGATTTCCTCTGAGGTAAGGAGGTAATTCTCATTCCGAAAATTCTGAATGTCACCAAGTGGCCTGACATTGTTCAAGTGGCTGAAGTCAATCCTCTCAAAAACAACAATGCTTGCAAACCAGTTGTGCTGCTTGTTCCTGTGATCTACCCTCATGTTCTTCACTGTTGTTTTGCAGTTCAAATTGTCGTTAACAGTGTAGAATTTCTTTCCAGCTTGATTTGTCATGAAAGTGTCCTCCCATGAGGTCTAGTAGATTGATCATAGAGGTGTGTGACAAGCACACCCCTTGCTTTTCTAAACGTCCATATGTCTGAAATAAGAAAAAAACCATTTAAAATGATAGTCATAATCAAATTAAAGAAAATCCTAAAAGAACTCTGGGGGAGGTACTTCCATATACATATAAGAGGCTAATGGGGATGTGCTGCTGGGTCGCATTTTCACGACTGGATTGACTATAACGGACTCGCACTTTCCATAGTTACTAGAAATGGGGTTGCACATTTTCTGATTTTTGGGGTTAGGCAGTTCTTCATATTTATGGTTAGCAAACATACCAGAATGTTTGTACTATAGTTAAAAAGTAAAGTGTTCTTCATTCAATATAAGGTAGATAAATAGAAAGTGACTAAGTTGGGATCGCAAAAATTACATATTTGCCCAAAAGTGACTAACATGGGGTCTATAATTGGCCACAGAATAGACTATAATGGGGTAGGGGCTCTAAGAGGTAGCCCCCCCCGGGAAAAGAACCTGACAAAATGCATTACTTTATATATGATCCTCTTGTTTTGATGGAAAATTTGTGCCACAGGTTGACAGAGTTACAAGGTATTGCAGAAAGAACATAAGGTCTAGCAATTGTCAATACGACCAAAAGTCAGCAACCATGCTGAAGAGTCCAAAAAAAGGGAGAAAAAAAAAAGCTGTCCATGGCTGTGTAGGGTGAAAAGGCTGTGCATTGGGTAATAATCTGAAATCACTGTCTCAACATCAAATTTTTTTTTTAACTATCAGTAACCCAGTACAGATTTTTCCGACACTGGTACACTGTAACACAATGTATGCCTCAGACATTGTTTATTTGTCACATAAGAAAAGAAACTTCTCTTCTCTGCATGCCCATGACAAAGACCCAAGGTGTTCATTCGTTGGACCAGGCTGAGCTGTTGGTTAGACTGATGCATCATCACTGCATATGCCAGACCAATTGCTGGTATCCTGCTTTCTCCTTTCTTAGTTTTGTTTACTGTCTCCCGATGTGCTGGTGCACATATTGTCAAAATGAAGTCAATGACATCAGGACACCTCCTATGACCTTCCTCTACAACTTTTAGCCACGAAAAGGTACGCAAGGCCTCAAAAGTCTTGTCTTTGAGGACCGAAGGCTTCCCACCCTTTTCAGTCTTGCCAAGATTTTCACACTGCGCTGCAACATCCAACAGAAATTTCCTCTTTAAGGAATCTCTTAAAGATGATGCCCATATTGCATCTGTAAGTACCTGGGCATCCCTCAGTGAAAGAGCAATGCTTAGCTGGGATACTTCACCCTCCTTTAGTATTAGGTGACAACTATTGAACTAGGAAAATAAATTTTGGTGAGTGAGAATTGTTATGAAGATAAGAATAAGATTATCTGTACAAAGACCACTAATGTATGTGTAACATTGTGGTCTGTGTTTTTTCAATGAGTTTATTATGACACACACCCAAAAGATCACAGTGCCTGGTGCAAAAATTAAGAACGTGCATCTCTAACTGCCATACACGTCTGTAGCATATCAAATGACTGTAGGATATAGAATTCACATGCAATGAGCAGGGAGAAGTAAAAATGGTACAATTTTTGAGAAGATGTACGTAATTGACAGTATGCATACATTTTTTCTTTTTATCGCAAGAAAGAAAGGAAAGAAAAATAATTACTAAAACAGCTTGCAGTAAGGGAATGATGATTATTTAGAGGTAGCCAGGGCTGCTGCAAATAGGGAAAGGGTCCATGATTTGGAAAAAAAGGGGGGAGGCAGACAAATTTATGCATGTATCTAAGCAACATCAGAGACAGGGAGGGAACAAAGGGTGGTTGGTTTGTTGTCACCATAATCTTTTACAAACAGAGTTACCAGCACATGAGAACTTGATTTAAAGCATCTTAATTACCTTTGGGTTATTGAGTCCTGCTTTTTCTTTAGAGAAAAACACCGGTTGGGGGATTTTTGAAATTAGCTGCATATTTTTGGCAATCTTTTCAAACTGATTTATTATTTACTGAACCTTTGGGTTCTTAATGCCTGTCATCTGTAAAGGAACAGTTGAAAGTAGTTGGATTTTGGTTGGCTGGTTGGATGGAACAGCCTGCAAAGTACATAAACGTAATTTAGTTGATGAGTAGCTAGAACTCCTGAGCAGCCCACCTTATGCCTATATAGCTTATCTCCAATACGATTCTTACCTTCGGGTTATTGCCCGGTTCTTTATGACACACAGGCCTTTTAACTGGCGTTTGAATTCTGGAAATTTTCACATGCGAGGCCACATTCATACTCTGAAACCACAAGACATTCAATTTGTAAGGAATTGAGACTTCAGGCCCGTTTACACGACCGAAAAAATTGGAACGGCCCGGATAAAAAGACGAACGGCTCCGACAAAATTCGACGTGTAAACGGTACTTGACCCGTTCCAGTTGTATCCGTTCCGTTCCTAAAAAGGTCCATAGGCGGCTATGGACCCCTTTCGGAACGGAACCGATAAAAAACGGTTCCGTACCCACATTTTTGTTTTCTTTTCAACGTGTAAACGCTCGCCCTTTTTTCGGTACCGTTCTGTTACGTTTTTTATGAGCCCGTGGTGCCCCACGTCAGTTGTTTAGCGTACGTCACATGGGTGTTGGAAGAAGAAACTGGAAAGTATTCTTCGACACTCGAAAGCTAGCATACCACTGGTCGTCAGAGTAAGTGCTGTATGTAAGATCAAACCAAGCGCTTGTTCTTGGAATTTGCCAGAAGCTCCTTTCGACTGTGAAGTGCGATACAAGGGCTGTTAATAGGAGAACCGTAAGCCTTGTTTTTCTCCTAATTCGGTACATTTTCTCAGAAGAACTTTGACGAATCGCACGCGCTGTCAAACGTGAATTTCGTGTTCTCTTCTTTAGAAGTAACCAGAAAAGTGCTTGTAAACCTGCATCCATGATTGTCGGAGATACGCACAGTCTACTATAAGAGCATATGAACAACTAATCGAAGCAGTTTTATTTAATTATCGCGGGCTCTATCGTTACCGGTCTCGAAGAAAACAACGTGTAAACAGTCTAGTACCCGTTCCAAGGGGCTCTCACGTACCGTGCCTTTTTCTGTCGGGCACATTACAGAATTTTTACATGTAAACAGGAGATTTCGTCTGGAACCGGTACTTGTTTCTAACCGAGCCGTTCCTTCTCTTTTAACGTGTAAACGGGCCTTTAAAGTTAGGCACCTGTAGTATAAGTTAAAACCGGAAGTAAATACTCTCAGGCCGAGGTTGACCTACCTGATTTCCTTGTAGTACATGTATGGCAGAAGCAGAACATCTTGTATTGCTTATGCTCACCTCCTGATCACTCGTTGGCTGGTTACCGAAAGGTAGACGTTTTCGTGCTGAAGTCACCATTGAGTGCGGTATTTTTCTTGGCTTTTCGGTGCTTTGGGAAGTATTTCCCGTCCGAGACCGTTTCTTGATGTTTTCTTGTCTACTTGTTTTCAGTTCGCGTTCAAGTTCCTTCTGTGTACTCTGCCAGGTCGAGGCAAATATTTCTAAGTTCTTGTTCAGACGTAGAACTTTATCATGGCAACTTCTGCAACGAAACTTAGGAAGTTCGTCCCTCTCTGAGACTTCAATTTCACATACTCTAATACTTTTTAACTGTAACGCCTTTCCACTATCGCTGAAAAAAATAGTTTTTTCTTGCGGTCGTCTCACCACACAACCGGCACTTACTTTTTAAAATATCGTCCGTCAAAGTTTGGGATCCTTCAATGTCTCACGACAGCTGGAGCGGCCACCCAAAAAACCGCGAAAATTTTGAACCGTTAAAGAGCCAATCAAACCTTTTTTTTTATCACGGCACAACTTTTAGCAGGAGCCAATGAAAAATGGCCTTGTATCCACCTTTACCAGATCTCACTTTTCAGTGTAAAACAGAGTGACATCTGGGTACGAGATTAATGTTTCACGTTGTTGAAACGACGCATCTAAGGCTAATTTGCATACGGAAAAGGAAGTAACGTTCATCGTCGACAAGAAAAAACCCAAGAAAAAGCGATTACTAAGTTTTCTTCACATGTTTTCGAAAGTCCAACATTTAAAGGGTCTAATGACAGTTAGTGATAACTAGAAACGTTAAAGCTGTGGAAATTAGTCGATCCGATGCAGACCGTTACAATTCCAGCTTTGCTGTCAAAATGGCGAAGTTTGGAACATTAACGGAACTTTGTACAGCACGCAAAGAAGAGTGCCCACAAATTTTATTGCATTAAGAAGTAGACTGGTCTTAGTACTTCTGTTTTATCATAGACTTGAGTCTGGGTCAGGTGCCACTTTTGCGAAATTACCGTTCAGCTCTAGTTATGCAAATTAATTTTCTCGATAAGCAAATTAAAGGTCATTTAAAAAAAATCATATCTCAGCCAACTTTCCACAGAATGCAACCATTAAACCTTGGAACTATTAATCAGAGTTAAAACTTTTGTGTGTAAAATAATCAGCTTATTCGGCTCTGTAAGGTAGGTTTGCAAGAGCCCTAAAGTTTCAGCAAAATCGCACCATTTCCGACGGCAAACTGGCTAGTTTTAGGTGACCTAGAAAATCTTTCTATAAAATAGAGAAGAAATTGGGTTGGTCCAAATAAATGTGATATTTCTTCATGGGATAGGATAGCTATCTTCCACTGAAAAAATCAGGGCAATATCCGTGATAGACCAAAATTTGCCTTATCGGTTCTTACGCGGACAGCCGCTTAACTGCATTCATTACTCAATAGTACACACTCACCGAAACTCAATAGTGGTGCGCGGCACCAATGAAGGGTTTAACTATTTTTCTTTAAGCGAATCAAAGGGGGCTTGCTACTTTTTTTCTTCATTTTTCAGCCATTTAGTACAAGAGGAAGTAACCACAACCATGATAATATTCCCATGAACGTATGGGTAATCAAGATCAAAGCCTCTATTCTTATTCGTTAAGAGACCGTAAAAGATGCTTTCTCGTATCCTTATAAAACTCTTTGAACCGTTTTCTGAACCGTGGCGGGCTTAGTAGCCTGTGTACAGACCCCGCTTCCCCCCAGTAAAAATCCAATTTTTACTGAAGGGGGGGGGGGGTCTATACACAAGCTACGTGCTTAGATTTTCAGTCCTGAGCTTGTCAGGTTACGTTATTCTACACAAAAGCAAAAATTCTGCTAAAGCAATTAATGTTACCTCAAATAGCTTTGTTCCAAGAGCAGAACTAGGAATTTTACTCTGGCGGGGGAGGGGGAGGGGGAGGGGGAGGCAACTTTTTATGGAGGGGGGGGGCAACCTTCCAACACTGCTGAAGGCAATATTTGCCACCCTTTCACGCCGTTGCGTTTACTGTCATGATACGCGCGGTATATGTTGAATTCTACTCAGCTCGTACAGTACCCACATGCAATCTTGGACAAAAAAAGGAAAATTTATAGCAACCTTCCCCAAAATCAAGGACCCGAACAAACTGCATATGGGGCAAGTATTTTAGACAATGCCCTTTACCCACAGATCAATAATGTAAGTCATCGGGGAATTTCCACCATCTTTCCAGGTAAATTATTAACTATACCGACATTGCAGACAAATGGCATGAGATGGATCAGAAGATCACACACACGCAAAATATTACCAGGTATTATATATTCTCTATAAGAAAACGCTAACAGCGAGGTTTCAGTGCGTGGATAGTCGTGATTGACTTTTGAAAGAAGCTTCTTGCTTCTTCTCTCGCCATAGCGCGCACGAGTATTCACAGATATAAAAAGGTTCATGGTCTAGAACTCCCGGGGGGAGGGGGGTACTCAACTAATATTTGGGTATAGATGAGCCGCTGAAGGTTTGAAACCCTGACCCTGTTTAGGACAAAGGAAAAAATGGACGCCGTCTTGTTTTAAAGCCATTTATTGGCAATTGCAACAGAGCAAATTCACGTTCTAGCAGTCATTGCTTTTGTATACGTGGACAGGAGTACAAACAAAATTCATCTAGCAAATCAAATCAATCGTACTGCAGGCAATTAATCCCTAAGTGGGAAGTAAGTGTTTTAAATGTTGACTTAGGGGAGGGGTAGGTGGGCAGCTTTCTAGAAACCTAAACTAATCCCGAAATTATATACCTTGTTTAGGACAGGGAGGTCAGAAACCACACCCTGTCCAGCGGCACATACATACATACATGTTTTTTATTTGGATTCTTGTACATTCTCGTATAGGCCATATCAGGGAGTACCCCCCTCCCATCTTGATGATGATAAATAGAGACGCCTGTTCTACGCCTTGAAAAAAAACGTGTGTCCCGTAGGCAAGAAAATCAAAGACGACGGTATGTATAATAAAGTCGACTCCCGATAACTCGAACCTTCAACGGAAATCGAAAAAAGTTTGAGTTATCGGAAGCTCGAAAAAAATAGCCGGGAGTAAGGAAAAGAACGGTTTTTACTGCAGAGTGAACATTTTAATCCGGCTTTTAATTGTGGAAATGTCGAGTAAAAATCACAAGATACTTCTAGATTATAAATCAGAACGTAACGTAACAAAACGTAGCCTAAATAGAGCATGCGTTTTACTATTTTGAGAGGAAAAGCTGTTTCACGTTAGATTTGTGGCAAACAACATCAGCCTCCATTGAGCAAACTATCTTCCTACAACAAGTCAATGGGAAATTCAAAATTCAATGTTTCGGACGCCAATAGAGTGTTTTTCTTCCCCGACTTTTAAAAGGCTCAAAACATGGTTCGAGTTATCGAGGGTAAGATTATATAGAAATTATCTGAGAGGAAACAAAAGCTACTTCGAGTCAGCGCGAGGTTCGAGTGGTCGAGGGTTCGAGTTACCGAGGGTAAAATTACAGTAAATGTATTAGGGAAATCCAGGGGAAATCGATTTTGGTTTCAGTTGGCGCGAGGTTCGAGTAAGCGAGGGTTCGAGCTATCGCGAGTCAACTGCATATGATAATCCAATAAACAAAACGTAAATAAAAAGCAGGTTATGACCTATGAGAAAGAGCAAAGCCGAGTTGACAGATGATCAATTTAATAACGTTTTGTCCCGTTACCAATAATTATTTTCATCACATATTAAAACTTCTTAAATAATACGCCAGGGCATTCAACCTTAATTTAATAAAATCTACGCACGAAAAGAGGAAATGCTAGATTATTAATGACAGAAATAATCAAGTAGGGTCACGTACAAAAAAATAAGAATATTTAGAATCCTTTTGTCGTCAGTCGTGCCGTAAGCACTTGTACTTCAAATACAAGTGACCAGCTGTAGAAATTGCGAGACACGAAATCATTCCAAGGGGTACGGCGATCCGGCAATCAGAAACTTCAGAATGCCTAGCATTGACGCATTGAACAAATTACGTTGAACTAACCATACCTAATTTTTTTCACACGGTAGTATAATTTCATTCAATGAAGAAACTCAATACATAAACCGGGGCTGAAACACACGTTTTTAATTTGAGATCGGTGGTTTCATATTTATAGGGTTAGGATTTTTACATAGGTCCGACTCGCCCACTCAGTGTTTGCTGGACCAGTTCACGGACTGCTTTGTTCTTGAGTTTGCCCTTTCTTGAACTCTCACTTACTTCCGCTTCGAAACATTTTTCAAGTCTTTTTTCACGAGATTGCTTCTGTTTGACCATTGCCCACGCACTTCATTACAAAACATTATCTCCACGGAAACACAAAGTCAAAATAGCAAGGAACATTTAAAAGCACATACCGGCACTTAAACAAGTGTAGGTATAAACAGGAGATAGGTGAAGTATCGTTTTTTTGGCACCGGTTCGGCTACACTATAGGCAGATCTTGTGGACGAGGCCGTGGAAAGACAAATGCCCACGAAGGAAACGGCAGAACTTAATCCAAAGGAAGAAAAAAAGCCGAAAGACCTTAGTGTCTTATCGGCCATTTCAGTCACTGTGATACAATTGGATCAACTGGAGCTGAAAAATATGCTCCAATTGATCTTACTTTAAGGCGCATATAAGCTCAAGAACCATGCACGTTTGAAATACTCCCTGTTAATCGCTATCGAATACACTGGTTGAACACGTAGGTCTAATACTGACTTTAAAAAACCAGTACATTTGTCAAGAGGAAGAACCACAAAAACATAACTGAGAAGGTGCAATATTCTAAGATCTAACTTTGTTGAAGGAGTGGTTCAAGCTTGGGCCCGCGCCTAGATTGGAACGGAAAAGATTCAAAGTTTGTGTAAGGTCATAATGCTATCAGAATTATAGAGCGCGCGGATGCAATAAAGAGATGTTATCAGAAAATTGTTTTACTCTACCGTATTGCATCTTTCAACAACGCTAAAGATAATACCTAATAGATAAAAACGAAAATGAAAAACCGCAATAAAAATAAAACTACTATCTTTGATCTGTTTGCTTTTTTTTTTTCAGTGGGGAAAAATTAAGCTAAAACTGACGAATAGCGCAAATGTAAAGAAATGAAGCTTAACAACTTTTCATAACATCTGAAAAATTTATTTCTGCCATTTGCATAGATATTATTAGGAATCATAATTGACTGGATGAGCAAGGAACTAAAAATTCTTATAACTCATGAAAGCAACTTCTCCAGACAGCTTTATGACATGGACACCCGTCTAGAAGTCTTCTTTACCGCACCTTAGTTCTCCCGGTTCCCAGAAATTCAAATGAATCAGTTCATAATTCCTACTCAGTCTATGATACAAGGGCAGCCTTTTACTACTTCCAAGATTTAAGTATCGTAAATGATTTAACTCTCCTATTCAAACTTTATTATAGAGGGCAGACACCGGTTTATCCTACGGCACAATTTCTTATTTCCGGGAAGTGACCACATTACCGGTAAACCAAACAAATATTAAAACATAGGTCCGGTACAAATACGTATATTTAACTGAACTGGGCACATTCTTTAAAAATTCAGAAAAAACGTGGGAGTTTCTTCCAACCAGGCTTCATATTATATTTTTGATAACAGACTTAATAACTGGCCATGCCAAGTCGCGGGTCGTACGGCGAAAACTAAGCTATGGTCTACAAGGGTCTAGCTCTGCCTGGGACGTTTTCAGCACTTAAAAACTAATGAGCAAATGCATACTGGCACAAAATAACCGGAGTACCGTCATGCAGACAGATCATTTATAGTGTAAGTTAAGATGTTCCAACTTGTGCAGATGATATCCTATGCAATCCAATGACAGTGTGACTATTCCAAATAAAACTTCTTCAGCAGGGTTACATATCACTGGTACGGCTTATTGGACTTCATGAAGTTCAAACTTTTGCCTCTGGATTTTTGTCAAATTAAACTTTCTCAGCAGTATTTTGGTATAGTATTCTAGAAACAAAACTTTCCGCTGCAATGACATTTTGCTAACCTTGGAGGTGACGGGGGAATTGGGATTTGGGAATATAACACAGAAAAAAAGTCCACCCCTAGAAAGTCTCGTTGCGGAAACCAAAAAGAAGAAAAAGTCAGGAAAAGAGCACCTTTGCCATAAGACATCTGGCGATGGGCTAGTAAAACGTTATTGAAGGAGTTAGCCCACCCTGCATAAAAGGCGTAGCTTAGTAAAGGGAGAATAAACGCGCCCTTACCTACTTGAGCGAGGAAACCAAAGAAGTAACTTGTTCATTTGTTTGTTTCTGTTTGATGTTGATGATGATGATATCAAAAATTAATGTTGGTCAAGCCACACGCTAATTTTTTACGTCATTTCAGTTTTGAGTTTCGGCTCGTTCCAGAGTACTCGCGGTCGTTCCTTACTCATAACTACACGGACAATAAGGTACTGGCGACGAACAGGACCTTTGGATAATAAACATGCAAATCTTGCGAGACATATAATTATGCTATTGTTGAACAAACTTTCTCAGCACTAGCCTTTCGAAAGCTGTGATTCCTAATCAATACAAACAAACCCAACAATGCGATGGTTTGAAAAACACATTAAGGTTTGATTTACAACATTCAAGAGCCAAAACAAAATATCGGCTTTTTTGTGAAGTCTTTTCGCGATAAAATTTTGTTTGGAATAAAAACATAGTATGCAGAAACGCAACCCTTTTAGAGAAGATGGGGTTCATAATGTCATGACGCCAGTGCCGAACAAGGTGTATTTCAATCAACGTGGATTTATCAAGCCAATATCATTTCTTGGATCTTTGTCGGCATTCAATTAAGGGTCCTTGTTTGTTCGCTCCTGCGAAACTCTATATTTAACCCTGATTAAACCGATATACCATAACATTACACAGAGTTAGTCGCGCTTGAAGAACGATGTAGCTTTCGTTATGGAAAAATGAGCGATAGAAGAGTTGAATTGCACTGTTTTCCGTGCAGAGTTCCTTGGGCACAATTGAGTCATATTGCAGCGCAGATTCGATTAAGGCGATTGGTGCTGACACACTTTGAGAATATAGTTGTTTATTCAGGCGGAATGATTTTTTTTCAAAGCCGTCTTTGAAGTCACGCCTTGTCAGACCTGAAAAGAGAAAAGGTATAAGCGCAGCGCAAGACAATGACGGCTACCAAAGAAAAATGAAATAATTTATCTCGATAGCTCCACGCATCATTAGGCGAAAGTTGCAGAGTTCATTATCCTTCAAACTTGAAGACTAATAAAGGGGTTAAGCCGAAAATTCTGTTGTTCACCAGATAAGGCCTCCAAAATACCACTTGTAACAAATTGAACGCAGATTTTTTCAAGATCGCGTTTAGCATGATTCAGTTATCGCTTTCTTACAGAATCTATAAAAGAGCCCAATTAGAATTCCTAAGGGAAAACTTTTTTTGGTGATAATTGGAAAACATCGCATAAATGCATTTTAATAACCTGATGAAATCTTCCACTGAAGGCTCTTCCTGAAGAGCCAAATAAGACTAATTTCCGTTGGACGTGTTGTTATTACACTACGAAAACGCCCCGACAAAGACCGCAAACACTGCCGTCGGGCTTTCATCTCTAGCCACTGACGGAAGTCTTTGATCGCGATTTTATGACTCCTGATTGGTCCACGCGACTGGAGGGATTAGAGCAACAAGACAGGTGTCATAGAAACAAAGACGTGATTGGCAGCTGGAGAGACGGGTTCGCTCGGATACGCTTGGCATTTCCAATTTCAAAGCAAATAACGAATGAGAATAATCAATGGCTATTACTTGCAGTTGCGGCTTTTCTCTGTAAAGTGACGGACGGATTCTTGTTAGCTCAATCCAACAAAGAAATAATGAAGCGTCAAAGAAGATCGATGGCTGTTTGGAGCCGTTTCTTTGGGCTTTTGCTCATCTTTCTGGCTATTTTACCTGGATTTCAGGGGAAAAAATCAAAATGTCAGAAAATTACGATCCCGCTTTGTGCGAACATTGGCTACAACACAACCCGATATCCCAACTTTTTAGGACAAGAGAAGGAAGAAGATGCAGCATCAAAAATTCAAGAATTCACTCCCCTGGTGGCGGTGAACTGTGCGCCGCAGTTACGTTTCTTTCTGTGTTCTGTTTTCGCGCCTATGTGTGTCGAGGAGGTTGATCGTCCGATTTACGCGTGTAGATCAATGTGCGAGGCAGCGCGTAATGGTTGTACCCCCGTGATGCAGAAGTTCGGGTTCGACTGGCCCGGCACATTGGACTGCAATCTAATGCCTTATCAAGGTGACCCGCGAGCCAAGAGCGATCCTAGCAGATTGTGCATGGCTGCACCGAACCTGGAACATCGGCCCGTAAACATGACTGAATTGTTAAAAAATGTCGACAGTATGGACCCCACGTATAGAGATTTGTTGGAACGATTAGGAAAGCTACCCGGTCCGTGGGCAACCGTCAAGTCAACAGCAGCCCCAACAACGGAGTATGATACCGGACAAATGAAGCCTAATAACACCAATGTAGGAGCGATAAGCACGTCAGCAATGTGCAGAAACGACACGAGAAACGCGCTGAGTAAAAGTTTTATACGCGTTGACAAATACGAGGATGAAATCTGTGTCCCCAGGTGCGGAGAGGACGTCTATTTCACCGCGAGTAACCGACGTTTTGTAGAAACGTGGGTTACTGTATGGTCCGTATTGTGTTTCATCTCAACTACAATCACAGTTCTAACGTTCGCGATCGACACTTCAAGATTTAAATACCCGGAACGACCCATCATATTTCTCTCCCTGTGCTACAACCTTTATTCGATGGCCTATATAGTGAGGGCGATTGCTGGTACGGAGAAAATTATATGCGACAAAGAGAGACAGTATGTTGTTACAGCGGGTATGAACATTGCAGACCATGCTGGTTGTTCTGTTGTCTTTCTTATGCTTTATTACTTCGGAATGGCCTCGGCGCTTTGGTGGGTAGCCCTAACCTTTGCATGGTTCCTGGCCGCCGGATTAAAATGGGGACAAGAAGCGATTGAAGCCAAAGCGACCTACTTTCACATCGTTGCGTGGACTGTACCTGCAGTTCAAACAATCATTGTTCTCATCCTGAGAAAAGTCGACGCAGATGAACTTAGCGGGCTCTGTTACGTCGGCAACAGTGACAAGAGAAACCTAGGGGCTTACGTTCTTGCACCCTTATCACTTTATCTCATTTTGGGCACGCTTTTTCTCTTGGCGGGTTTCATCGCGCTCTTCCGCATTCGCATGGTTTTAAAGAACAAGGAAACCGACACGAACAAACTCGAAAAGCTCATGGTTCGAATCGGCGTGTTTTCAGTTTTGTACACGGTTCCTGTCACGGCCGTTGTCGCTTGTTACTTTTACGAACACGCTAATATGGAGCGTTGGCGATTGAACGTTTTGCGCTGCCAGGGTGTAGAAAGCTGCGTTGAGGAGCAAGGACCTAGCGTAGAGCTTTTCACCGTAAAATATTTCATGCTTTTAGCCGTAGGCATAACATCAAACATGTGGATTTGGTCGACAAAAACTTTTCAAGCTTGGCGTGGCTTTTACCAAAAGAAATGCGCCGGAGGGGACGAGAAGTCTGCAGAGAAGAAACCTCTCACGCAGGCCTCACAGAACAGTTTTAAAAATAATCAGGGACGCGTTGCGGCCAATACAAATTTCCCTTATGCATTTAACGCTCCAGCCCCTTATCCACAAAGTGCTTCAACAGCTGCGACTTCCCTGGCTGTCCCCTCGCCTAGCTTGCCTCAAAGCAAAGCGAGCAGCGTGGCTGCTGGCGCTACGGTGTAAAAAGCGTAACAGATAAAATATCGTCTAACTTTGCGGGAAGAGTAGAACACCGCCGCGCCGCGGATGGAAAGTGCTTTCCTAAAGAAAACAGATTATTGCTTCCATTTGACACTTTCACACGTTTCAAATGGCCTCATTAAGATTATGAACTGAAGCGCAGCGGGTGCGCCACTGGATTTGGAGTAAAGGTTTTTTAAAAACGCGAAACAGCGCAGTGGAGGAAGAAAACTGACTTTTTTGTAATCCAGGTCAAATGCACGTCGAACCTCCTTGACATTTCATTTTGCTGAAGCATGACGCTTAAAACCTAGGTCGTGTTAATTCTGGATTTAATTGCGTCCACTTGAGATATAGCCGACAAAATCGTTTTGATGAGAGTTTGTTTAAAATAAAAATAAAAATATCTGAGCACGTCCGAAGGTGGAAAAGTAGAGTATTTTTCTAAAAATTTAACATCATGTGTTGAACACGCCAGTGATTTAGGAGGTCGAAAAACAGCTTGCCTTTATTAGGAAATCGTTCAGTGAACACGGTGACCCAATAATGCGTTTTTTGCTTGTACGTTTTGTCAAGTACTGAGTGAAAACTGTATCAAGATTAACATAAACAGCGTTACTTAAGAGTCCACGCTGAGAAATTATGTTGTTTAGTTGTTTAAAACTTGTGTAATGTGAATATTTCCTTTTTTCCCCAGGAGTTGAGGGGCTGTACGGCAATTAATGAGAGAAGCGTATTTGCAATTCATATTTTTGCTATGTTGTCAACACTTGATTGCTTAATTCTCATCAGATTTCTTTTCTAAAAACTTAGCCATCCATAAACTCATGTGACGAACGTGACGTACGTAGAATAACCTAGTATAAACCGCGCAGATCTGAGTTTTTGGAGTCTCATCCCTCGATTCCTCGATGATGGTCTGTTCAAGCTAACGCGACATATATTGTAAATTACCGCGCTTTATTTTCAATTATTCAGTACTATTTAAAATTCATCGTGCTTTCAATTTAATATGCGTGTATTTGTCATTCACAGCTTGTGGCTTTCGTTAACTGACTGAATAAGGATTTTTTTTCTCTCACTTGTAAATGCAGAAAATAAAGACTTAATCTCCTTCAAGTACTTTCGTCCCTAGTGATGCCTCTTGTGTTTCAAGGCAAATTAGTTTGTTTGTTTGAATTTCACTGACAGTTTTCAATCTCTTGTTCAATACAATCCTTTCATATGTTAGCTTTTTTGGCTATCCCGTGAAAAATAAAACCACAAGATCCGATTGCGTTTGATCATATTCTTCTTTCTTCGCGCAGACACAACAGTTTTGAAAATACCGAATCAGCGCGGTAGTTTGAAGCGCCAACCGAGACAAAACATTATCTTTTCGTCATTTAGGGGGACGGCTTCTTTGAAACTAAAATCCAATTTATCAGTCCCATAAAACCAACAGAAACACAAACGAGTGCGCTCTGGGGCAAACTTCCAAGACGTTTGCTAAACACGTATGCACTTTTCTCAAGCTTATTGGCATTATTTCCGGAGTCTTTCCCCAATCACTGATAAGCAAGTCTCCGGCGTTATGTGTGGTTTCCTGCCTCGAGGGGCAATTTTGTCTCCTAAAAACCCCATGTTTTTTTGAGTGAAATGAATTAAGGGAGAAATAAATCAACAAAAGGCAGAAATACTTAACAATGGAAATCCGATCGAAGAATGAATGAGTTATCATATGGTCGGTATGCCACCTCGACGAACACAACTTAAAAAATACAGCCATTTATAGTTTTAAACCGAAAAGGAAAGTGTTTGTTTAGTAATGACAGTTGACTTTTTCCAACAATTGCTTAGAGTTCTTTTAAAAATATTAAAACAGTTTTTCTTCAAGGACTAAGTTCGGGTAGGGCAAAAGCAAAAAGGAGAAATCAAGAGTCTTTATTTCTGACCTCAGCTATCACTTTTCCTATCTCGAGTTACGACATTTATTGCATGATCGGTAAATAATGACACGTACTCAAGCTTCGTTTCAGGAAATCACACCAATATATCAAGCACTGAGAGAGAAAAGCAAACATAGTCACCGACACGTCACGCTCAGTCTTTGCGGCTTGAACAAGATATTAGTTTTTTTTTTTTTCATAACATCTGCCATCGCCATTTGAGGAATACATACGGTATGTACCAGTGAAAATGTAAATCAGATCACAGAGAAAACGTTTCAGAGAAAACGTTTCAGTGATCTGAAACCGGCACTTTTCGTACGTGTGAATTATACGATTTCTTTTTTTTTTTTTTTACCACGGGTTAGTCTCATAACTTCAAAAGTCTTAGTTTTCTATAAACAGGGGCACCCAACGTCAATTTTCGGAAAATATCTGTTCGGAAGGTTCGGAAGACGATTTGAGATCTAGAATTTTCGGAACATTTCTTGTAAAATTTCTTGCTTGCCTGCCTCTCTTAGGATTTCTCGAACATCTAAAAAATGGTAGAATTGCCCATTTTTAACGGATTTTTACCCTAAAAAGGTCACCTAGAATTTTCGGGAGCCTTTAAAATTTTCGAAAAGGTAAGTTTTGATCCCTATAGTTTTCGGATCACTAGACTTTCAGCTAGGAAATCCGAACAGATGAAAAATTTTTAGAGAATAAAAATACCTATATCTACCGTTTAAATACTAAAATACGTTTAACAATGCTATGTTTAAGTGGTTTTGAACTATATTCTCGTTGGGTGCCCCTGTATAAAATCCTGCCGCACTTTATCACTTGCCTTATCGCGACCAACTTGAACAGTTGTCTTTTTACGAACAAAATGAGAGCAAAAGACGTCCCCTGAATCAAAACTGGCTGCGTTTGATAAAAAATAAAAATAAAATAAAAATACCCTGAGGCACATTTTATTTTGAAAACACAGGCACCATTTCTAAGTGGGAAGACATTGTCATTTTATCGTCAATTAGGAAGTGAATTCGCGCCGAACTATCGATAAAATGCATCTTCAAATCAAGACAAAATGCATAAAGAAAAGGCAAGTTCGGTTACTTGCAATTAGTGCAAGACAAAGGGATTTTAAATCAGCTGTTTAAATATTCATTTTGTGGGATTTATGTACTGCTATCTTTAATAATCCTTCTATACTTTCCGCCGAAGTTAGAAAATTGAAATTCAACGAAAATCAACGAAAACTAACAAAGAGAAAAGACTCTAATAGGGCAAAGGAAGTTCCCACTTAGTGTGCATTAAAAAATGATTTGAAATCCGGCATTTACTTTCAATATGCAACACCGCGCCGTATACATGTATACGCGTATTGTGTGCAAAATGACTTAATTAATTGTCGGTAAAGACGATAACCATCTTCCCTGCTCTTAAGTCTACTCCATAACCAGTCTAAATAGATATCTTTTTTTTCCCAACGAACTCCGCTTTGCATGAATTTTAGGGCAATCGCCATGATTTGGTAGAATTTATTTTTAGTTGGTGGTTTTCTTTGCTCTTCTGTATCAAACAGAACATCTGTCATGTTTAAGAAGAATAAAAATGTTCACCACTTTGAGAATGAAATGCTAACGAGGCAAATTTGAATTGACTACCGGTCAATGAGCCTAGATTTCATAAATGATGAGAATTTAATGATAAAACCACCTTAAGACCACCAATAGCAGTCCATTTCAATACCTTCTCTTTCAAAACAGGCTAATACACGATTTTATTTTAATATAATGGTTTTGTAATGGCCGCGGAAATTGTTCTCTTGCCAACATATTTATGAACTTCTATGGGCAGCCTCGACTCCAAACTGGAGGAAACTATAATTAAAGTTTTGTGATATTTGCTAAGTTTCAAGTTTGAGCTTGGAATAACGAAAACTATTCAGTAGAACTTTCCGAAGGTCTAACCAGTCATGAAGTATTCATTGATTTATGGTGTATAAAAAACTTCCGCGCCATTCTTTAATAGCGTGTGGTCTACTTGAACCATTCAAATACAAACTTCTTTCTTTCTGCCGGAATAATGGTTGGCGTTGCCCACTATTCAAGTAATCGGATGGATTAAAGAATACAAAGCATTTCTGGTTTTTATTTTTTGTTCCTTTAATGTGGGTGGGGAGTGACGTGGCTTTGGACGTTGTGTAATTTTAGCGTTGGAATAACATTTTGGGAGGTACCGTTAACATTCCACTCGCATGAAGTAACCGGCGAAGCTAACATCAAGGTACATTGTACTGCGTTTCCGATCACTTAGCCCAGGCTTTTACTCCCAAAAGAAGCCGCAGTCAAAACTCAAAATAGTCTCCAAATTACAATTTGTAATATTTTGAAAGGCAAATATTACCATTTTGAACCTGACGAACGGTCTAAGAGGTTTAATTTGCACGCTCACACCATTAACTAAACACGATTTCGCCCCCAAAAGGTAAAACAGCGTCGCTCCATAAAACCGTTTTTCTCCTAACAACCAATTATTCGCCCTATCGAAAAAGACATTAACAAGACATCCTTCGACGAAAAAAAAAATGAGAAGGCGAGGCTTCAGGGCAAAATACCGCACTAAGATCCAGTCTTGGCGCTCCCCAAGGGTGTAACACAGTTACATTCTTTTGGTCTTTTCTTCTGAGTCTTGCCATCTCTTGAATGAACAATTTTAAATTGACTACATGTCAAAAGCAATTACACGTGAACACTTTAGGTTTGTGTTGGTGAATTTCATTGATGATCCTTATAATCCTCGTTACAATGGTGAAAACAAATATAACAGTTCTCAGCTAATCATAAGAAACAGAAACTAAAAAAAAAAAATGCACATCCTAGCTGCACACTTTTTCAGACCAAGTTGGCATCAATGGAACTTTCTTCTGCACGACGGCACTGTTTTCACTGATTTGGTGTACTCTAAAATTTCTTTTTGCAAACTTTCCTCAGAAATAAGTAGTACCATTCTAAAATTCTACCTAAAAGGTTTTTTTGAGTGGTGACATTTAAGGATTTTGTCCACAGGTTTACAACTTTCAGTGTCAAATGAATGTGGTCTTGGCGTGAACCCGCCGTTGGTTTTGTCTCTCTGTGATGCTAACACGCACCGCAAAAGTATTTTACGGAGGATAACTTTCGTCTGTAAGAGAAAAGATTAGAAATAGCGATTGCCCCCGTAGCAGTTGTGGAGATTAGCCTGAGACTTCATGATAGTTTTAACCCTTTAAACCCTAAGATCAAAATTTGAATTCTCATTTCTTGCTGCTATTCATTTCCTACAGAAGTAGTGGGGAGAAGTTGATTAAATATCAAGCAAATACATCTTGTGTGATCATGTCCGTAATTCTCATGATCACTCTGCGTTACAAAGCATTGATATTACAAGGAGAAATTTGATGCTGATCACTCTTAGGGCTTACGGGATAAGGGTGAAAGACATCTTTCAATGCGTCTTTATAAATTGCCGTTGTAAAAGATAGTCGTTTTCTTGGCCTTCGACCAAAGACACTAAATTAAAATCTCATTTCTAAATTTGAAGCAGGTCATGCGGTTTTTTTGTACTCGTCTGTAAGGGAAAAGGATCCGTCATTAACAGCAGTATAGTTTTAAGTTTGAAACAACAATTGTTAATCAGGAGTGAAACTAGCCAGGCCAGGAACAGACAAGGATCTGAAGTTTCCGACCTAGGAGTCTTCGTGTTTCCTACGTTGGCGTGGAAAATTTCTGTAACTGGGCTTGGGGAGCTGTGGTTAACAGGATTAAAAGCCACGGAAAGAACCCAAGTTCCGAAAAGACATTTCGTTCCTTCACTTTTGTTTGTTGTCTGTTTTCCTCCTTAAAAAGCGGTAGGTGATACCGCTGCATGAGGCAGAGGCGACAGTTTTTATCTTAAGTGATGCGATTAGTTGGCAAAAGGATTATAACGATAGTCATTATTAACCAGGCCATAACTAAAATATCACATTTCGAACAACTAGACAGAGCACTTTAAAATTTAACTGAAAGGTAAAGGCTTAATTCGGTATGTCAAGTACAAACACTTTTTATAATACGAGGAATAAACTTTCGAATGAGTTGGGTGCCCCGTCCACGACAAGTTGTGGGTGGGGTTGGAAGAGATATAATGGTCTTCCCCCCCCCCCCCCCCCCCTCTTTACTTACTTACTTACTTACTTCTGATGATGAACATAATAAATCACAATTTGTGCCGTGCTGAGGCCGGAATTGCATATAATATGACAACAAAACACGATCATGATCACGAAGACGTCCTTCTGTAAAAAGATACACAGACTGACACAGAGGATACTGATAGAAATGAAAACAGAAAGCTTATAAATTGATTGGCGTTTTTTATTCGCTTCAGGTTTTTGCAATAAAAAGGTAGTTGTGAAAAAGAAAAGGATCCACGTTTGTTTTCGCCTTCCCATGCACTATGAACGAATCAGGAAAAATATCAACTTAACATATACACACTTGAAAAACTAATATAATTCATTAAAAAATGAAAAGAATTGATCGAACAGTGATGTGTGAGTCCGTTTCTTCATGTAAATTGTAAGCTCTTGCATTGCAATAATTAAGCATAAATTGCGCATAAATACCCACTAATTTTAATTTACTTAATTTATAAATTTACCTATCTGACCTATCACTTAATAAATACCGCACACATTAAAGGTACTCTTTGCGGATGCCTCTAACTATAAAAAGCTTCTGCTATAAATAGTCGTGGAGCTTAGATTCCATTGGAGTTTTAGGCAGTGACTTGGTTAAGCTTTGCTTAAAATCGCAGGCGTGGGGAAAGGGGGAGTGAAAACTGCTTGTTTACGTACGTGATGCAATGACGTGGGTAATTTTACTTTTTTAGTCGACGCTCTCACGAAAGAAAGACGACCGCTCGCGGACACGCCCCAACTCCTCGACTTTAGAATGACCCTCACTTACGTCAGACTAGCAAATTTCACCATGCATCCTGAGTTTTGTTTTAAAATGGTAAATTGCTATGGCTACCATAAATGTATGCCCAAGGCAGTAGAGTTAAAAGGATGCTTAGTTGTGAAATTTGCTCTTCTGTGGTAATTATGCATAAGGGCCATTCAACATGACCGCTTTTTAAGCTGTGAGAACATTGTTTCCCGGTCCCAGACTAGGTCGCTCAACCTCCTTGGCCGACCTATTCGCTCTGACGAAGGGATAGAGATCAAAACGTCAGCTTTTCAAACATTTTACGGTCGTAAACTGACTTAGACTAGGTCTACACCATAGTGGGTGGATTTTCAAGTCGACAAGAAAACCTGACCGGTATAGTTACTTAGGGATGAACCCCTGCTAACACTGTGCCAACGAGTGGCACAGGAACATTTCCGATATCTCAGTGACGCTCCACTTTCAACATCGGCGCGGCGCAGCCTCGCTCCGTTACGGAAACCGCACTGAAATCATCGTTCTCAGTGTATGTGAACAGAAGCTCTCAGTATCCGATATGGTTTTCCTGCCGGCGCAAAAGTTATCTGTTGCAGTGTCGACATTGTCCTTATTTAACCCAGTTAATGAAAAGAAGTTTTTGTGTTCCATTTCCCCACCCAGAGAGCACCGCAACGTTCATTGAAACTAAAACCCTTCATTCTAATTTAATAAAATTTGACTATGGGGCGAATTTACTTCCAAAGAGATACCAGTCTGGATAATTGGTAGGAGGAGGAGCTATATATTCATCAATTTATGCGTCAGTGACTTATGAATTAACTACCAGTCCATTATCGAAAAATGCGACCTCTGGCGGCAATCGTATCGTTTTTAGACTGTTCACAGTCCCCGTTTCTTCCGTAAGATCGTCGAGATCGAGTGCTCGCCGTCACTGGCAGGCATTTTGTAACTGGTTTCAAATGTACCGAGGGGGAGGGCGTCGGGCTTTCCTCCCAAACCGTCGCACGCCTCCTGAGTATATGAGATAGCAATCTTTATTTGCTAGACTCGGTCAAGATGGCCGCCTGTAGCGCTTATTCTCGACGATCTTCGGTAAATCAGGGGACTTTGAACATTCTATAACGTTTTTTCCCTACAAAACTTTATCATTTCAGTTCGGCATTTGATTCAAACGCCGCTTTTATGCGCACCAATGTACGGCGCATGAGTGGCGTTGCATTTGAAATGCGTCTAAGCTTGGCCTAACAATACCTCGCCATCAAGCTATCGGTTAAAGAAATAGTCTGTGGTACACTATAAGATCCTACGCTACAAACCGCTAAGAGCATTCAGCTACTATCTACCACCGGAATAACGACTGGCAAAGTCACTCTCTGTAACTATATGGGAAACAGACGCAAATGAATCGACTACAATCAAGTTTGAGTTCCTTACGTACAACCTGTTAAGAAATCTTATAGCGTGCGCATTTAATTAATTGAACTTTTCAATATTTGTACTTAAAATTATATTTCAGCCTTAAGTTACAATTTTTTAAATAAACTGCCTGTCCAACACATGTATAAAATATTATCTGCCATTTCTTATTGAATCACTGATCAAATTTACTATCGTTCCCAGTGCTATTCTTATCCAGTCAAACGATCAACGAGAAGCTCTGCTAAAATCAAAGGCCTTCCGAATTCTAGGGCTTGCTGCGCATGGGCGTCCACTTACAGCTGGAAGTCAAAGAGCGCTTTTCCGCTGGATAAGGGTAACGCAGGTACAGGGAATGAAAGTCAATGATGCTTCATCTACCTCTTCCTGTTTAATGACTTGTACAAATCATCCTTTGGGAATAATCTGGTGCTGTCTGTGCCATACAGCTCATCAATTTTTGCTCTGTTTATCTCACAAAACCTGCATGCACATAAGAAAGAAACATTTGTAAACGTTTCTCAACTTACTTTCTACATCCCTAAACTAAAAAACATTACCTAACAAAACTTGTTAACTCTAACTAAACACCTAAACACGCAGCCGGCAGATCGTTTAAAAATTCTGGCAAGACCACCAAAATGACACTTATAGCTTGTTAATCAGTATTTGATCGGTCTGACTCTACATGTAATTGTTACATTGTTTCTGATATATAATTACACTTCGCACTATAAACACAGCCGGAAGAAATTCACGTTTTCTACTCTTAATTAACATGAATCTAGTTATACTGACATAAGTGCACCACATTGGTGTGGGTAAAGAGTCAAATCACAGATAGACAAGGTTAAAAAATCATTACATCTCTTGTCTTGATCGTTTAATAACACACTTTTGAATCAAGGTTTGTTTAACAAGAATAACAACTGGATGCGGCAATATTTACTACGTAATCTTGTTTATATTGCTTTTCTCGTAGAATACAAAATAAAGATAATGTTACAATTAAACTGCTTTTAACGCGCCTATCATAATCCTTTGCAAACACATACTGAGCATCATGCTAAGAGACCGGGGGCAGCTAACGGGGAAACCCCTGCAAAGTTTACGTAAGGCAAATTTAGCAAAGCGCGCGCAAAAAAAATTGAGCATGACTTCCGGCCTCAATTTGCCGCTCAGCTATTGGTCAATTCATCTTTTATATCTGCTAACCCATCGTCACTGTCGTCACGTGAGAGCACCCAGGCGCATACTCTTGTCGAACCAGTTTCGGAAGCATTCAAATTCCGTGCTTTTAATTGGCTACAAAATATTTTTTAGCCAATCAGAATCACGGAATTAGAGTAAGTGCCCTGAATATCTATTCTCGAATCAGCTACCCCTGGGTCTCCGAGGATGATTACTTTTTACATTTATTTACAATATTTCTCCGTTTCTGATTGGCTTAAATCTGCCCGTTATTTTTTTTGGTAGTGAGCTACCGGTGACCACATTTGAAAGAAACGTTGTTTGAGAAGTAATCAACAATGGCCGATTACGGTCAATCGTCCTATAATATATTAAATAAGGAAACAATATGAGGAGACCTTATAAACAAATTGTCGATGGAAAAGAAAGCAACAATACACAAAAAGCTGCTAAAAGATTTCAACTTTTTTTCTGAAGGATACCTAATGAAGAAATTATACGTAGAGATAAGAATGTTATGACCATGGAAATGTTCTAAATGAATAATAAAAGGATTATTGAATTCGGTTTCAATACGATACGAGGAATTATGCAGAATAATAGGGAGTTATCTACCTCAGAGTCCGGCGGATAACACTCTACAAGACCTTTATAATTCATATCATACTCAGTCTAATCCAGTAATTGATAAATGATCTAAATCTGGGACTACTCTGTGTGAAACAAACACCAATATTTACATTCAAACTCGAATGGTATAATATATTAATGGTGCGACCATTATATGGATTTCACTGCTTGCCTGATCTACCATAAATGTATTTACAAAAAGGCAAGGTGGAAACCTTATCAGCTAAAGAAATTTTAACTTGTGGTTTTCATAGAATACTACAAAATCAACTATGTAGTAAAAACTATACACTTTTCGGCCCGGCGATTTTTAACCAAAAAAAAAATCATTCTGAAACACTGATCAGTTCAGGATCAGGCACCTACACAGACGCCCTTTTGGCTCGCCACACAACATCAGAATCATTTATACATTTTCCAGTATTAGCTTTTTTTAATCTTTTAATTGAATATCAGTCTATGATCTTGGCTTTTTTCTTTTAAGATTAACTACGCATGTCTGTCATTCAGGGCCGGCAATGAGGATTTCCCCGGGTACCATGAGGATCATGTGCAGCTACTTTCATGGGAAATAAAAGAAAAAGATCTGGCCCCGGTTGTTCAAAAATTGGATAATGCTACCCACCGGATAAATCACTATCCATAGGATAAGTATTACGAAAACCAATTGCGCTATCCTTAGGATAGTAATTTATCCAGTGGATAGCGTTATCCACCTTTAGAACAACTTGGACCTGAAAGGACTTCTTAACTGCTCAATTCCCCGCCTTGTTATTGCATGTACAGGGCTCGACGTTGCGACCCGTGGGGTCGCCAATGCGACCAGCTTTTACTCAGTGGCGACTAAATTTTCACGCCTGGTCGCCAACCTGGCCCCCAAGATAGGTGACTTTCTTCTTTGGGTAAACGTACACTAATGATAATTTGCTATCCTTTACACAACTAACGGATAGCTAACGGTTTTTCTAATGCTCTAACGTTTTGCCCAAACGCTCTAACGGTTTGTCTAAACGTTTTAACGATTTGTCTAAAGGCTTTAACGATTTCTTCCAACAATCTAAGCTACGTTTTCATAACCCAAATAAGTTTTTTTGTGATTCCTAAATTTTGTTTTTTTAATGTGTATTCCATTTCCTGAACCTTGAGCTTGAATACCTGTTTGAGGAGATTTACGCTTGAGTGCGGATTCATTTTACAGAACACCGGCTGGTAATCGAGCGTCAGCGAAAACCATTCGAAAGAAAGTTCAAAGAAAGTCTGAACCATTCATTCTCTGTTAAGGCTAAGTTAAAGATGTTAGGTTAATTTTATCCCATTAGTTCTTAAATATAATTTTTGGCGACTAGAATACTTGTTCTGACGACCAAAAATGAAAACTTGGGGGCCAGTTGGCCCTAAGATTTTTTTCTGAAAGTCGAGCACTGATGTACCTGCATGCCAACTTAAACGTATACACTGCTAGCATTGTCTTTGGTAGTGTGTTAACGACTTGGATTTCACTGAGTACTAAGAACGAAACAGAGGCCTTTTTTCATTAAAAAAAGAGCACGAATTATACAATGTAGGCTTAAGGTTAGCCCATTAGTTTATACGGTTCGCCCTATCCGTCACACCTTTTTAGACAGAAGGGCAGTTCCAAGTTGAACAAAACGAGACGAAAAATTTGCCAAAGACATTCAAGAGGCGCCGAAGAGTCAACGAAGAAGGGAACTGACTCTCTCCCTGTCCAAGTAATGGGTTTGCTCTAGCATTCATTTATATGACATGCCTACCTCTCTAGAGTATTCTAGCAGTGTACTTTAAGTGCTATTTTTGTTACGCTGTACAACACAACAGTTTAATTATCATTTAGATAATACATAAGAGAATAATGTGTTTGCTCCAACCTCTTGCCTGTTACCACATTCAGGTAACGCCAGTAAGAAGGACGGACGCTGTGTACCTCCCATGTACACTGAAAAAAAAAAGAAGAAATAATAGACCTTTCTCACGCGGCGGCCATTTTTTTTTATAGGAGATTTAAAAAGCTTTACATATGCACGGCTAGCCTCGTAGCGAGAACCCTCTGATGTCATAGATGTTGCGATGTTGTTTGCTCAAAAACCTTCTGCAGGAAACAGTTTTATTGCCAGATGTTATTTGACCCTAAAATACCCCATAAGCGCGCGTGTTGTTGGGAACAAGTTGAATGAATGAAGAAATAAATGCAAAGACGATCATCGCAGTTAAAGACGCGACTTGCGCAGTTGCTCAATTGGTTAGAGCACTGCACTGGAATCGCAGCTGAATTTTTTATTAGTTTCTTTCGCCAATGCATAATTGATTATGATGCCTAAGTGATTCGCCCAGAATACAGTCGTTTCGCTACAAAGTCGTAAACGTTTCTCCGCGCAGTGAAGCCGCTTACCCGTTTGTAGTTTATTCTAAATTGTTTTAAACTGTTTAATACGAAAAGTTAGTTGCAGCAAATCGACTTTATGATGTAGCGAAACGACCGGAGCGTCAGGAAATATCCAGGCTCGTCCTGTCACTCCTCAATGAAAAGTTCATACATACTAAATCCAATTGGGGAACCCGAGGTTTCAACAGAATATTGTTTTATGGGGCATAAAAGTGGAATACACTTAACTACAAAAATTAGAATGAAAAAAACTATCAAACAAAATGCGTCCTCACCGCATGAAACAGGAATGCTGTTGAAAAGGTGTAAGTAAGAATTTCAGCATAAGGTATAGAAGGAAGAACCCCAGCTGATACTCCCTGCTTGTACACAATCTACAATGAAAAACAAGAAAACATGATCACTGAGTATTCGAGAACCGTTCACGGGGTGCAAAAAAAATTCTTATCTTCAACAACAAACATGTGTTTTCTTCTTGAAATTTTGGACTCGGTGTTTTGAATGCAGCATAAATGAGTGGCCATAGCAGCATCAGGACTTGCAATCCTGTGGTCCCAAGACCAAGGCCTGCACTTTCTTTTTCGCTGCGAGATCAAATCCTTGGTCAACCTTGCCTCCTGCTAACTGCCTTGGGTTTCTTAATTTTGCAATGTTCTACTTTGACAGTTTCAAATTATTAGAGTAGAGCCCCCCGTAAACTAGCAAGAGTAGCTGAATGCACTACCACAAAACTATTAACGATGCAGATTTACCATTTACCATTATTTAGCCATATGAGGGCTCACAGACACTTAAGGGAGGAATTCCCTCACAGGAAGGCTCCAACTGAAGTGCTTTGATTGGGAAAAACAATACCACTAGTACTACTACTAATAATAATATTAATGATTAAGTGGTAGCACATCCACACAGTGGTTCCTGGTCAAATTGGAATTTGGAAATATTGGTTTCTGAGGAGAGAGGAAAACCGGAGTACCCAGAGAAAAACTTCTAGAAACAAAGGAGAGAACAGTGACAAACTCAACCCATATATGGCGTCCACGCTGGGATTTATCCCCCTGACCAAATAAGTGGGAGGCCTGTGCTCTCAACACTACACCACCCTTGCTTACCAAAAAGGTGGTCATACCTTAAGGCTCAACTGTAAAAAACTGAGCCCAGTTATAAGACATCAATAATTTTTCACCTTACCTCAGACATTTTTGAAGCTAGATATAATGCTATCGTGGAACTTTTGTAAAACATCATAGAAAGCCCGGCTAAGCCACCTGAAAAAAAATGCAGAATACGTTAGGGCTGGGAAGTTCAGCTTAGTGTGGGGGGGAGGGATGGAGGAATGCTCATAAAGTTTTACATGTATCATCACAGAACTGATGAAGAAAAATTTAGGGAAGGGACTAGCAGTGTCTGTACAGTTCTCAGCATTTTAAAAAAGCTTGCCACAGTATTCCCACCAAAATATAAAGGAGAACATTGTTATTCAGTTCAGTTCAGTTCAATTTATTGTTTTGGGTTAGGGTTAGGATATACAAAAACAAGACATTCTCAATAATTTTATTTATTTCGAAAGCTAATGGCCGGGGAAGTCAAAGAAACCACTTGGCTTATAAGGAATGGTTTCCATTAGTGAATTATTACAACAAAATATAAACAAAATTACACATGCAAAAATCAATGGCAGAGCTACAGTACTGAATATTATAATGTATTAGATAACTGTAATAATAATAGTTGCGCTAAAAAAGAGAAAGGAAATAAAACTGAAAAAAAATTTATACATGTAATATGGCAGAAGAAATTATTATTAATTGATCTCCCACAGTGCATATTGATGCCATCGTAGTCTCAAGCATGGCCCTGTGATGGCCATAACCAAAGTATAAAAACATTATTATTACACCTTATTTCTTGATAGCCTGTCTATCGTTTTACCTGCAAAGAGGGCATTAATTTCATCACTTTTCTTTCTAAGATTTCCAAGTACCCCCTCAACATTCTGAAGTAAAATAATATAGTCATATCAGAGTTGTAAGAAGTACAGTAAAATCCCATCAGTGTCACCTCGGTAAGGCCACAAAAATCAAGTCATGTATCAAAAAGGATCCACATAAAAATAACTGGATTTTTTCACTGGCCAAGCTAAATGAGGGAGGTTACATAAAATGAATGATCATTAGGCAGCATTCCATTGCATGACCATCAACAGAAAAATTAGAATCAAATCTTAGGGGATGGGGGGACAGGTGGGGGCGAAGAGGGAGGTGAGGGGATGGGAGGGAAGGTGATGAGCAATCCTGTCATTTATCAACAAAATAATAACACAATAAAACTATGATGTTGTTGGGGGTCTTCAAGCACAAAACAAAATTTTCCAAAAACAAGATTCAAAAATTGCTGTCTTCCTTGGGGTAAAATGCAGGGAAAACAAGTCAACAAAGACTACAAACCTTAAAAATTGCTACAAAAGATCCAAGAAATAGGCCACATCTAATGCAGTCCTTGTGGTAAAATGTTCTTAATAGCCTCCCTTAAGAATGAAAAAAAAAACAAAACAATAAAAATAATAATAATTGAGAAAGGAAAAACTAAACTAAAGCTGGTGACCACAGGAAAACCAAACTCAGCTGAAGCACCTTTGCTATGCTGTGCTAACATTGCTCCCATAAAATATTATAGGTCAAAATTTTGTAGGTTAAACTTTTTCAATGTTAGTTGACTCTCAATTTCCTTGTCTGCAAGGGCTAAGAGATAAACGAAAATGAGAATCAACCCAGGTAGTCAAAATTAACTGGAATCAAACTTGGCTTGTAAAACATACACCATTTTTTACTTTCCCTCATCCCTCAACCCCAGCTCATCCTCAGAGCATGAGAGAAGTGCATGACAAGTTGCAGGCAAGTCACAGATATCATAAACACAAAAAAATAAATCTTTAAGTGTCATTAAACTTACTTGGGTTTGTCACAATGAATTTGATTTGTCCTGCAAGCATAAGCATCAGCTGAATAAGATAACCAGTACCAAGGGCTTTTAAAGTTGGTTGTAGCCTAAAAAATCAAAATCATTAATTTTGTTAAAAGCTATTAAATAAATTAATACAAATAAATGAAAACATTAATCTTTTTCTTTAATTATATGATTTATATAACTTAAGTCATACGTCTTTTAATTATCATGGGAAGAATTAAGATTACAGTCAAACCTTGCCACAATCGCCACCTTAGGGACAGAAGAAAGTAGCCATTGTGGAAAGGTTTAATTATATGATTTATATAACTTAAGATACGTCTTTTAATTATCATGGGAAGAATTAAGATTACAGTCAAACCTTGCCACAATCGCCACCTTAGGGACAGAAGAAAGTAGCCATTGTGGAAAGGTGGCCATTACGGGGATGGTAGGGGTGTAATATGTGACAAATTTTTGTAAGGAAGGACAACATGATTATTAAGCTAAGTTCATGCTTACAGCTGTTGTCCCATAATGACAACCCAGCATTTGTAAATATATTTAGAGATAAAATACACGAAAAAAACTTGAATAATGATGGGAATCAAAAAGTTAATGTGGCCAAACATACAATAGCGTGCAAAGAAAGTAGTGTCCGATAGTCCAGGGCTAGTGGCTTTTGCTATCGGGCTAGTGAATTATGTTTTTAACTTGCCAACAGTACAGTGGCCATTATGGAGAGGGTATTAATCATTATTGCTAGTCTGGAGCCACATTCCAAAATCTGCCTATTATTATAAATAGACCTTCCAATAGCAAACTCATGTTGGCCAAATAAAAGTGAAAATTGTCACTTACCAGCTAATATGCCAATCATTATTATACTTTTTTCTCTCCATTAGTTGACTCTGCTCTGTACCACTAATTTCTTGACGATGTCCAGAATTATTTGAACCAAGGAAATACCTGAAAAAAAATGGGTGTTGTACAATCTGGTAACAAGCCTAACTAGGATTATTAGTCAGACTGGACAGGCACGATGGGTCCATCTTGGTGAGATGTCTGTCTCACAGAGTAAGAGTAAAGAAAAGCAGGGACTAACTGTAGGTGTCCATCTTATAGAGGTGTCTGTTTAAGCAGGGTGTCTGTCTTATAGGGGTGTCCATTTTAGCGAGGTGTCTGTCTTATACTGATGGTGTCATTAAGACCATGTCTTGGTTCAGATGATCACATTATTGTGCAGTCACATTTAAGGGGCTCTGTCATGGCTGTCTGGTTCATTTTTGTTTGTTACGCCAATTAAATTTCGCTGTGAATTTGCGAAATTACTCGTCAATGAAAATTGACCTCAGCTTTGGGTCAAAAAGATATGTCTTACAAGCAATTTACATTAACATTAAAAACATCAACAATGATTTTTTTAGAAAGTGTTACACTTTACCTTCTTTTTATGTTTTACGCATTTATTTTTATGTTTCACTCAATTTGGTGGCAATGCCCAACCACTGCTTGAATTTTTATAAAGTACACGACAAAGCTCCCTAATTAGGGGTCATTATTATCATTCTTCATCTCCTTCATCCTTCTTTCTTATAAACAATATAAAGGGGATGTAATTAAGAACCCACAGTGGTTTTCAAAAAGATTATATGTAAATCACAGGGGTGCAGTCTACCCTACAAGGGTTCAGACCAGGGGGGGGCTACTTCTCATACATTCTCTTAAATGCAATCGATATTCTCACAACTTGCAAGGTGATCATCAAGGGTCTTGTCTTGTCCTTTTTTTTTTCGCTTTGTTTTCGATTAAGAATATATGGTTGCAGTGACTGTCACTTGCATTTTGCAATTTCAGTACCAAAGGACAAATACGATATGCGAGAAAAACAAACAGCCATGATATTATTTTTTCAACTATTGAATTATTTAAAAATATTTACTTTGGGAAAATCCTGCAATTATCTGCTGACCACAATGCAAGGTGACCACTTTGCAAATTATGAGAACATCGTTTCTCAGTCCCAGACCTTGTCTCTTTCCCCACTGGTTCAGGCCCCGCGTTGTTCAAACATTGGATAACACTATCCACTGTATAAATCACTATCCAGCTAATCAGGATTATAAGGAAACCAATAATTACATTATTCACTGGATGGGGATTTATTTAGTGGATAGTGTTATCCACCGTTCGAGCAGCAGGGTCCAGTGTGTTGCAAAAGGGGCCCAGTAACAATTAGTTATCAAGGTACTGTGGTGTTCCCAGAGTAGTCTCACAATGCTAAATTACCATGGCAACATCAGGTAAAAAGAAACTAGTGGGGTTTAGGCAAAAATAGCTACCTAGTGGGTGTTAGGTACCTGTTCACCTAATTTAGTTGACTATTAAGATAAAATCCATTGATTTCAATAGCTTTAATTATGATAAAAAAATTACCTAATTAAGGCATTCACTAATCCATCAGTGAGACCATCCTTCTTTCTAATGGAAGACAAAAAATAAAGTTAAAACAGTTTGATAATTTTCTCCGCATTTTTTTTTTTTGGGGGGGGGGGGGTGGGTGGGGGTGGAACGCGGGGTCTTGGAGTTGGAATATTTTCCAAGCAATAATTTTCAAACAATCACTTTCCTTAACTTACTTCATGGCCTCCTCATCTTGTGTTGTGTGAATCAAATTTATTATAACATTCCGTGTTTTTAAAGAGATTCTCATCCTTCTCAAACTCATTAATTATTCATGCCATCAAAAGCCAATAAATGACGACCATTTGGGTCAGGTGGATGAATCTTGATAACTTATAAAACACTGGATAAAACACCACCAGGTTTTCATCTGAGATGAAATATATCAATTTTTCGTCTGAAATCAAACACTTGCATACCTGCCAACCCCCGGAGTACAAAAATCTGAAGACCTCTAGAAATCTTTGCATTGTAAGAATGTCATTTTCGACAATGTCTGAAAGCTCTCCAAAAATCACCAAAAGGCCTTCTGAATGTTCTTGACATCAATAACAGCGTGTGAAAACCGCGCCAACTTTCTACCACGTATTGTGCAATTTGATTTGTTGATCTCTGACTAATTATGATACTCGTTAAATATATATCATTTTACATTTTCTCATCGAGAACAGCTTAAATAATAGCACTAGATCCACTTCTTGTTTTATTTTCCTTTTGGACATCTCGAAAATAATGAAATTAAAGAAAGCATGTTGAAAAAGGCCATGGTAGGTGTTTCCCGGAAGATCTGATGAAAAACTTGGAGACTCCCGCGAAAACCTGAGGAGAGTTGGCAAGTATGCACTTGAATTTTAATGAGATGTTCTATTGATTAACACAACACATGGAAACAGTGCAATACCTGAGAAATCATGCCATTGCATAACTTCGTATTGTTTCATTTGAGAAGACATCTAAAAAACTCAGGCTTTGTGCTTCATCATGGGTTCCAAATACAGAGAAACAGATGAAAACACTAACTAGCCTAATGCACTTACCTGTAAAGATACATCATGGTGGCAGTTGATGCACAAAATAGTATAATCTAACAACACAGGAAACAAAGAAATATAATGAGAAAAGACTTTGTCTTAAAAAGGGTCAGGGCTTGAAGGTGTCAGCAGCACCAGCATTCCAATAATTAGCTTTCTTTAACTGCCCCCACTACCCAGACAAAAAACATTGCAATTTACAAGCTGTACATATTTGTTTTACCTCTCCATTTGGAATAGGTTTAATAAGGCTTCTTTCCTTCAGCATATTATATGTTGTTTCAGTGGCCTACAACAAAAACATAATTTATTATTAGCATTAACACTAATTTGAAATTAATAACCCACCAATTTATCTTTTACTTCACTTTACTAATTTGCCCATGAACCACCCATAACTGCCTGTGTGGATCCATGCCCCTTCTACCTCCAGTGACGTCAACAGCTTTAACAGTCAACTTGTGCAGGGTGAAGAGATCTTTCAAACTACACTAGAATGAGCACGATTCAGTCAAGGAGGCCAGAGAAAAAGGCAAAAAACTATGTAACATTGACCTGAAAATTCCCATGAAAATCTTGTTTCACTACCCAGTCACCAAGATCCTAAAAGCTTTCCCAAAAACTTTTCCCACCTGCTTGTAGACTACTAAATGTCCAGCAAAAGGAAAAATGAAGAAAGAAAAACAAAAGAAGAGGAGAGGAGAGAAAGAGAAAACAAAAAGTAAAGACTGCTGTGTGTCTTTTAAACCCAAAAAGCGGCTTGTTTTCTGCACATGCCCCAACTTCAGGTGAATATTTTTCATCTGGATCAGAAGGCCACAAAGATGGATTTGTGGCAAGTTTCAGCTCTTTAAAACCAGACAGTGACTAGAAAACAGCTCAACTAGCTTCAAAACACGTTTCTCGGCAAAATTCCCAGGAGAAACTGGGTAAAATGTTTGCATGTTCAATAAAAATACGGCACATGTAAACCAACACATGGCTCGATCAGAATAAGTTGGTCATTGAATTTAAGAATCTTAAAGTAAGATTAACATATACCAAATAAGTATGCTAAAAAAGGTGATGTTTCTTATACGGTATAACTACAGTGTATGGTCTCTGAATGGCAAGCTTTAACAGAGAAAGATTCTGTTAGTATCTGAATCACCAACAAAAACTTATAACAAATCATCTTTTTCAAGGAAAGGGTTTTGAAACATGTATTCACTTTCCTTCGTGGGCTTGTTTCAATAAATATTTCAAGGTTCATTCCTTTCTGCCCCTTTCACTTAAAAATGAAAGAGGAACTTCATTGTTTTTATTGCAAAAAAGCACTTACCAAATTTGTCATATAAAGTGCAAGAGTGCTTCGTCTCCCTTTTTTCTCAATTAGAATGGCCATAAGAGATGCTATGAGACCAGGGACAAATATCATAGACAGGTAGTTGAAAGAGCCAAAAAGTTTCCTAAACAACAAAAACAGAATTAACTAATGTTACATAAACTGGTATAAGAATGCATGTTAACTTCAAATGCCGATACAAAATTTTCAGACACTGCAAACTCTGTCTTGGAAATTTGGAGACTTCCACTGTCCCAACACCAATATCAACCCTGGACCCAACGGCAATTCATCCCAATTTTGATCGAATCAAACAGATGCTTGTATGGCAGAAATAAAGCAAACAATTCTGTGAGTGGGAAAAGAATGCATGGAACTCGAGCCCAAAGATCCACATACAAATTCTCCAGACTGATCTTCATACATTTCTTGTAAGAATAGTTGAGAGAATTTGGTTCACGATCAAAGTGTTCTCCCTTAATTTGGTAATCTATTAAGTAATTCTCATAACTTTAACTCTTGTTGATCTGCAGATGTTGTTAGGAGAAAATTGATGTTTCTAGTCTGAGGTTATAAAATGGCTTGTTGATCATAAGGTCAAGATTGAAAATCTTTCAGATAAAGATATACTGTTTGGTATTTATTGGATGCGAGGAAGAGATATTTGTGAATCATATTTTATTACTGGCAAAACAATATCTATACTCTTGTAGACAGAACAAATATCCTCCCTCCATTAGAGTTCTTCATTCCAAAATTAATACTGTCTTCTTAATAGATCTCTTCTCTGCTTACTTCATTTATTAATCTTTATTTTTTATTTATTTTATTTTACTTTTTTTTCATGTAAATAGAAAAGAAGGTACTGGGGTTTGTTTTGTTTGTTTCTTTTTTTGTAAGTATTGTGTGTTAGTCTGCGATGTATAAATGTTTAGTTTTCCTTTCCGTTTTTTGTATTTTTCCTACGTGTTCATTAGTCAGTGTGTACAAAAATGTAATACATAACAAAATAAAAATTTATTAAAATACAAAAAAAAAAAAGAAGATTGATGTTGGCCACTCTTGGGACCTAAAAGGTTAAGCTTACATTAGCCTATGGTACAGAAAAAACTCAAGATACAGTATTGGTGACCAACATAGAAGAAAAAGAAATGTGCTCGGTATTCAGGAGACATAATCTGAGAGAGCTGGCATACTGTATTAGTTTGGTTTACCAGTATGTGTTTCCTAGATTGTCTGGGTGAATTCCTTTGGGATGATCCAAATCATGATCAATAATCTGAGATCACTGGGATCATGGTACAATGTACATTGAAAAAACCAATCAATCCTTTTCCAGAGGCTAGGGGATTCATCGGTTACTATGTGCTATGATCCAAGTGATCTCAGATCACTCACCCTGATCCGGATCGTCACAAAGGAACACATGCTCTGTCTCTTTAGTTCATGGCTAGCTCTAATGTTTTCTTCAAAGGTTGTCAAAACACCTGCAAAAACTTTTTTCTCTGTGAAAATCGTGATACCTGGTGCTTAGAATCATGATAGACACAACAAGATGGTCAGAAAGACCCAGTGCACAACAATGACCAACCTTATCAAGCAAACATTAACAACCAATCCCCCTCCATTGACTGCCAAAAACAACGATGACCTAATAACGTCCAGTAAATAATTAACTCTGAAGTATTTCATTCCTGCTCTTCGTAAAATACCACCAACCTGAAACCAATAAGAATATTAATTCAGCAAAAAACTGAAGTCTTCACCATGGATGGAGGATTCTAGGAGCCTCTATTGATACATTAGAAACGAATAGCGCCAATTTTGTTATGAAAGCTGCCACAGAGCAAATGCTATTTTACCAAACATTGCATGCCTTACCTACAATCTTGTGGCATGCTTGTTACACTTGTATAAACTACAGGCCTTAGAGAAAGTGCTTAGTACAATATCATTAGTTTCACAGAAAGGTTTTTTAAGGTATAAAATTTTAATAAGACCTTCTAGCCACCCCCCTCCATCCTAGGTTACCTCTATGCTGCCTTCAGTGTTGGCTTGGGTTAACAGGGTGATCTCCCTTTATAGAGTCTACATGTACATAAGCTAAACATGTAGAGTACCTGAAAGCATACAGTTTTGATCCCTTTTGATCTGAAATTGCTGGGCAGAGATTTTAACTGTTTGAGTCTTGTATAGGATATGGCTTTGTACACCATCTAGAACCAGGAACTGTCAAATTGGTAATTGCTTTTTAGCAGATACAGCATTTTTTTCTATGCTTTATTGTCTGCCAAATCTTCAAATCTTGTCATCACAGAATAGCCTGCATATCAGGCACTTTGTTAGCCAAGCAAGGTGAGCACTGTTATGCACAGGCTATTACAGAACGACTACTGTGTACCACGAGTCTGTTCACAAGTTCTCAAACCTCAATTCAGCGAATATTATAGGAGTATATGACGTAACAGTTCATCAATAGCCTGACTGCTTACTATTGTGATTGCAGAATACTCGGACCACTAAATGTCTTACTTGAAAAACTGCTTCCAAGGTCTCGCAGTCGAGTTTTAATAATAATTATGCTGAATACTTAAATCTTAGTTATTATTATTATTTTATTGAGTGCTCCTGTAGTCCCGCAGGTAATAAATAATATAATCATCATCATCATCATCATCATTATTTTTATTATTATTATTATTTTATTGAGTGCTCCTGCAGTCCTGCACTCCCACAGTCCCTGAAAAGTTAATATTAAGTTGGTATACTTAACAATTATTCCACCAGGGCGTGTTGGATATGAGATGATAGATAGCCAACGAGGCGCGTAGCGCCGAATTGGCTATAATCATCACATATCCAACAAGTGCGAGTGGAATAATTGTTTTATTAAAAACGCCCACAAAATCTCATTGAATCTCCCCGACTAGAACAAACCAGAAAAGACAAGGGACTTCCACTATTCACATGTCACACGTCTATCAAAACTGTCAACGTGCGAACGGACTCGCCTGGACTGCATGAATGAAAAATCAAAACATTGTAGCGATGAACATTAGCTTTTTAAAAACTCATCGGGATTCTAGGATTTTACACAGCAGAACAGCTAAAAAACCCTGGCAGATAATGCGAAGGAAAAGAATTTTTAAGTGACAGCCGTCAAAATTACTGTGAATTTGGATTTTCTATGGGGCTTTTTTGCGGACAAAATTTCGAACGTGAATACATCAATGTTTTGTTAAATTCATTATTGTTATGCGTAATAATACAAATTGGAAAATAACATAAATCAATTTCGACCGGGTTCATCAAGTTCGAATGCTATACATCGATGTTGTTTAGCATAAATCGCTTTTCCGAATCATTCGAGCGTGACCGTATACAACTAAAAGATGTTCAATAAAACTAAAAGATGAGGAAGCGGAAATAGAAATGACCGGAAACAGGAAGTGTAAAGTCCGGTCCAAATGACGTTAGTTTTCCCGCGCTTTTGCCAATGTTTGTTCTCTCTAACCAACATGGCGGATCGGGAGAGTAGCTCAGAAAACAACACGAGATCTAGATCTGTCCAAGATTTTTTTCACACCGTCTTACATGCTGTAACTAATTTACAGACGCAATCGGGAAACCCAAATAGGGCGGAGAACAGTAGCAGTGCGGAATTTTCCTCCGCTGAGGAAGAAATTAATGCAAGGTTTCAGATACCGAGGCATCGCCGAGAGGGTTGTAGCCTCGACGGCCTGCAATCCGAGACAGAACTACAGCCCAGTACAGTATTCTTAGAGCTAAAGTGACAAGAGTTCTTTCGTTTTCTCGCAAACGGCGACTAAAAAATTCAGCAGAGTCGTACGACGCAGTGTTCCTTTGCCCTTCTGCACTTTCCAGTAGCCTACCCAAAGACGTAAAAAATCCTTCGATGTTGGGCAACCAAATACGTGCACCCTGCATTTGATTTATGCTAAACAACATCGATGCATAGCATTCGAACTTGATGAACCCGGTCGAAATTGATTTATGTTATTTTCCAATTTGTATTATTACGTATAACAATAATGAATTTAACAAAACATTGATGTATTCACGTTCGAAATTTTGTCCGCAAAAAAGCCCCATAATTTTTGGTGCAGTTATAAAAGTAAGAACAACAGAGAAAACCTATTACCTCGGTTGCTTGTTATGAAGTTGTTTGAAGCCACAAGCTGGTTTTGCTGAACGAGAAAGAAGCTATACTGCCGCCTCGATTGTTCTAGTGGATGGCTGCATAGCCTGTATTTGTAGCTGGTTACTTGTGATTTATATTCTTGATGTCGGATAAACAAGCCGCAGTTATCTATCGGCGAGTGACTCGATCGGCGAATGGCTTCGAGATCATGAAGAAACAGCACTTGTCTTCTTTCGTAGCTGGTCAAGGTACTTTAGTTCCATGTGTTTTTCAACAAACTTTCAAACAAGTTCTTGTGGCTTTT
Organism: Porites lutea; assembly: GCF_958299795.1. Taxonomy (NCBI): domain Eukaryota; kingdom Metazoa; phylum Cnidaria; class Anthozoa; order Scleractinia; family Poritidae; genus Porites; species Porites lutea. Next base: position 48,554,093 of record NC_133201.1, on the reverse strand, counting down.
TTGTTTGTTTTTGACTTTTTTCTTTCGATGAAAGTGCATTTCTAGTATTCTAAGAAACGATTTGCTTTGGGCGCCGTTCTATCCTTTGCGAAAAGAAATCTCAGCTAGCTTCCAATTTTAAACTGACGCGTACACCGACCATATATGGAGAGCATGGTATAATAGCTCATATACCATAACGGCTAAGCCAATCAAAATGCTAGAATTGCATTATCCAATGATTCAGTTTTTAATAAAAATTATTAGTGCTCCTGCAGTCCCACACGCCCACAGTCGATGTCAAGTACATAACTAGTGTGCTTATAGAACGAGGTATACTAGTGCTCCCGCAGTCCCGCAGTCCCGCAGACAATGTCAGAATTTATTACGCCAATCGGACTCCTGTGGGACTGCGGGAGCAGTTTTCAGAGGGCCGGGTATTATGCAATATGTAAACTTTCTTCTTCAGTAACGCAGTCGAAATGACAGCCTAAAGTTATTCCGATCTGTTTTAATTGCCTGAATTACATAAACTTGCTCTTACACATCTGTGATACTCGCGTAGTATTTGTACCGCTAACTTACCAAATACAGAAGACCGTAAATCTTCAGAGATTCGATGAAGCATGATCGAAAGACCCCGGCAGAAGCACTCGTGCAAGATGGAGTCCATGTATGCGCTAACTCGTGACAAGAAAGGGTAGTGGTAAAGTAAGGTAGTATTTTAGAAAATACAGTCATTGTCACATCATATCTTTCAGATTTGAGTCGAAATGGCGGCCAAGATGTATCAACGCAGCTCATTGCCGGTGTCCGCCATTTTGTCTGAGCGCGAATTAGCACACTAACTGCCCAACACCACCCTCGCAAAAAAAAAAAGAAGAAGAAGAAACTTTCGGGGTATTTATTTTTATTGGACTTACAAAAAGAACACTACTGGACTATGCTAATGGTTCTTTCTAAAATAAAAATGAAGCAATTAATATAGTGTGCCAGGAATACAACAATGATAAACTGTTAAGATCTATGGCTCTAGGGTAGGGTAGGGTCTCTTCGAAGAAACCTTACTCAACCTTACTCCATATGGCTAACTCGTGATTCAAGAGCAGAGTCCAAACAAACCAAACTACAAATTAAACTTGGACACAATTTGCCCCCACTGGGTCCCCACTGCTCACCCCTACCCTCCAAATCAAGGTTAGAATGCAGGTTTCGGTCGTCTGTTTAAGGGTCGTCTGCATGCGAATGCGGCAGTCACAATTTTACATAGGCAAAAAATTAGCGAACAATTCTTGTAAGAAACACTTGTGAAGGCAAAACCACAACGACAAACCAGTGAGGGTCCGCCGGATCTTTAGTAGATCTGGATCAGTAAAAGTACCACATTTTAAATTGAAAACAGTAAACTGATCCTTACGGCCGGAAGAGTGATAGAAAAAATAAAGAAAGAAAACAAAAATAAAGTGTTATTTTAAATTTAAAATTCTTGTAAGGACCACTTAAATAAACAGCAGCGAAGGAAAGCCGGATCTTGTCGTAGATCAGGATCAGCAGGATTAGCCTTGCTTCCATGATCCGTTGTTCAGTTACGACCTTCCCCGGGGGGAGTACTCTTTAACATTTGCCTTATAGGTACTGATCTGAACAAGAGAAGACTGAAATAAGATCCAGAGTCAGGATTTGGAAAGTCGGACAACACACCCTACTACGAATTCACACGCTCCCGGATTGCTCAGTTAATAATTGATAACGTTCATTTTTGAACCAAAAATCCCGGTGGGTACTTCCTTACATGTCAAAGAAATGTAATGCTTTTACAAACAGAATACATTAATGTATTATGTGAGACAGCATTGGATTTCTAGTTCTGTATCGAGTTATCCTGTTTAGCAAAAGACTACCAATATCCAGGCACCTCATGCAATCTATAATCACGGACAAAGGTTGAATAACTTAACAGCATTATTGGTCCATTTCATACGCCTTCTATATCTATCTACAATCTTTTTGAACATGATGTTCAAAAAAATTGTATCACATAGACTTTTGTTCTTGGGCCATGGTAGTTTGATCAAAAAACACAAACAGCGGTGATAAACATTGTGAGTTTTCGCATTTTTATAAGCATGACGTTTCGTTTGCTATTCAACATACATTTGCTGTTTGCGTTTTAGTTTGGATCAAAAAAGTTTATTTGTTCTCCCCCCACCCCCTCAGTCAATGTTGGGACATATAACATCAATTACGCGCAAAAACAATTTAATTTTGTCCAACATTGATCCAGTGGGGGGGGGGGGGGGGGGGGGGCACAAGTAGAAGGGAAGTGAAAAGTGGAAGCTTTCCCAACCTTTTCGTGGATGATTGTAGGAACTCTTGTAGTGATAGATTGTTTCGTAGTTTTCGTCTTAGCGGAGAACAACAATTTACCCTTAGCCTAAGTTCATCTCAGATTCAAAGTATTAATAAAATAATAATAATAAATGTCTTTATTTGTCATAAGATAAAAACTACAAATGTTATGTTACATATTTTTCACAGCAAGAAGAGAAATTAAGCCATAATAATAAAAATCGTAACTTATTACATATGGAATTTATATCTATAGATAAGTCTATTGATAAAAGTCATGATTCTTAAAACGTTCTCACAGAACGTAAAATGCATAACGTTTTGAGAATACTTTTATCAGTAGACTTATTAAAACTTATCACTCGGAATACTTATTAAAATAAGTGTTCGAGCGATATTCTTGTTGCGTATTAAAGTTGTATTGGTGACTCAACCGGTAGGCTTTAAATTCGTCTAGGGCCTACAAGTATCTTTGTTACATTTAAAATTCACTATAATTTACCAGTGATGCAACTATATGGGAAGCTTTTTTCCAAGTTCAGAAAAGCCCAATGTGCAATAATTGCCCTGGAAAAAGCAATTACCTTGGATTACAGGATGACATACTTTTCCTGATCTATCTCTGCAAAATTCGTCGACTCGCTCACCGGGAAATTTCATACCCGTTTAAGAGTTGTAATTGCTACATCACTTTGACTCGAAAAATGACTACCGCGTATACGTTTGTCGAAACGTCCGTCCATGCTGCCATCATCAGGCTAATGAAAAGGCTAACAAGGCTTTGGCTAATGAGGACTACAATCACTTGGACGATACTTTAGCAAAATGCTCAGTCAGAAGCAAGTACAAGTTCGTCTACGCTAGCTAGCGCTGCACATAGCTTTAAACGAACTTGGCGATGTCAAGCTATTTGCTTCGAATTCTTTTTTTGTAAGCTGACGAGTGTCTTCTTCGCATCAACTGCTTTCTTGGCCCAGTTTTGTTATAAGGCTTTATTTAGGCATTGAAACTATTTCCTGACGCCTTTTGCTGCCGGGATGGCAAGGATGGACTTAAACAAATAAACAAATTGTTATGAAGTAATGCTTCTTACTAACTCTACAAGAGCCGTTTAGTGTATGGGTATCAAAGCGCTAAAAAACAGCGATCAGGTTTCTTCTTGTTTTCACCTTTTTTTTTCTTTTTTTTTTAGAACAGATCGAAAGAAAAAAACACATAGGTACAGCACAGAAATGTTTTCGTGAACATGGCCCCTTAACAAGGACTCCTGGAGTCAAAATGTTTGTTTGTTTGTGTTTTTTTTTTTCAAAATCTCAGCCTTGGGTTTATTCGTAATATTCTTAAATTTCGCAGATTTCAGCATTTTTTATTTCGGACACACAAACAATTACAAAGTCAAAATGGTACCACGCGTCCTCGGCCGGACACACGCGTGGATGAGCTTAATTTACCTTCCTTAGCGGGTCACGCGAGGCAAGAGGTTTTCATTGACAACTGAAAAGGTTTCTCAGCTGGTTAGAAATTCTTCTCATCAGTGATTTCCCAGCACAACCTTATTTTCTTTCATTTAGCGTGTATTTATTCGAAAAATAATGCTGTGCTAAAAAGACTGCCTGCCGAATAACTTGGCCCAGATGGGTTCGGAAGTAGCCACTTCGCGAGCAAGTTATACCAATCGGCGGTACTCTCGCATTTTTTTCTTTTCGTTTTCTTTGTGTTTGCGACACCAAGCTTCAAAACTGCTCAGAAAAAAAGAAAAAGAAAACTAGTAGAAAAGTTCATCCTTGTGAATTGCCTATCGCCGGATATTATGAAGTGAGTAAATAACTTCGAGAGCATCCACTGTTGCGTGTGTGTTTGTGAGACAGAGAGTGTATGGTTAAAATTCCCACAGATTTCTGAGACTTCGGCAAACTAATAACCGGCGGTAACCGACTATTTGACGTATGAGATAAAAAAGTCTGATTAATTAAATGTCGGCAAATATATAAAAAGACCTTAAAGGGATCATTTTTCCATATCACAGCAAGAATTCTATGACCTGCAATAAATCTATCCACGCTACTGCTCTAAATGAATTGTTGGTGGCAAAAGTCGGAATTTTCAAACGCTCTCGTCGTCTATTAATCCCGGGGGGTGCTGAACATAGTTTTATACGGTGAAGCTCTGCACCCCTTACTCTTGGTTTTGACAAAAACGGTATGCCCTTCGTGCACTGACAAAACTGTTGTAAAATCACTGCCGTTTTATTTTAGATATTAATAAACTACAAAACCATCCCGTTTTCTCGACTTTTTCACAGCCATAAAATACCGCTTGTTACACTCCTTTTGTGCCTTTTCACAAACCCAAATGAACGATTTCCCATTTCCCCACCCTTTCGTCCCGGGGGGACTCCGTATATGAAAGGAGTGGGGGTGCTCGTCCTCTCGCTTATGGGTGTAAATTTCGCATTTTGGTCTCGCTTAGGGTGTTCTGGGTAAAACACCATTATATTTAGCCGTTAAGGTCTCTTTTAGGGTTGCACTCGAAGAAATATTAAAAAATTATATATTTTCAATTCGTTTTATTTACTCGATTCATGTAATCAAGATTTAAAATCATCGCCTTTAGGGGTGAAAAAAGGTTGGGCCACGCCCAGATGGGTCTCCTTTAGGGCTTTAATTCAAAATTTCCGACAAGCATCCCCACCCCTTTCATATGCGGAGTCCCTTCCCGGGCCTTTCGTATACAAGCCTGAAAAAGGTGGTCTTTCGGGCGGAGCCTCCCCGTAGAGGCAGGAACCCATAAGTAGTTGTGGGCTCCCGGAAGGGGCCAATATAGGGATTATCCCCCAGCTCACGAAAGAATCTGAAGAAATCTCGGCCAGTGTGGCGATATTGTTTGAAAATCAACCAGTCGAAACAACAACCAAGGTACGTATTAACGCATTTGTGGGAGATAATAGTCAAATAATTGCGGTTGCAGTTTAGAGACAGTGATCATTAGCAATATATTTATTCTCGAAAAATAACCTATGGAAGATTTTCTATAGTCAAGGAAGGTTTGAATACCCTCAGTCTTAGCTGAATAGATGATAGTTTTGTAGAATACCTGGCAGTTCCAGACATCTTTTATGTTTATACTCTCAGTGGCTAAACGTACACAAAGCACTTGATCTAAGAGCAAAATAATCTTTGCAAGGCGGACGATTTATTAAAAAGAAAAAAAAATCGTTAAAGCAATTTATATGGCTGTCCATATTTTTTTAATTTTTATTCACAGTCGGGCTCATTTCCGAGTACGTATAATTACAAAAAGTTTCCGAAAGTTTATGCGGGCACTTAAGGGGAAAAAAATTGAAATTTGTATTTAAAAATACAAGGAGGAAAAACAGTAGTTAGGTTACTTTTGCATTTTTTGCTTTGACAAGTCGCCCTTCGGATTTTGAATCATAATTTTGATAATTGGGATAAAAGTTTTCATGGATAGGTCAGCTGCAAAAGTTCAGATAGTTCATCGTCTTCATCTTCACTCAGACCGCGCGGGTCAGCTGATTGCCAAAGCAATAATCTGATGCGGCAACCAGTCTGTGCTTCTAACAAAGACTAAAAGAAAGGATTTCATCTGTGTAAATAGGGCCAGGGTTTGCAAATTGAAAGCAAGCAGGATTCATTGTCCCAAGTTTGCTTTGCGCATGTAATCAGCCAATCACGACTCGAAGCAAAATTAAACCTAATTGACAGATGGTTTTGATAGGCGTGGTCTTTAATCAGCCGAACGCCTTGTGATTGGCTAAAGCATATAAAGGTCGTGAACAGCACAAAGAAAACACAGCTACCATATTCACATGCAGATAACTTTTGCTTACATTTAGCATTTGTGAATTCCGTTTGGATGAACGAACTTACCTAAACTCAAGTCTCTTAGAACGAATCAGTCTACAAAGATCTGGGAAATACGAAGGACATTTTGAGATCAGGGTGCAAAAGTCTCAAGGCTTTGAAGTCACAGCGCATTCAACAATCAACTTCAGCTGTCGTGGCAATGAAATAGACCATGAAGGCGCTCGATCGTTCGTTGGTTTTTGTTGTGTTTTTGACAAGTTGTATCGCCTTTGTGAACTGCCAAGGATCCCGAAAAAAGTCATGGCAGTGTGAGAAGATCACTGTTCCACTTTGCAGTGACCTGGGTTACAACGCCACCAGAATGCCCAATATGTTGGGTCACGATACGCAGAAAGAAGCTGAACGGGAGATCGTACAGTTTGTTCCCTTGATTAAATGCAATTGTTCCACTCCTCATCTGAAGTTCTTCTTGTGTTCGGCGTATTTTCCAATGTGTACCGATATGGTGGATGTGAAAATCGCTTCATGTCGCCCGTTGTGCGAATACGTTCGCGACAAATGCCTTCCCGTTCTGAAAGAATTCGGCATTTCGTGGCCGATGAACCTAAATTGCACGAAGTTCTTGTACGAAAACAACGATCGTCAAATGTGTATGCCAGGACCAAATTTCACGGACAGTTCAAGCCCCAAACCGGTTTTAGGTTCTACGAGCGTGAGACCAAATGACGGTAATGACCTACTCCCAAATGACAGTGTTTCTGCTACGCCAGCGGGACGACACCACACTGGCTCGGAACAGTGCAGGAAATTCAAAAATAACATCAATTACTATTATGTGAAAAGTACTGCATCGTGTGCCGTGCTGTGTAATCAAGAAGGTATCTTTAAAACTTCGGACAAAGAAACGGTCGACAGATGGATGACTGTATGGTCCGTAGTATGTTTTATATCCACGTTCTCTGTTCTCTGTACGTTCTTGGTTGATACTGCACGCTTCAAATACCCTGAACGTTCGATAATATGGCTCGCTCTATGTTACAACCTCTACTCCATATCTTTTATCATTCGTCTAGCAGCTGGCCGCGAAGCAATCTCTTGCGATCAGGAGTATAATGGGCCAAAATTTCTTATCCAAGACGGTTTGCGAAACACTGGCTGCGCTATTGTCTTCTTGATACAGTACTTCTTCATCATGGCCGCAACAGTTTGGTGGGTAATTTTGGCGCTAACTTGGTTTCTCGCGGCAGGGATGAAATGGGGTTACGATGCCATCGGCTCTTACTCGAACTTGTTTCATGTTATTGCGTGGACTTTACCAACCATCAAAACAATTTTTATCTTGATAACTCGCAAAATCGACGGCGATGAATTGACTGGACTTTGTTTCGTTGGAAATCAAGACCTGATTGCTCTTGCTGCGTTCGTTCTGGGTCCCGAGTTTACTTATCTAATTATCGGTACCCTGTTTCTAATCGCGGGATTTGTGGCGTTGTTTCGCATCCGCGCAACGGTTCAACGAGACACCAGTACAAAGAGCGAGACTAATAAACTAGAAAGACTCATCGTTCGCCTTGGGATATTTTCCGTGTTTTCAACCGTCCCTGCGACGGCTGTAATCGCTTGTTACTTCTATGAATACGGGAATAAAGAGTACTGGTTTTACGGCAAGCGCGAAAATAGAATCGCCGAGCCGAATTTCAGCATATTTCAGTTAAAGATTTTCATGTCTCTCTTCGTTGGGACGATTTCAGGTTTTTGGATTTGGTCACCGAAGACATTACAGTCGTGGAAAAAATTCTACTATCTAGTGATTGGGAAAAGACCTCCGCGTCCAAAGAACCAGAAGATCGGCGGGAATAATTCCAACGAAACGACTGTTTAAGTTTTTTAGTTGTCGTTGTAATTCTCTCGTATCGATCGAGCAATTGACTTCATTAGCGCCTCAAGAGCTCGACGTTCTTTGGTAGTTATTTTTATAGTAGACTAATATCACTTGTATTACTCAGTGTACTCGTTTCTTCGTCTGAAAAACAGTCAAAACAATCTCATGCGGCAGTAAGCAATTAGCACCTAATTTGAGATTGTATGTAGAGACTGAAATCCATTTACTAGATTGCCCTAAAACAACATTAAATTACTTAATTCAGTGTATGAAGTTTTTTTTGGATCAAAAATGTTGTTACTAAAGCTCAAAACTGTCCAAAACCTCCATGTTCGTTTCGTCTTCAATTTCGCTGGTATTGCATTTCGTTTATGAAGAGAATATGTAAACTTTGTACATCATATTTTCCTCGAGAAGAACGACTTTCGTTGTGGTTGAATTATTAACTGTGGAAGCCTGTTCCCGGGATGTTGTAGTTTGCTGTGAGCTTGTTTTTTGGACCATGATTGATATGTAACATAGGCAATCGAATTAAAATATTGTTGCTAAATAGAAATATGTTTTCAAATATCTATAAGTTATCGTCTTTTTGCAGTTGCAGATATCGGCAGCTGCTTTGGGGAGGGCACATTTGTTGGCTTTTATAATTTCATATGTTTATCATACAAGTGGACAGTGGCGAACAGAAAGTGCCAGTTGACAATGCCATATCAGCGGTACAAAAATGTTATCTGTTTTGTGCTAATTTTTTCTGTTTGTTTCGTTTTGCGGACGACCAGAGCACGCGGCGCGCTGTGAAGTTTATTTTTATACTTCAGTCATGAAGTACTGTAGAAAAAAAAACACCATTGTCGGCTGGTTTAATGAAAGTTTCTCCGTATTTTATGTCATTTCCCCAGTTATCTGTCGGGATAAATCTGACGCGAGATGAGAGTTGTTTTTCTTCCTCTTCGCTCTATTTCCCTTCGTGAATCGGTTGCCCTTTCATCTTTCAGATCCAATTATTGTTTTTTTATCTTTTTGCATAGGCGGCTCGGCTAAATTAAAGGACATCTGATATTCAAAAATGGTGGAAAACCCAAAAATACGGTAGTTATTCATTAATGGCATCCCCAGCCAAAAAAGCTTCAAATCATTTCTGTCTTCTCAAAAGCATTAATTACCTGTTAATCTACTGGAATTTTCCGTAATAAACTGTATAATTTAATGTCATCACTTCGTTCGAAGGTTAGAAGTAACAACAGTCGTGAATATTCATGGGATGATTTTATGTGTAGAGCTGTGTACCAAACGTTCTAATTAAGAGCCAATGTTAATCTCTATTCATGACTGGGTTTTGACATGCATTAAGAAAACGCGAGGCCTTGTTGCATGCCATTGTAGTTGCAGTTTGCATCAGAACGAACAATGTTCCCAGACATTACCAGCTTGCCCTTGTATTTTCCCGCTATACCTTTGGAGGGCTCTAACTGATGAAAACTTGACTGGAAGCCTTTATAAACTCTGAGAGGAAAATAATGTTCAAGGTCGAGAAAAACGAGAGTTCAAGTGACCTTGATTAAGTTGAGCGCACAAGTCAACAAAGAGTGGGACAATGTTGGTGTCTGAAAATAAGATCATAGCTGTCATCGCGTGCGATCCAAACCGCCAGGTCCCAAGGATTTCTTAGTTCCTTTCGCCCTCAGGATTAAGAGCACTTCTAGGAACGTTTAGCGAGGGTGAACCTCCCGAGGGAGGAGGGGGGGGGTTCTGGGGCGGGGTTGCTCGTTGTCTCGCTTACGGGTGTAAATTTCGCATTTTGGTCTCACTTAGGGTGTACATACCGCTCGTAATGTTACCAGAATAATGAAACAACGAAAATTTGCGAGAAGGAATGATCAGGAAGCAATGAATCTTCACCCTTTGTCAGACCTCTCTTAGTCGGTTTTTTGGGTGAAAAACCGTTGCCTCTTATCTCTTTCTTCGTGAAGATGTGTTATTTATTGTCAACATTAGATTCCATCGTCCACCACACTGGGCACCTTTTATGATGTTTACACAAAACATTTCCCTATACAGGAGTAATCGCACTGACTATCGTTGGAAAATTTACGTTCGCAAATAAAATAGAGGCAATGTATGAAAGGTCGAGCGTAAGCGTAAAACTCAACTTCGCTCAACTTCACGTTTAATCTCAACACTTAATATATTGCCGGCTATTTTCAGTTACGTAATTAAAATTTAAGTGCGTTAACGTGCGTAGCCAAAAAAGCGTCAGTGGATATCAACCTTTAAGTACTGTTAGCAAGCATTTACTGTTAGGTTTGCCACTACAAATATAACGAAACAAAATAAATACGGTTACAATATAGTAGAATCCCCTTGGTTTAGTGATAAAGGCGATAGATTTTGGAGCTAGGCCTTCAGGGTTTGAAGCTCACTTATGCCACCAGGGGCCCCTGGGCTCCTGATTCCACTTAAGTTAGTTTTCTTTTTTATTTATTTGGAATCGAATGCTGTTATTCTATATAAATTTTGGCGACCACAACCCTCCCTACCCTGCTTAGGGCTCCAATATTCCATCAGCAGTAAGACCAGGACAACGGTTTCATTTTCTTCAATGGAGGTGGTTTTCACCGAGGCAGACATCGAGAAACTCCCGCGTGACCGACCCATAACTGTAAACGAGGGTAGGCTGGGCTGCCTTCACCAAAACATATTCACGAGAAAAGTGACTGACATCGCATTTACCTCCGACTTTTGCAATAATCATTCACATCTGCGTCCCGTGCGTCCTTGTATTTGACGTCCTGCGTCTCCATCCCAAACGTCTCCGCGTCCCATACTTGATGTCCCAAAGTCCCTCGTCTTGCGTTCTTAAGTCACAAACGGTCCCCGACAGACGCGTCCCAATGTCCAGTCCCCTTCTTGTCCCGGCCCGTCCCAGTTTTATACACGGCCACGACTATCGACATTTTACTAGCTCTTGTCAAAACTTATGTCAACATCAGAGCATTTCAATGAAAGTGTCAAAACTATATATGCGTTTTTGTTGATATGAATAGAGAAACTCTGCTATCTACAAAATCAGTACCTTATAATATATCAGTAAGAACAAAGAATTTTAAGTGCACGGTTCCAGCAGCATTTACCAGACAACACAAGAATCTTTTCATCTTTTAAGGTAAAAAAGGTTCTTGTAATGGGCAATCACTGCTGTGTACTTTATTCCTTTTGCCAGCAACGACGACTCGTATTTTCTCATGGGATTGTAAGAATCACGTTATTTCAATTATAAAAGTTTACATCAAGGAACCCCCGGCACAAATTTAAAAAAAAAAATGAAACGGCAAACCGATCCTTACGGCAAGGCCATGAAGAAGTAAAGAATATTTAAAAAAACAAAAATATATATATATTTAAACAAATTGCCCAATATTTCGGTTTGAAAACAAACCTTCTTCAGGGGCTAAAAGAAAAATGAAAATAAAACTAAAGATTCGTTACAAATAAGCATTTAAAAATGTGACAATAAAAACAATTTTTTACAGTACATCCACCATCATATTTTAGTGCGGAAATTTGGCCTGATGGCCGAGGTTACCAGTTATTGCGGGCCCGTAGAAATGGCGCGAAAAACTGACCAATGAAAACAAAGAACAGAGGCGCATCCTTCACATGGGAAGCCTTGCGCGCGCGTTGACGAAACTCCATGTGAGTGTGGAACATCTGAGCTCTGCTTGCATGTGTGTGGAGCTGCTGGCTTGCACCTTTGTCATCTTTCTCTGCTCGTGTTTTCCGTCTCTTGGACCATGAAGCGAAAGAATCGTAACCCCAGTGCTTCTTCAACTCCTCCGGATGGAAAAAAGAAAAAAGTAGCGGGTAACACCGAAGCTTCGACTGCTGCGACGAAGGCCATAGACTTCAGTTCACCTCAGAGGGTTCTGGAGTCACTTTTGTCCTCGACAAATTTGGATAACTTTTTCGACGAATACTGGGAGAAGAAACCACTTTTTGTTAGTCGAGAAAATGCAGATTTTTACGGACAGATGTTTACGAAGAAAGAGTTGGAGGCCATTTTGAAGAAGGAAGAAATTCAGTTTATTGAAGATATGTCGTTGACTCGCTACGCGGAAGGCAAGACTGAGTTGTTGAACGAAGATGGACGGGTTAATACGAAGCACCTAAAAGCGGCTGGCGTTGCTGTACAGTTTCATCAGCCTGACAGATACAAGGTTTGTAATTTTATCGAAACACGTGCGAGAGTTTCGCGCAAGCTTTGTCATGAAATGTGTGCCAGATTGTTTCTCCCCTGTCTAAACGGTAGAGATACTCGCTGCCCCTCGCATGTGGACGCAGCTTAAAACCCGGTTTTTGTAGAGTATTCAGTACGGAGTACCAATGCTATAAAAACTGAGCCTGCTTGGTGATGCCATGTTCGTGGTCTAGACATATTATTATAATGTGTACAAATCAGGTTAAACCACACCCAAATAATACTAGTATAATAATGGAGGGAAAACATCTAGAAGTTCATCTGCAGTAGTTTTGGGCTTTATTGCAGGAGTTCAGTTTTATTTTAGCTAAATCTTTGTAATGAATATCTGCTAGTACAAGAGATAAATGAAACTCATGGAGAAGAATGTGAATCTTTATAGTGTTGATGTGGTCAAAGGTAAGGCAATAAAGAGTCAATAAAAATGTAGGAAGAAAATGCTTTCCACATGATATCATCTTGCTTGATAACAAAAGCATTATCTGCATAGAAGGCTCGTTTGAGAGAGGGAAAGGTGTAGTTATTGAAGGAGGATCATTTTAAATTTAACCAGGGTGTGGGAGGGTATTAATACGTGTGTAATATTCAAGGAAGTATACTGTATTATAGTATTTAAAAAGATATAAGTTTTCCCATGGGCTTAAAAATGGTTTTATTAACTAATCTGTGAATAGTGGCATAGCTACAGGGCTGTGCTCTAGCAGAGCCCGGTGGTCCCTGGCGCCTAACTTTTGCCCTTGGGCAACTAGAAAATCTCAAATTTTTCATACAAATCATATGCGGGACACCCTAGTTTTTACAGTTTCAGAGCACTGGGCTCCCTTCAATTTTCCTTAGAGCACAGCCTTGAGCTACCAAATTAAGTATTACATTTTGCCTCCCTAGGATGAAGTCTGGAGGTTGGCGGAATCACTGGAAACGTATTTTACCAATCTTGTTGGTGCTGATGCATTTATCTTCCAGCCAGGATCACAAGGGTTAGCTCCACAGTTTGATGAAATGGAGGTTTGTTTCATGAAACATATATTCATTTAAGTACTTTTCCCTAGAATATTATTCCAAAGAGCATTAAGGGTAAGGTGTGACATAATTAACTACTGTCTACTGACACAGTATTGGTAAATAGTGTTAGTTACTACCTTTTATTGCTAAGGTCATTAAGGCTCATAATGCCAAAACAATACCATTGATAGTAAATAATAAGATGTCGAATTTTTGGGTGTTAGGATGCTATCTCGGAAAAGTGAATTAAACACCTAAAGAACACTAAACTGGGCTTGCAATGAGCTCTCCTTTCCTCTGCCCCTTGCACCTTCGTTGCTCAGTTGCCCATTCCCACATGCCTTGCTTCACTCACTCAAACAGGGCTCGAAATTGCAACTGAAATGGTTGCCATTGTAACTAACATTTTCTCCTGGCGACTAAAAATCCTGGTTTAGTCACCACTTTGGCGACCAGATTTCTCTATGATTTAGATTTAAATTAAAAGAGTAAAGTTAAAACAAACATTTGATCTTATCTTGCTTTGCTTTCGTCATAAAAAGGTGCCAAATTACATAATGAAGCCAGTTTACCTCCAAATTTATACTGACTTCTTCCTTTGATATTTTCAAACAATCAGATCTGAAGGATCACGCCGTACTGTGTTGCGTCATTTACATCATACAAACTGGCAACTAAAAATTTGCATCTGCCGACTACATTTCTCCAGTGGGTCAACAAAAGGCAACCTGAGGAGTTTTTTAATTTCAAGCCCTGCCAAATAGGATAGCTTGCTCACTGGCTAGATGTTTTGGAGGTGTATCTTTATTTACTACTTGAACTTTTTTTACAGACATTTATCCTTCAGCTGGAGGGGAAGACTAAATGGAAACTCTTTAAACCTATGCAAGAGCTTCCTCAAGAGGCCAGTCCTGACTTAGAACTAAGTGACATAGGTGAACCTATACATGAATTCGACATGAAGGTATACTCAAAACCATTGCTCCCATGCTAATAACAGAGGCCCAATTGTTATAGTGTGTACAGTGTTCCAGATAAGAAATGGAACTCAGTAGGCGGGGAATAAAACAGCTATGGATTTCTTTTGGTTTTATTTTTCTTCTATTTTTCAATAAAAGTACCCAGGGGCCACACTCATAGTAGCCAGGGGAAATCCCCTGCCCACAGCTCTTAATGACAACCGTGCTGTCCGCAGACTCAAAAGTTAGAGCGAGACTTTGTCTTTCCATCTGGGATTGAAAGGGTTAGTAAAGCACTAAGAAAGTTGTTAGTGAAAATGCCTTCAAAGGAAGCCAAAAGCCTTTTGCAAAAAAAAAAATTATCATTTTGATTTTCAAAGGTTGTACACATAATCATCCCTGCTATCTCATTTAAAATTATGGTTTTGTTACACACAGTTTTCCAGGAAATTTATTGTACCTTCTCATTTGTCATTGATAACAAAAAAAGGAATATACTAGCAGTAACCGTTGGCTAGGAAGTGTGGGCAAGCAAGTGGGTTTACCTTGGCGATTTGATTGATAAAAACCGCTTACATAATTGTGTAGGCGAATCAGAGAAAGCTCTTTTAGTTCCAGTGTCAACAAGAGGGATCACTGTGGATCATGAAAACTGAATTGAACAACACAGTGGACAAGACTCATATTTAATTCAATGATTTTATTCACTGTTGCTTAGATACAATTAGCCTGCAAATAGTGAGGAGAGACGGCTGTATTTGCCGGCAAAGATACATTTAAACAGTAATCACTGTAATGGGTGACACAAGTAATGCATCACTTACACAGTCATGACACAATTGCGCAAAGCGAATATTCAATCCGTGTTCGATGACCAAAGGCCATTGATATGCAATAGAAAATAATGAAACAGCTTAACTTACCACTGTTTAAAACTTATTGAAGCTTTCAGATGACAAGCATCATAACATATTTCCCTGGAAACGTATCAAAATATAAAAACCATGCACTGTAGTGGCTGAACATTGAGAACCTTGGCACAATGTTTTCCTTTTGGGAACTTTTAAAGAAAAACTTGGCTTGTTTTGTTTAATAATCCTTGTCTTGAGGACTGAATGAATGACTACAGGGGACTTTGTCATGTGTATATAAATTATAGTAACAAATCTGTTAATGTTATTTCTAGTCATGAATAGTATTAGGGCTAGGATAAAATAGAATGAAAGAATCAAACCAGCTCGACACCTTTTTTAACCTGAATCACAGGCCTTTTTTGTATCAAGGAAGTTTGTTTAAAATAACCTTACTTTATTTATAAATAAAAAAATGCTCTGATCTTTCTGCAGCCTGGGGATCTCCTTTACTTCCCAAGAGGAACTATATATTTCCCAGTGCCTATTGAAGATAAAGACCATACAATGTACCTATCTCTGACTACGTTCCAGGAAAAGTAAGCTTACATGTATATGCAGAAAAAACGTCTGCTAGGCTGGCCTTTTTTGCCAAGGTCATTGAATGTTTATCCTAGTATATTAAAAGGAAAGAGCCTTCCCGGAAGTGCCATTTCTACAGAGAGGGTGGAAGCAGTGGACAAAACATACTGTGTTACGTCCCGCTGTCTAGTTCCAGGTTTGGTTTGTCCCCTGGCCAGCCTGGTGAGCTGGGATCCTGGCTAAGCAGGCTTTTTGTGTGTCAGTTGTCATGTCATGACAATGATTTCCGTAATTGTGTTTCATTAATGTGCCAAGAGATCGACGAATCAAACCAGCCCAGCTAGCTCAAAGTAATCATGTGCCCTTATAACTTCTGAAGTTACACTTTTTGTTAATTTTCCCTTGTTAGCATCCATGTGCATCATAGGGATGTATCCCTGTGCCTACAGCATG
Organism: Porites lutea; assembly: GCF_958299795.1. Taxonomy (NCBI): domain Eukaryota; kingdom Metazoa; phylum Cnidaria; class Anthozoa; order Scleractinia; family Poritidae; genus Porites; species Porites lutea. The sequence goes on along the minus strand of NC_133201.1, from coordinate 48,537,954 downwards.
GTGAGAACACTAATGTCAGAATTAACTCTTGCAAAGACAGATTGTGTTAAAAGTAGTGTCTCATGGGCAGTGTAGGAAAGTGACTAAGAATGCATCTCTGTGTCCATGTTATGGAATTTTTCATTACGAGATGCTCACCAGGGGAAGGGTGCTTATATTGTGGCATAGATCGGGCATGCCAGGGAGGGCAGGATGAGGGAGACTTGATTAAAAAGGACACACTACTGTAACAAACTCTTTGCCCTGTGAATTTCAGTTCTTGGGGGAACTTGCTGAATAATGCATTGTCCAAAGCCGTTGAAAAAGCAATGGAAAGTGATGTTGAATACAGAAGAGGACTTCCTTTTAACCTGTCTTCATTTATGGGCAGTGGAGTGGTAGGTAGACTGTTTGTACAAGTGTTAAAGATAACTAATTATTTAAGTTTTATACCATTTTGATTCAACCACTGTCAGGGCAGCAAATCCCAAAAATAAAATAAAGAAAATCTCTTCAAATGTATTTTCAAATAAGCGCCCATTCTCAGACTTCCACCTTGACTTAATATTCCATTACTACAGTAAGCTGTTGGTCGATCAGATAAGTTCATTATTTTTGCTAAGTGAACTTCTTGTACTTAGCAAGATGTGCCGATGAAGGTTTAAAGTTTTCACAACAGTCCACTGACGCTGAATAATTCAAAGAATTATTCTTTGTTAAAATGTTAACTTTGGTACACTCACTTTTTTTATAAGAACGTTCTGCCTGAAATTTGTCAATATATTAAGAACATGCTAAAACATAATAATACCCGAGGCTCTGTGAAGAACAATTTATTTTTCACTGCTATTACTTTTCTAAATCCAGAAAATCAGAATCAGAGGGCACTTTTTCTTTCTTCTTTCCACACATTCCTACTGTGTATGGTCAATAATACTTGTACTTGTACAATTCATTAATTTAAAAACTATAATCATTGTCTTATCTGGTCTATATATATGTAGCTTAAAAGTTACCAGATTGCTGTTATTGAAGTTTAAGAACACCTGTAAGAACATTTCCAGGCTGAAACTGTCCAGTAAATAAGAACTGTCTAGACTCAACTCAAAAATGGGCGTTATTATAAAAAATAGTGTATCTTGTTTTGTTATGGGGAAATTACAGCTGTAACTCAACTTTCCCTTTGTTATGTCACTGACTGAAAAAAGTTTCGCAAAGAAAATGACAAATTACCCTTTAAGCCCCATGAATGTCCACATATAAATTCTCCTAACTGATCTCTGCACATTTTCCTTGAAAAAAAATATAGCTGAGGGAATTGTTAAGAGAACAGAAAGCAATGTCACTTTGGCCAGTCAAAATATTGCAACTAAACTCTATTTCATATTGTTTGATCAGTCCCTGCAAAAGTCTTCTTGGCTGTAATGCTTTCAATTTCATTACAGTCAAACCTCGTTAATACGGACACCAAAGGGACAGAACAAGTGTCCGCTTAAGGTGATTCCCTAGTAAAAGAACCTAACATAGATTGTAGATGAAACTTGGTACACTGATGTAACAAGTCAAGAAGATGATAAAAAAGTAATAAAAAGTGGGGGTCACTGTGCTCGTTTTGACGTCACAATGCTGAGAAATACGGCTATTTTGGACCCTTTGTCAAAAACCGCGCGTAGCTCAAAACTAGACAAAAACGAGAGACTTTTTCGATAATGCATGTGGTATCGCACAGAATTTGACATTATTGTATTGTTTATCCACTTACATACCAGAAAAATACCTTTTAATGCTCCTGTTTTTATTTTACGCTCCAAAGTAGAATTGAATTGGACACGTGCTATTCGACCCGTGATAGCTCAATCCGTACAATTTAGTAAAATTGCCAAAAACTGAACATAGATTTGAGCCAATTTTTTTCTCGTCGAAAGGAAGCACTGTCCTTATTAAAATCATGAAATAAAAAATGGGGGTCACCGTACTTGTTTTTGCGGTAGAACTGCAGAAAGTGCGCACCAAATGCAATTTCTCCAAGTTTTGAGAGAGGACTAGGGCGAGTTTCAAAACAGAATGTATGTGAAAGGGGGAAGGAAGTATTAAAAAATCTGTTTTTACAGAATTTACATCGAGATATCACATTTAGGATACAATGTGATAAAGAAAGCGTTTAAATAAAAATCAAAGTGAGTAAGCACAAGTTAAACATCCACTATCGAGATTCTCCGTGAGGAAGTCGAACTCAGCAACACGCGTACTGCCTACGTTATGCACATTCCCAACACATTGAGTCTCACCTTGGCAAGAAACAACCTCAAGCAAAAATTCCAATAGCGTTTCTCTTCCTTCAACTTCATTTTAATAATGTTACTTCACATGCTCTTTTTTACTGCCACCATCTTGTTATGCACAGTAAGAGATGCGCAGTGCAAAACCAGGGAATCACCTTAACAGAGGTGTCCATATTATAGAGGTAGGGAATGTATGATTTTTGGCATTTCTGGGACCAAACAAACTGTCTGTAATAAAGAGGTGTCCGTATTATAGAGGTGTCCGTAAGGAGAGGTTAGACTGTAATTTCCTGAACCTCTTCTATTGATTATGTATTTGTAAAGAGAAAATTAATATTGGTGACTTTTGGGACATAAAAGGGTTAATTAACTAGGGGGGCTTGCCGGGGGGGGGGGGTACTCCTGGGAATGATTCTTGGTGGGGGGCTGCCGCCCGGTTCTCCAAATCCTGACCATATTTCAGACCAAAAAATGTAATTTTCCACACCCGTTTTCAGACCAGTACCCCCCTCCCCAGGGGGGCTTGTAGATGGGGGGCCTGAAAGTGGCATTTTTTTGTATTTGAACAAATATGATAAGCTCCCAATAGTGATGGCAAAATAGTCGTTTGTGGTGTAGTCTTGAATAAGACCATGAAAGTAGTTGGAAGGCAGTCATGACGAGTAACTATTAAATTACACATTTACTAACTTGCTTAATTTATGTCTAGCATGACCAAACTGAAACAGAAGATTCATCAGAACAAAATGGAAATCAACAAAAAGATGAAAAAGAAGCTGAGGGTGAAGAGGCCAAACCAGGAAATCCAAAGATAGAGTTTAATGTAAACTTGATCAAGCTTTTGAAAGGACTGGTGCGCCACTTGAATCCTGATAAAGCTGTTGATGATATGCTTCGTGATTTCTTTGGATGTCGTCTTCCACCCTTTGGAGGAGTTGGAAAAGATGTCAAAAAAGGTAGGTAAATATTTTCAGGTGTAATTAAATAAAACGTTTTCAAATTTGTGACAAGAATGTCTATGGAGAAAAAAGTCACAGCTTGAGAAAGCCAAGAAAGGCACCTGCTCTAGCAAAGAGAAGGATGTACCTAAAGATTTAGAAATCGTTGACCAAATGACATGGTATCTGGGCAACTAAACAGAGCTTATCCTTTCTTCTAAACTGAAACGTTCCCTGAATCCTTCAATCCCTATAATTGGGATCGTGCGATTTAGGGGAACGTTTGAGCCCTGATCCTGTACTTGCTTGTAAAAAGAAGGGTCCAGATTTCCCAATCTTTCCCTTGGTAGATCACAGTCAGTCTAAATATGTAGTGTGGTTGCCAATGGAAAAACAGTCTTGCACAACTGTAGTCTGATAAACTGTTTATGGCTCTTTTTCCAAATTGTCTTTTGTTTGCTTGTGACACAAAAGTAAAGATTGACATTACTTCACAAGTCGCTTAAGTACTTACACCTTGGCGTGACCCCTTTAACAATATTTCTGGGTTTTATTTGCATATTTTGGTTATTTTGTTGTTGTGGTGGTGTAAGATATTTCAGGACTTTAACTCTTTCACAGACCTGCTTGTAATATTGACCATTGAAACTTAAGCTTTCACAACAAAAATTTTGAAATCGTTTTGTAAAATCCTAAGAAATTAGTAGTACAGTAGAATCCCGCTAACTCGAACACTGAAGGGAAACGAAACAAAGTTCGAGTTATCGGGGTCGATTGATTGTTTAATTTGCTATGGTAATAATGATAGTTACTGATTTTTCAGCACTCAAGTGTATGGCACGTAGTGCAAATAATTTATTATTTTATTAGAAACGGTAACATGATTATGCATTTTTATGATAAAGCGTGAGCTGTTTGCGGTAGTTTACCGATTATACAACAAGAAGAACTAATAAGATAGCATCCGAATGGGGTTACAAGAAACAGAGTTTTTGAGTGATCGGGGTAAATTTCAGTGAAATATTGATTATGGGGAAACAAATTTAGTTCGAGTTAGCGGGAAATTCGAGTTCGAGTTAATTGATAAGTGACTGAAAAGTGGGGTAAAATCCAAGGCAGTAGAACTTAGTTCGAGTTAGCGGTGCGTTCGAGGTATCCGAGTTCGAATTATCGACGGGTTCTACTGTACCATGAAACATTTGGCAGAGTTCTTGCATGACCATGATTTCATCCACAGATTCCCAACTTAGGATGACAAACAAACCCGCCATAACTTGGTTTGCGAGTGAAAGATGGGCTCCTAGACACTTTTCTTAAGGCCTCCACTATGATATTAGTTTTACAGATAGTCAAACCTTCAAGGCCGAGTGCTCCTTTAGCTGGAACCTCTCCTAAACCCGGCCTAAACGATTACCTCTTGTAGGCGATCGCGACCACTTTTCTAGGATGACGGTCTTAGAATTTCCCATTGTTTTTAACCTCTTTTAAGCGGCCGCGTAACTCTCGGAGTTAAACCGTTAGAATATTAGCTGTTATAACTGCTTAACACCTTTTGAAAGGGGAAACTTGTCCTACCTCCATCTCAAATGGAAATCGTGGTCGCGTCATTTGTGTTACGTATGGAAGCGTGTGCATATTATGTTCTTCTTATCACGTTTAGGAGCCCCGCCACAAGGCAGGGCGACGAAAAATTAGTCTATAGACTCATTCAAGTGTTCTCCTCCACGGAAATCTTTAGTAAAAGGCGAAAGATTTATGCGAGTTGAAGGAAAACCAGAGTTGACGCAAGCTGTTGTCTTTTGACGTTTTGTCGGACTTAAGGGAACTATGCATGTGGGACATGCGCGTATTACGCTATCTAATAAGTTCTTAAACCACGCATGCGCATCATGGCTTATCCGCGTGTTAATTTTTTTCTGCACCTAGCAGTGACTTACCCAATTTTTTTTTTCGGTCGGTTTCTTCTCTTGTCGTCGAAATAATCCACCGTGAAACTCCTTCTTTAACCATTGAATGTTCATCGATCGATCTTCTTAACTAAGTAGCATGGATGAGTCACCGTTTCCAGAAAACATAGCATTTAAGAAGCGAGGAGTATTCCTGAGTTAGTCAGTCATGGTTTTAGTCAGGATCTCTATGAAAATCTACTGCATCAAAGAAACATAGCAAGAATTGACTCTTATTACATGGGAATATAAAATTCTGTGTGAAAATACGGCTCGACCAGAGCGTCCCGGAGAGCTTGCTAGCAGGCTAGCTCGACAGCAATGTTTCGAACCCGGTCGCTAGGAAATGGAAATTAAGGAAGAAGCAACAAAAGAGTGCTTTGCTCAACGTTTCTTCTTCTTCTTTTTTGGTTTGTTTGCTCGACATGTGCCATTTCAAACAAAGTGACGCGATGCGGGAACAACAATATGATAAATATTCGCTCTGTGTTCTTAGTATCGTCAACCCCTTCGCACATTTAAGCACGTATGAATCTCCTTCAGGTACAGAATCTCGATAACTCAGCAGAAAGCAAAACAATAAACAGATTTAAAGGGCTTTGATATGATAGACATTGGGATGACTCTGTGTGCCAGAGACTTATCTTGTGCGGTTACCGGTTTCGGTTATGTTATAGTGACCCGGGCGAAAAGTTTTATCTCGCGGCTTCGCCGCTCCTGGGTCCGGCCGAAGATCTGTCGGCTGCAGCCGACATTATTGAAGTATTCTGCCGCACTCAAGAAAAAAATTCGCTGATCGCTAAAAATGGTAAGACTGTCCTTGTTTAAGTACGTGCAACTACAAAATACAGGGCCATATTTTAAGATCTTAAACATAAGTGGCTCGCTAGTCGTGACAATACTTAAAAATAATAATTTAAAAACTTATGGCGCGTAAATGTACCGTATTTCCTCGAATAATAGCCCTCCCTCGAATAATCGCCCCCTTTTGATTCCAAAAAGGAAATAATCGCCCTCGGCTATTATTCGACGAAATACGGTATGTAAATGTAATGACAAATGTTTTTACGAGAAAGATATAAGACCTGGCTATAAGTATGACAGACATAAAAAAAATGTAAAAATACAAAATTTAAAGAACAAGTTAATGTATACCAGTTGATATGAATGCACGTCTATAGAAAGTATATAAGGTATAGTTATAGGTATATAGTTTAGTGGCTTGATGGCTCGTCAGTCGAGGTTAGCATCTTAAAAAACGAGAAAGGTAATATTTTAGGGGCTCGGCGGCCTGCTTTGTGGCTCTTCAGTCCAGGTTTAGTGGCTCGGTGGCTCGTCAGTCCCTACTGCCGAGCCACTGAGCCGCGCCCCAACGAATATACCTAGAAAAGGTGCCCTGTATTCTGCAGTTTAATAATCCCAGTTCCTTGAATAAAGGACAACCTTGATATGTCTGTCTTTTAGCGTCTCCAATCTCGTTCCCAGTCTTGGAAAAAATAGACGTAAAATTAAGAGGTCCTTCTTCCACCAAATCAAGAATGGGAAGTGACGTCTTTGCCTTCTCGCGGCTTGTCTCTTTCGGGGTATGAAGGTTGGTTTCCATTTTATTCTGCCCAGGGGCCCGTTTCTCCAAAGTTCGGTAGCTTTTCGGGCCCGAAAACACACATTCAAATCGAAATATAAAGAATAAGAGCGCGGGTCCTGGCTAGCAAACTACTCCATTTTGTTTCATTAACTGATAGGTTTGTCATGTTAGATATAAAACTATTGAAACCTTTCTCTTGCATGTAAACAACAACAGCTTTACGGGCCCATTAATTAAATACCTCGTGTCAGGGCTTTTCTCTTAGAAAATGAGATCGGCCCAGCGGGTGAGGTTCACGTGAAGTGAGTAACATATTTGTCCAGATATTCTTATGATACATTTTCTGCGTGATAGGCAAAAAGAAAAGTGCTGCGCCTTCCGACGACAGCAAGATCAGATTGATTCATCCGGACCATGTGCGAGTTTTAATCGGGGACTTGTCGGACGGTGTTGCCGGAGACGAAGATTATTCCGAGGCAGAAGAAGACGATGAGGAAGAAAGCGAAGAAGAGGAAGAGGTGTGAAACTTAGCATATAATTAAGCAATAGAAAACGTTTTCCGTGTTTGCATAGCCTGATATAAACACGAGAGGGGTTGGGAGAATTCGAGACATTTTGCAAACCCGAGACGAAGTCGAGGGTTTGCATAACTGTCGAGAATTCTCCCAACGCCTCGAGTGTTTTTATCAGGCTATGCAAACACAGGAAAAAAGTTTTCTATTGCTTTTATAAAATAAATTTCCCGAGAAAAAACGCAAAACTCTTTGTATGGCACTGAAAATTCTTACCAGTCACAAAGTCTTGTCCACGAAGTCTTGCACGCGTAATCAGTTCTTGTTTTGAAAAAAGATCTTTTCCAAAATACGGACTTTTCTCGCTTAAAATGTTAGCTTAAGCGAAGAAAAATTGACACACTTAAAACTCACTTTCTTCGTAAGGATTTTCCAACTTTCAGCCGACGAAGGAATGGGTAAATAAAGTAAACTTGTCGAGTTTTGTACTTGAAAACTTTTTCAAATTAGTGCTTGCGTGATTAGCGCGCGAAAAGTGTTTACATACTCTCATGCAAACACTCCTCTCAGCTAATCAGAGCGCGCGTACTATCTTAGTTATTTTATAATTCGTAATGGTACTATCTCACTAGTCCCCTGCGGCCCTACTTAAAAACTATGCAAGGTATTTGCAGCACTAACCTTCCGGCCTTGTCCACGAGCTTTTTCAAGCGGAGAGCGCAGCCTTAAAGCGGGGTACTGGAAATGAGCTACAAGCGCGAATAGGGGTGATTGGAACGAACGCAGAGCGCTTGGGATGCAGCCAGCCTCCGATCCCATGCAGACGTTCTAAGAGCTACGTTACGCGTTACTCTAGAACAAAAGGCGTTCGTGGAGAAGAAACGCGTGACAGACTGGCAGCGCCAAAGCGAAGTAACGACAGTGACACCCTTTGGTTGGATTTCCACTGTCGAGTAATTTTGACGTGCGAACGCACGTAAATTTTACTCGTGTAAATAAAATAGAGGTAATAAAGAGGTTAAACATCACGTTAACGTCAAACGGCAAGCGCGTTTTTGTGCCTTGTGACCAAGTTTCCCCTTAACTTGTCGTTTACTGTTCATTATTTCTACACATAATTTAGTAGTTTCATGCGATTTGTTAATTATCCATAAGAAATTTTTTGAGGTGTTTTTATCTGCTCATTTTTCTTTTTTGAGAAATTGTGTACTTGAATCTGACGTTTGCCGTATACACGTGAAGCTTAAACTCTCTAATGCATCCTGGGAAGGTCACGCATAAACGTAAAAGTTGAAACTCGCTCAACTTTTACATTTACGCGTGGGCCTTTCATACATTGCCACTATTTTATTTACGCGCGCAAAATTTACGTGCGTGTGCACGTAAAAATTACGCGACAGTGGAAACCAACCCTTACTGAGAGAGGTGTCTTATGCTAACTATGTTAGGAGGAACCGGAGGAGAGTGAGAAAGGGGACAAGAAAGGTACGAACAAGAGCGACAACAAAGCAAAGCAGAAAGCTAAGAAGAAAGAGAAAGAGAAAGACACGAAAAAGAAAAGTAAGAATAATGAATCAGATAAGGAAGAAGACGAAGAAGAGATGGAAGAAGACGAGGAGGAAGAGGATGATTACGAGGAAAGTGGAGATGGAGGTGAAGGATTTGGAGGAGAAGAGTATATTTTGGTTCTTCATTCAGTCAAGAACGACAGGTCCAAGCACATGATGGGCGACAAGAGTGTAAGTACCCTACCGTTTAATCCTTTGTAAAAAAAAACTTCTCCCCCGGAAGCTTATTCGTTTCAAGCACATTTGAGGGGGGGGGGGTTAATTGAGACGGCGGGGCTTTAATGCCCTTTCAACAACCTACCAGAAGGAGGTATCAATTGTCTTTAAAAGAACTAGAATGTAAAGTGGACAAGGTCAAGCACATGAAGTTGGAGTTCATGTAGCCGTGGATGAAAAACAAACCCGATGTTCCAGCGCTGCGAGTATGTGTACGATTGATCGCTGACCAACCACGCGAAACTAATGTGGGGTATTTTGCTATAGCAGTAGTGATAGCAGTAATAAAACTACTATTTTAGTAGTGCTTTCATCGTTGCAAATACATTTTTGGGTTGGTCCATGTCTCGTACCTTTTAAACGAGTCTTGGGCAGTGTTAAGGCTTTGGAAAGGGCCAGGTCCGCTCAGCGTTAACTGATTATCTTATTAATTCTCACGACCATTTCTCTTAATTATTTATTCATATTGTGAGGATAAAATTGATATTGATCACCTTACGGACTTGCAGAAATGGTAAGCTGATCCTTGATACTTTCATTGTAGCCTTGTTCAATTTTGAAGTTCCCCATCCGATACAAGGAGGCCCTGCGACAGATCACAGCAGACCGGGAGGAGTACATCACCGTCAACAGCCTACAGCTTTCAGACAAGGAGCGTCATTTGTTGGTGACTTCGTTATGGAAAGAAGGCCTATTAGAAATGGAGTAACTGTGGAACTTGAGAAATGAACCGTTTAGTTTACCATTTCTGTTGACAAACTTAAAGATGTTCGTTGCGTTTCTTCTCGTATTTTTGGAGCCCGAACCATTCTTTCGGCGGAACCTGGACCAGGCGTTTTGTTAAAATTGCTTTAAAATGTGTGGAGTCATCAGATTAAGAAGGAAACGACCGACTCTGTATCTTGAGCGTCTGGTAATAGCGTGAAAGACAATAACGTAAAAAGCCCCTCTTTTCACAAGTTTCGCAGTTTGGTTGGTTAATATTTAAGCGCTTTGGCCTTATCCAATGTATGTACCTGATTTAAAAAAAGTTGCTTTGGCCGTAGGCCATTTCCGAGTTCCAAAAATTCTCAATTTCAAAACGAAGCCAAGTGTAAAACCTTTCTAGTGATGATGACTTTCATTTGCATACGAGTAAAGAAACGTTATCAAATCAAATATAAATTCAGCCTTAGCCTCGCTTTGAACAGAGGCTTGGGGCTACTCGAAAATATAGCCTATTGCGCATTGGGAAGCTATACTATTGTTTGGCCACACAAGCATTTCATTGCCTGAGTTTCGTATGTCCTAATGCCCAGTTGCCAAAGCAACCTTTTCTGAATTAGGTATAGGTCAGTTTCGCTGTGGCGCTCACGAGCGTAACCGCGGCTATGTAGGCTAAGGTGTGGTTATCGTTTGATAGTAGTATGAATTAAAAACGTTCCGGCGACCTGGTATCACGGGACATGCCGTTGAGTTTAAAATTTATTTTAGTCCTTGCACTGAAGAATGAAGGAAAGGTCTGTTAAGTTGTTGTTGAGTTAGTTGTTAAGTAATTATAATCTGCCAATTACCAGGGGCTTGTTTTTGAGCAAAATCTTGAAATATCCAATTATGGGTATTCACATTTCGTCCTAAATATAATATTAGCATATTTATGCTAGTTAATGGTCATAATGCAATTAAACAAGAGAGACATGTCTACGAAACAATTTTGTGTGTATCGTTCCATCCATCTCTGTAGAGGTTTCTATGGCAACCCGAGAGTAGAGCCTCTTTTTGTCTACTTGAGAGAGGAGTAAAGGAAGCTCTGCTTAAATCATGTCAAACCTTTGGGGTCGCCGCAGCCCGAGCGTCTGGACTGTTCAATCTCCTTTTCTCCCGTCAAACTGTTTTTTCGTAGTGCGAGCGTCCCTTTATTGATAAACCGATGGTTGTAACCGAGCCCGCTGTAGCAAGCGCATGGCTGTTAGGCCTGGGTTCGAAATTATATCCTAGCAACATGCCGCGCATGCTCAACAAAGATCTTACTCGGTTCGTGCAGTCTTTATTGAGTACGCCAAAATCGAGCAAATGAAAGAAAGGCTCTGCTGATAGGCTGGTTCCATGGGGGATCTATGATTGGTTATGCACCCGACCAGCGGTCCAGATCTAGATTTTGATACACTTCCACTTCTTACCATATATATACAGTGTGTATGTTGTGGTTTAATTTTATCCATGGATTAGCCCACGTCCGATAAATTGAAATTCTAACATGACTCCGAGTCCTTAGGGACAAAATTGCAAATCTTTCAGGATTCCATTTTCTCGCAATTCCCAGAAGGGACTTGAAAACACAAAGAAAACCAAACCAAATATAGGTAAATGACCAGAAAGCCTCCGAGTCATGTTAGAAGTTTAGTATAACGAACGTGGGCTGTTTTATTTCTTTTCTGGGGGGTGTGGTAAAGTATAATAATGAGTTTGAAACAAAAGAAAATAAAATTTAAACCAAGCATGAAATTCAACCACAGCATATGTGTCGGCTACACGTGTATGTTGCAGATTAATCCACACTCGTTTGAGAGGCTGAAACGTTGGAGTTTGGGTAGCAGATGAACGAAACACTGGTGTGTAAGGGCTTGTATAAAAAAAAGGAGAGGCGATTTGTGTCTGCAGACTGTAATGCATGAACGTTCCTCGAAGCAAGACTTTCGCTTAATGATGTCTTTTATTACCGGTGAGGTTGAAAGGCGGAATGAGTTTGTGGAATGGCATGTGGCATGACTTGCGGAAGGGCGTAATTATGCGGAGTGAAATATATGCAGAATGACTCGAATAAATAAATTTAGCTGGAAATTGCACCCTTTTTTGACGCCAATCAATTCACAAGCAGCCGCTTTTTTAATGTTGCGGGCTCGACTACGATTACAATCAAGGAGTCAGGAAGGACTCCTTGATTTCTCACGGTCGATTAGCTTTCTTTGCACAGCCACAAAAATTCTACTTGCCTTTTTAAATTATTAGTCGGGTTGGATGGCAGCACCTATACCACATCACGAAAGTTTGGAGAAAAGATGGTTTGGAAGATCACGCTCCCTACTGCGTTACTATTTTTCTGCAAAAGATATTTGCACGATTGACTTTCCTTTTTTACATTTATTTGAATTTGAAACCACGTGAGATAACAGGCCAGAGCCCCGATTTTAAGTACTAGGCGACTTTGAAAGACGCGTGCTTTACATATTTGTGGCGGATTAGAATGCCGGCTTAGTCGGAAGCCCTTTGTTTAAAACATGGCGGGATACTCGCAGCTTAAGGCAAGCATGTGCCTTGTAGCTGTCAACATAATGCTTTTTAATTACATTCTGTCATAATTAACAAAACCCGATCGACGCTTGATTGAAAGTAATTATACAAATCTGGTACCAGACAAACCGCTTTTAAAAAACAAAAAAACAAAACTAGTTTATCGTTATTTCTCAGTAATTTCACTTATCAAAACAAATATTTAATTTTATCAGTTTTCCCGTTTCTTTCAAAACTTCCGTTATTTCCGGACGTTTCACTGTAGTCAATGAAAGACACGTTTCATCAGTCGTCTTTTGCGCGGGAATATCAAAATTTCCATCTTTCAAAGGCGATGAACCAAAGCTCGCAGGGTACCAAAGCGCCAAAGGCGTACGATGCAGTCCCGGTGTTTTGTGTGCACCCGTTAAAAATATTGAACGCCAAAACTATCAAGTTTTGGTACTGCGAAGGGCAGCTAGTTTCTGTACCCAAAGGTTAGTGCATGGACAGGCTATCGAAAGAAAATAAAAGGAATGCTTGCCCAATGGATAGCAGGCATAACTACGCAAATAAATGCCTCATTACATCCTTGTCTGCGAGGTTAGTACTAAATTTACTCTCTAGAATACATTACACAACTCAATCAGCAACACTTTGCAAGTAGAATTGGCGATCAGTGTGGGCAATTTATATTTGTAAGGGACGTCCGTCGCACAAAGAGTTAACGCGCGGGGCTTTTTAGTCAATGACTGACATAAGAGTTTCCTCACAATCGATCCAGTGAGAGTGCGATAATGTGCGCGTGTATTTTGCCTACAACTGGCAATAAGCTGAATAAACCGGAAGCTAAACACCATGAATAAGTTACTAAATCACATCGCTCAGATTTTTAAGTGGATATTAAAAATCGTATTTTCTCAAGTACCGGAGGGGTTTTTCGCGCATTCTGTTGCGCAGTTTGGCAGTGATATACCGAGCATCAGACAGGTAACGCACCGAAAGCCACCATTTTACTCTTCTTCTACCAAACAGTTTTCCTGCAATGGTCTTAGTACTGGTCCCGTTGCTGAAGCCTTGCACGAGCAAGATACGGTAATCCAGAATCGAGAATCGATATTGTACTCGGGACAAGAAAAGGTCGCCGTCCATGGACCAACTGATGCAATGCTAGAGCTTCAAGCTGCGGAGAATCGCCAATTCTGGATTACAACCAGTGAAGGAACTCCTGAGAAGCGTCCAAATTATAAAGGAACTTTGGAGGCCAGTCAGCCACGGTGATTGTCGCACCACGCATAAAGTAGAATAAATTTGTTAGCCTGGTCTTGTCTTTGACGCAAATCACGTAAAACTATAAAGAAGTTGCCACTATGAACTCGGGAAAATGAAAAGTCAATAATACTGTGGTTGACGACTGACAGTTTAAAAGAGAGACAACCTTCACCTCAGAATCTTGGGCGCGCCGCCTGTAAGCTCAGAGGGAGAGGGAAGCCCCATTATTTGGCCTATTTAAAAAACAAATGACACTGCAAAAATAACCTACAATTATAATTTCAAAAGAGAGTCTACCATCACCTCAGAAACTTGGGCGCGCCGCCTGTAAGCTCTGAGGGAGAGGGTAGCCCCATAATTTGGCCTATTTCAAAACAAATGACAGTACAAAGATGGCCTACGATAATAATTTGGATAAATGACCGACATTTTAAAAGGAGAGACTACCTTCACCTCAGAAACTTGGGCGCGCCGCCTGTAAGCTTTGAGGGAGAGGGTAGACTCACAATTTGGCCTATTTCAAAACAAATGACAATACAAAGATGACCTACAATAATAATTTGGATAATGACCGACATTTCAAAAGAGAGACTACCTTCACCTCAGAATCTTGGGCGCGCCGCCTGTAAGCTCTGAGGGAGAGGGGAACCCCATAATTTGGCCTATTTCAAAACAAATGACAGTACAAAGATGACCTACAATAATAATTTGGAAAATGACCGACATATCAAGAAAGAGACTACCATCACCTTAGAATCTTGGGCGCGCCGCCTGTAAGCTCTGAGGGAGAGGGGAGCCCCATAATTTTGCCCATTTCAAAACAAATGACAGTACAAAGATAACCTACAATAATAATTTGGATAAATGACCGACATTTTAAAAGAGAGACAACCTTCACCTCAGAAACTTGGGCGCGCCGCCTGTAAGCTCTGAGGGAGAGGGTAGCCCCATAATTAATTCGGCCCATTTCAAAAACAAATGACACTACAAAAATAACCTACAAAAATAATTTGGATTATAACCGACATTTTAAAAGAAAGACTACCTTCACCTCAGAATCTTGGGCGCGCCGCCTGTAAGCTGTGAGGGAGAGGGTAGCCCCATAATTTGGCCTATTTCAAAACAAATGACAATACAAAGATGACCTGCAATAATAATTTGGATAATGACCGACATTTCAAAAGAGAGACTACCTTCACCTCAGAATCTTGGGCGCGCCGCCTGTAAGCTCTGAGGGAGAGGGTATACCCATGATTTGGCCTATTCCAAAACAAATGACAATACAAAGATGACCTACCATAATAATTTGGATAATGACCGACATATCAAGAAAGAGACTACCATCACCTCAGAATCTTAGTTATCAATTGCGAAGCCAGCTGCGAAGATCGACTTCCAAATTTTCAATCGATTGGAAATGAATTTATAATACCCAAATAGTCTGATCAAATTTCGCGTTTCCTTGAGATGTCTGGTTCGTTTAATCAGAAGTACAAAGTTCCTTGACAGGCAATGTGTCCGGTGCTCTCCAAAGGTGTCTGGAGGAATGCTTTAAAAACTAATTACGAAAGCAACGCCTGCCTGTTATTGGAAACCAATCTGCGGTGGTTGCTGTGGAGATTAGGCCTCCTCGGGCGCGCATTAAAATCGGGGCTCTGGCCTGTTATCGGGCGGCGGGCGGGCGGAGTGTTTCTTTTTCAAACAGTGGGCTGGGTCGCGTGATCGTGACATAATATTCAGAGATTGAATGTATCTTGTATTTTGTTTCCTTGGCATCCTCGGAGACCCAGGGGCAGATAGTGGGGGCGAGGGAGAGTCTAAACGGGCGAGAAAATATGCCACGAAGAAAAGAAAAGGACGACGAGAAGAGCCATTGGGGACAATGTCTTACCAGACCAGTTCCAGACGGTCGCCGCCGTTCTGGCTTCTGATTGGTGCCAGAAAACGTTTGAGTTTTTCTGCCCAATCAAAAGGCAGAACGGCGGCGACCGTTTGGAACTCGTCTGGTAAGACATTGTCCCCAGGGGCTCTTCTCGTCGTCCTTTTCTTTTCTTCGTGCCATATTTTTGCGCCTGTTTAGACTTTCCCTCGCCCCCACTATCTGCCCCTGGGTCTCCGAGGATGTTTCCTTGGCTGCGTGGTGGAGTTTCAGGCACGTGAAGCTAACAGCTGGCGGAGAGGCGCGAGCTCGAATCCTGTCCTGGCAATTGCGTTTGTCTACTTTTTCACTTTCTTTCTTTCTCTCTTTGTTTCTTTCAATCTTTTCTTTTCTTCTTTTTCCTTCCCGCTTTTAGCATTTCTTTCACGATCAAACGCACACACTTACACTAAACAAGGGAGGTGCGATCTCGAAGAGAAGCAGAAAGGTCTAAAGGAGGAAGAGAGCAGTTCGCTTCACTCGATTTGTGGATTATAGATTAATGTTTGACTCGGGGCGTTTATTTAGTCTCAAATATGATCGGATTCGTTCACCGTATTAAAAATCCCCAGAATTGTAGCTAGCCCGACTTCACTTTCAGCGAGCGGTCTTTACCCTTTATCTAGGAAAGATCGAAGCGACTCTGCTGGCAGGGTACACCGTTTAAATGCTTGAATCGAAATCCGGGAGGCGGCTGAACACAGGCTATATCACCCTCATGACACAGAATTTTAGGTATTTTACACTATTCAGTGGTATTACTAGGCACTTTAAGATCCAACGACGCGGCGGCAATAAGAACGTCGCTTAAAAAGTGAATTTGCGTTCTTTCAGTCTTTATCGCAATTATTCCTACAGACTTACTTTGTCAAATGTAGGCGAACCCTCCTGGAGTTGAATTCGTAAGGACCATATCCAAGTACAGAAAGAGGAATTAAATTTTTCGTTGCTTGTTTGCGTCCTCCGTAAAACGCGAGGTTCCGGATTTTCACGTCGTAGTCGTGCAAAAACGGGCAAAGAAATGTACAAAAAAGGGTGGTGCACGAGCAAAGTTATCGTTTTGCTTATAAAACCTATTGTTTATTTGACGTTCTCGTTGCCCTCTGCGTCGTTGGATCTAAAAGTCCCTAGTACTGTTGTATTATATGCCCGCGGAAACAGTCCTAGCCCCATCACCGAGGTAAAATATAGTACAGTTCCATCCGAGTACATTGATTTAACGAATTTCTGGAGCAAGTCATTGATATATAAAACAAAAAGAAGGGGCACGAAAATTGAACGCTGTGGAACTCAACGACTGGAGGGTAAGTCAATAGACCTTTTTACAGACACGGCGGCCATATTGAATTAATTGGATTTAAGGAGTATTATGGGATGCCCAGGGGGCATTAGAACGATCCGATATACTCGCTCATTATTTACGCGCTTTGCGGGCCAATTTTTCTTTAAGTCTTCCTTGAAAAAGGGATGTAATAATGATCGCCTTTTTCCCGAGAAATATACATTGAAGTTCTATGTTAGATACTTGCCAAGGGAATTCGTTTAAGAAAAGGCATAGCCAAGCAAATAACTGGCCAAATATTTGATATGGTATAGCATACATGATGCAATGTGCACGCGTGCGGAGTTGAAAAATAGAGGAGGGTGAACATTAAGAGAACATGTGAACAACTTACAGTTGATTCCCGATAACTCGAACCCTCGCTAACTCGAACCTCGCGCTAACTCGAGCCAAAGTCGATTTTCCCTGAATTTCCTTCATACATTTACTGTAATGTAACTCGAACCTCCCGCTAACTCGAAGTAATTTTTGTTTCCATTCAATCAGATTATTTCTAAATAATTTCTAATTTCGACAACTCCGAACATGTTTTAAGCGCGTGACAAGAGGCAAAAAGAAAAAACAGTGTACCACTGTCCTGAATTCCTAAGCATTAAATTTATTTCAAATCAACCGTGTCAATAGCTTAGCGCGCGAATGACGTCAGAGTTACTGATTTGCAATTTTTGTCTGAGTTTTGCCATTTTTCTCATTTTAATGACAATCATGACACTTAAGAATAAAAATCAACGATAAAAATTTTGAATGACGTTTCGATGACTCGCTCATCATTTTCACTTGACACTGATGACAAAAGTCAGACAAAATTGAGGAGTTCGCTAAATGTTAATTTCAGTTTGTTTGTTTGAGTTTCGGGTCTATAAATAGTAACTGCGCGCAGTGCTACTATATTTTTTGCCTTTACTTTTTTTGTCACTAGCTCCAGTTCAAAATCAGTGTCCATCCCTGTGAAGACTGTGAAGTGTGCACGATACTTTCATTCCCTCGCCATATTTTTGCTTACTTGCTTATTCTGCACTTATTTACCTCGAACTCCCGATAACTCGAACCTTTTATAGAAGAACCTAGAAGGTTCGGGTTATCGATACTCCATTGTAAGTCCAAATTAATCAACAAGCAAAGTAAGGTTTGGAATACCCTGGGTTCCAGAGACTTTTTTAAGGGCTACTATGATCAAAATATTGGCGCCCTTTTAGAAGTAAAAGTAACAAACATTTGCCTCGCCAAATTTCAAGTCAAAATTCCAATAGGAAGACCGCTTATTTTAAACGTAAAGTCCAGGTTTGCTTTTAATTGCCGCTATTACTCGATTCAAAAGTGACCGAGAATTCCACAAAGATCTGGAACTAGTTGGAATAAGAGGCATGTGACTTCAGACTTGCATCGTGTATCATGTAGACATTTCCAGACGGTATTTCTTTGTTTGTCAGTTGAAAATCGTGTTTTTTTCATGAATTGAGGCAAACGTTTAGTGACGTCACTGGACGGCATTAACGGCTGGGCGATTCAGACGTTACTAAAAAAAAGGGAGTAGAAACCACTCAAAGGAAACGTCTGAAATTCAGACGAAGATTTTGTAAACCGTCCCTATTTCTACCAAGATGTATTTGTACTTGTCGGACGAGAGTGATGGAACGCGGTATTTCTTTGTTTGTCAGACGGTATTTCTTTGTTTGTCAGTTGAAAATCGTGTTTTACTTTTTGCATGAATTAAAGCAAGGGTTAAGTGACGTCACTGGACGGCATTTAAGGCCGGGCGATTCAGACGTTACTTAAAAAAAAGGAAGTAGAAACGACCCGAAGAAAACGTGTGAAATTCAGACGAAGATTTTGTAAACCGTCCCTATTTCTATCAAGATGTATTTGTGCTTGTCGGACGAGAGTGATGGAATGCGCTTGTTAAGATTTAGGTAGACGTTATTTTAAGATGCTTCATGTACAGTATAACGAATCGTCATTGGGTCTGTATCAATAGTTACATCTACAATGTTTATACCGCGCGTAAGTTTGCCTCTGCCGTGAATTTTAATCCAAATTGTTCGGAACACTTTTGAAGTTTTTTTTTGTTTTCTCTGCTAAGCGTGCTGATTTGTTTTTATGCAAACCTATATTTTCCTTGCCAAAACCGCCTCTATACAAACCTATATTTTCTTTGCCAAACATTTTTCGTAGCTGGTTTAGCTCATTGTAACATAAACCGCTACTGTCTTTCTTTATGCAAGATTTTCCTTTAAAAAGGAGTGATTTCCCAGCATGCTTCACTAATTATTAAAATGTGTCCCGTGTCGGAATTATTTGTTCTCCTCTACTATTCCACAAGCAATGAAATACACCATGTCTATGAGTAATGTAAATTTGCGTTCAAATGATCAATAAATGTTTTGGCTTTTGAGCTGAAAACAAAACCTTAAATAGCCACATAAACGACATACCGAATGCACAAATCCGGATGTTTTAATTAATCAGCAAACAAGAAGGGTCATAAAATATTGTTAGTTCTCAAACTTCACATCACAAGACATTTTAACAAGAATACTTTGCTACAGTAAAGACGAATGTTATAATTATAGTGATTTGAAACGTCAATTGTTCAGAAGTTTCACATTGAATACCCGAGACAGAATACTTGAAATCAAACAGGCCTTCTATATCCTCGCAAATTTTTATTCATTCATCACAGTGTGAATCGTTTTAACTTGAGCTCTACATACAAGGACTATGGAAATTATTTTCCTAGTTGATTAAAATCCACTGTCTATCTCAAAATTGAACGTTTCACTATCATCCTACTTTATAAAAATTTTCGAAAAGCAAACAAAAAGCAAATAGTTTTTAACACACGTCATCAACCTCGGCTTCAATTTCAGCTTTTGACATTGCACTAATAGATTTCACTTTTTCTTTTATCTCTTCAGCTCTCTCTTCCGAGATCGGAGGCAGTAAAACTTCTACTTCGCTTTTAATTCTTCCAATTCTTTTGTCAAATGCTTCTGTTATTTCCCTCTTCTTGTTAATTAAGAGCAATTCTACAAATGGCTTCCTGAGCTTCTTCACATCGTTGGTTTAGCTCAAGCTGCTTCTGCATGATCTCGTGACTATTGCTTGCTGGATCCATTGCAATCATCTTACCAAGACTGATGTGATACGCTCCATCAAATGCTTATTCGACAACTCCACGTATACGCTTGAAATGCTGTTCACCACGTACGCAATCTGATTGGCTTGAAAGGCTTGTTTCGAAGATGACGTCACGCATGACAGCGGACATGCCACTGTCACCTTAGTCCAATCTGTTACGAGAGGTTTGCACAAAGTCCTTGAGGGAGGTACTCAGGCAACACTTGACTAAATTGAAATAGCATTTGGAAAAACCGAACCAGCTTGCCCCACTGTTCTCGCAATTCACCGAGAGCTTGAATACCTTTAACCAAAGTCTGTCTGATTTTTTCCATATCTATCTTCTTTAAGTCCAGTTCTTTCATTTCGGCAAGAAGATTGGTCGCTTCTTTTGTTTTGTTCGCAACCTCATCACAAGATGCCTCGTATGCGCGACGAGAATCCTTCAACATCTCATTCGCTGTTTCCGTCCTGAATCGATAACTGTTAAATGCTTGCTGGACTAACCCACCATCGCTGTTGTACATTGGCTGTTTGGCAAGATTTGGAGATGTATTTGGAAGGGCGTTGTTACCAAGAGCGGAATGCGATCCAGCTAGTAAGGTTTCAGCCTCTTCAAGGAGTTTATCTGCTTGCAAATTTATCTCTTGAATGTCTTCCTGGGAATATTGCAGTTGTGGTTTCCGAGACAAGGTCTGGGAAAAATCAATTGCATCTTTGCACAATTTCATCACTTTCGTTTTCATCTTTGATTTCTTTACCTCTTCCAATCGATTTTTCTTAAGGCTTTGAAGTGCCTTCATAGTGCGTAATACTCCATCCTTTGCGCTTTTATCGCCTTTCATGACTTCTCCACCATGTGCAGGTTTCACAAGGGTTTTCACCTGGCCGTAAACCTCAGGCACTATTTTGTAAACCGCCAATGCGCGTTCAGAAGTTTTTGGACGATTGAAATGTCTTGTGGGCTCATTGACTTGAGATGCTTGTGAAGAACGAGTATTAAAGTCTTGTTTTCCCGACATCATACTTGTGATACTTGGTATGATACTGCCAACGGCGCGAGTAGTAATGATGATGGTGTCAGCGCAAGCTTTTCCAATGACATCCCATTCGCCAGGCATTGATTTAATGGAATGTTTGAATTCTTCATTCGCCTCCTTCATTTGCTTTTCCATTTCATTTCGTCTACTTAAAGCTTCATCTTTCTCCGCTTGAACGGCTTTCATATGCTCCTCCGCAACCTCACGAGCGATCTTTGCGGCTTTCAAATCCTCTTTATGTTGACCTTTTGCTCGTGTACACGCTTCAAGGAGTTCCGCAATTAGTTTCATCACAGCAACGAACTCTTTTTCAACCGACGTGGCCAACTCTAAACAATCATCAGCGATCCTTTCAATGTTTTTTAGGGCATCGGGGACCATCGATTGGACATCTTCAGCTGACCCTGCGATAAGAAATTTCACTGCTGTTTTGACGTGCTTGTCGACATTGCTTGAGTACAGAGGGATCTGATCCATGGAAGTGTGTGCCTTGTTAAAGGCATCCCATCCTCTGTTGCTGAACTGCACTAGACAGGCACGAAACGAATCAGGGTATTTCAGAAATTCAAACTTGATGCTATCTTTCTTGTCTTGAGGACTGAAGTCGGCATCCGAAGAAATAAGAATTAACTGTCCTAGCAAAGCGATGGATAGAGGAGCTGGCGTGAGAAAGGTATCCCAGTTTGCGTAAGGTGCCGTCATCAATCTCATTTCTTCTTTCTTGTCAATTCCTTTGTTCATGCCAGCTATAGCTTTGTCGAGTTCCTGCTTCGTATTTTGAGCCATCTTTGAACATCAACAACCTAAAATGTAAACCGTTTTAAGATCAACGACCACTGCACGGGCAGGAGTCTTTTTGGAAATATTGAGCAAGAAAATCTCTATAGAGTAGTCTGTACGGTTATAAATCTTCTTCATATCAAAGGGGGGAATTGCATATATCCCATGATGCTTCGCGCAAATTTCTTTTTTCTCTCCGCGGTGGAAACAGCGTTCGAGGGTTCCGAGGGAGATTTTCAACGACCTGAATTTCACGATGCAGCTCATCCAAGGTAAGTTTCAATGAGCCCTGTTAATCTTTGGTATCTGATTAATAATATAAAATGTTTGCATGGTCATTTCACGCATTATTGCTGTCGTTTGCGACCCTGTTAAGCCATGCTTTTTTAACTCGCAAGTGAATATTTATTTAGATGACTTTTAATTATCGAAAACTGTCTTTATTCTAGCAAAGTTTTGCCCTAATAAATTATTTAAATCGGCGGACAAGGGGTGCTTGATACTAGTTCTACACTCCGACCTCCTTCGACCTCGCGATTTTTATGGGTTTGATTATTTGAAATATCGCATTTTCTGCCCTTTCTCCGCTAAGATGCAAGACGAAGGTTTCAATTTCTTCATGCTAAGTCCTGCGAAGATAGGACATTTTTTCTTGAATTTGCTCTGTTTTCGCTGACCAAAACACAAATATTACCTCGTGAGGGTATGATGAATGTTTAAATTCAATGGTTTATAGTTATTAAAGCTTTTTTGTCAGGTTTAATCGAGTAGAAGAGGTGCGTAAACTCAACATTTCCTTTAAAGACAAATTTTCGTCCGAGATCAAATTCAACTGACTTATGAGAAAAAAAAGATGAAAGCAAACCTTAACGAAAGCTCGAGAACAGAGAAAACTACAGAGAAACGGCTCCTTCCCTCGAGCAACCGGACCACCATTGTCTGCACTTACGAAGAACAACACAAATTAGCTCCACAAAAAACCTTTTTCCCTAACTTAGCGAGACGACAGATGAAAACAAAGCTCTGCTTTTCTTCTCAGGCTTGGAAGTACAATTTACAGCTGAATTTAAACTTCTGGCGATTCCATATTACCCATTAGGCTATTGTTTCTGATTTGATTTGCAACGTTTGAGAATTCAGTAAAGATCAAACCTATTGTTTACCGATTTCCACGCATGATTTGATCCGTCAATCAAATTGAGCTTTTGGTTTCTTGAATATTAACCTCGCCACGAATATTCCGCTTCTATTAACCTCGTGTTCAATAAAGAATAATTACTGATTGTCCAATGTGATGTGCGGAACAAAATATCTGTCAAGCAGGAAAAGGTGTGTTCTACAAGATTCCCGCCTTCCCGGTCATGTCCTTGACAAAAATACTGGAGACCTTTTTACGTTCTTTTCTTTCCTCTTTCAATAGAAAATACGTCCACACGGTCGCTTGTACGGTCGTCTTTGTAGCACCCGCGCGTTTAGTGACCTTTAGTGTGCAACGCTTATTCGGGCCGCAATGCTACTTGTCCTCTTTCCAGCTGTTCAAACAAAAACGATGGTCACGCGGTCGCTTTAACCGATTTCTATGGTAGGTTCTTTGTTGAAGAAGGCCAATTTATGAACCCCACATCGTCCCTCCACTTGTGCCGCCATTGTTTTTATTTGTTGAAGCCGCCTCGCTTTGGCGCGCTGAATCGTGAAAGCGAGTCTTCCGGAAGTCAGTCAGTTTACCGGAAACTGTTTCCGCGTGGTCCGCATAGTTCTTGAAATTAAGATATCCCGGCCAACGCCCTTCTCTGTCCTATTATGGCTCTTGACAGCATACATTGCAGTTGTAAATCAATCTCTTGGGAAGGGTGACAGATGCGTGCTTGGTCTTTGTAAAATTGATTTGTTTGCCATAGGCTGATTGGCTGCCGCCCAAAGTCTTAAACTCTTGCCCTATTTAAAGCTGAGACAAACGAAAATTGATGGATACTCAAAACCGAAAAATGGCACTTTTTTCAAGGGAAAAACAAAAACTAACCAACACACAATTGACAGAAACCCTCATTAAATCGCTTTCCTTTTGCTAGTTCAGCGTAAACAGATGATTTGTTTCTAGTGGAGCTGGGCATTTACTCACGTTCCAGGTAAACGGATATACGTCTTTCTCGTGTGAACGGTAATGAAATGAGACTGGTGTGATCATAGCCTATTGCAGTTGAAGAGTGAAGGAAGCCACAGATTACTGTGCACGATAGCCTCCGTAGCAAGCGTTTCCGTACTGTTTCGGAGTAAAGAAGGAGGAACAAGAGTCAAAGACCGTGCGAAAAATGGCGCATTTTTTGACTCTCGTTCCATTTCTCGCTCCGTCAAAGCCGAAAATCCCTTTCCTCTGTCTTTCTTTGCTCCGAAACCAAATGGAAACGCTTGCTACGCAGGCTATGTGCACGATTAAGGGTACCGAGTCTATGCTTTTCTGTTATAGACGAAATACAAACGAAAGCAATTGTGAACTTTTTTTTTTACTCACTGCAATTTTAACTCTACTAGCTATACTCACAATACAGCTTGGCATTATACTACCGCAGCATCTTCTACAAAAAGGAACTTAAGAACCACGACGAAGTTCACTACGACAACGTCTGTTGACTGGGAAAAGACTGGAACGAGAACGTCAGTTTCGGCGGGAAAAAGGAAACTTAAGATGCAGTCGGTCGGTAGGTCGACGACGACAACAGTGAATGTAAACACAAATGTAAAACTCTGATGTTCCTTCGCAACAATGTTTTTCGCAGTGGCGTCTTTTAAAACAATGCAAGATCTTATTTTATTAACGATGACGAATTTTTTTGTGTTGTCTGACCTTTTTGAGTGGAAAAACATCTACTTTCCGCACGAAATTATTCAACTTTCAACTTGAATGAGATGACCGAGTTTAAGTGTCTCTCAGAGTTTAGATTTCGGAAAAGAGACACTCTGGTGTGTAGCTGTTTTCCATATAAAGTTTCTTTTACTCTATATTAAAGATATATGATTTGCCTTACCTAAACTGTACGTACAAATAAATTTATCACTTACGAGTTAGCTCGCTCGGCCTCCACAGCTGTTGTCATTCTTCGAAGCAAAATCAATTCATTTGTCGAATTTTCAATCAACATCGCTTGTTAGGAGAAAAAAGGAACGATACCTGGATTTACGGGGATAAGAAAATGCAAAGGACTTCAAGAATCGTTTAAAACAGTGGATTTATACCTGCCGAAGATTGTGGATTGCAGGACGACGTGATTCTACTTTGTTTGGCGTCGTCGACGACACTACGACGACGAAATTTACTGGTCGCGCTTGCGCAGTACTCTGTAACTCACTTCCGGTCGTCGTCGACCAAGTCGTCGTCGTGGTTCTTAAGTTCCCTACAAACATAAAAAACTGAACGAGAAACACCTTAACTACTCTAAATCCCGCAATTTTCTTTCCATGGAGATGGTAACTGTTGAAAACAAAGCTGGCGTTTCTTATAGATATCAGCTTGGTAGGAGTTAACCGCGGCGTTACACATGATTAAGCTCACGGGCCAGCTGACAGAGAACACAAAGTGGACAACATTCGACCTTACAATAATCGTCAAAAAGGGTGCCCTGCAATTGGATGAAATGAAGTCAGTCATGGGTGAATTATCCTGTCTTTGGTATTGAAATAATGATTATATGAAAATCATATACAGGAAATGTGGGGTGAAGAATTAAATGAAAGAAGACCATCGCTGTTATAGACGCAACTTTTGCAGTTGCGGAAAGCAAGTTTTTGGTATTCTTTCAGTATTCTTCTTATAGCGGAGCTCCAAGCGCGCGCTTCGCGTGCGCAAGCGTAGCTCCATACCTTAGAAAATTTGGTTAACCATCCATCCGAGAAATTTTGGTTATCACGTGATCGTGCGGGAGTACGTCCGTACAGACGCTGAGGGAGGGGAAAGGGAGTCAGGTGCTGTGGAGGAGATAATTACCAAATATATTGAAGAAACGTTATATTGCCACAATTTTGCAGTGGTGGCTATAAAATCGGACTGCTCAAGTAATGTAGTTTAAAGGGCTCTCATAAAAATTAGGATCATTAAACGTTTTCCTTCCCCTAAGCCAACAGATAATCACATAAGCTTCAAGAACACTTTTCACTAGAGAGCCTTAAAGCCTAAAGCATAAAATTTAGGGCACAGTGCTTAACAATATGAGTGCCGTAAAAAAAGTTTTCTGCAGTGTTATTTAAACGTTCTTTTACTGTTTTGATGGCTGGATTGGTTATTTTCATTTTTCATTCAATTCATTTTGGTGGCATCTTTTTATTAAGAGGCTTGATTTACTGTAACTTCAGTCATAAATGTGGGACAAAGCTCCTTAAAGAACTGAAACTAGTCCCCTATAACGAGGTTGTTTTTAAAGCTCTTAATGCCTGTCGAATACCTGAATATTCTCCTGCACTCTCAGCTTGATCCTGAGTCCCAACAGTGCACCTGGGCAACAGCAAGGAAAGCAACATCCTTCGCCCATCCTGGACGAAACATCAGTCAGCAGGAAGAAAGGACAGAAAATGCCCCTACACACTTGAAACACAAACAAAATAAAATACACGTGGCTGGGTAAACTCAGGTGGAAGAGCGTTTGTTTGCAGAGCGGGAAGTCGCGTATTCGATTTCCGGATCCGGACCAATACTTGGGGTCTTAAGAAAACTGAGTAAGAACGTATTGTCTATGGTTTCGAAACGGATAAACCGCTTCGCGTGGCTAGGATGACCACGTAAAAATGGCGGAGCCGTATCTATTAGGATGCGTGACTGAATACTGCCCTCAATTAGTACATTCGAGCAAGAAATACTAACACTTAATAAATAAAGTTATAACTATTCTCATTCGTGTAAAAGCCGCCGCTTGACGATTTAATCAACTAGATTACTGCGTGTTCCCTTGTAAAGCAGTCTAGTGGTCCTTTACGGTACCCAGGGAAATTCCCTTTTATATGCTCTAGCAAACAAATTCGCCGTCTTCTCGCAAGTCTACTCTACAACGGACAAGCAAGTTTCCTTACCCTCGCCCCCTTCAGCGGCGCTGGCAAATTTTCTCTATCAGCCCACCCTATGCCCTATCATTTGAGTGCCGCTTAAAGAATACTTACGAGAGCCACAGTCCTCAAAGCAACCACACAGTCCAGTGCTCCAATTCCGTTGTGCCTTTTGAACCACTACTGGTTGCTGATTCACCACTACAGTGGTATTGGTAGTCTGTTGTGCATACGGTGCCGGTTGTTGAGTTACCACTGGATACTGACCCGGGGGGTACGCCGGTCGATACATCGCTTGCTCTGGGGAATACGGCTGAGCCGTGGGTGGTGCAGTGGGTGGGGGATCCATTATTTAGGCTCTGAAAGGAAAACTTATTTTAAAACAAAAATCAACGCGTCCTGATATAAAAGAAACTTGACGTTTCGATGGCTTCATGTCATCATTAGGGAGTACTTGATCTTTATTGGAAAAACATTATAACACATGTATTACACATCAACTAAACTTTATTATGATATTATTTTTGGGGAGATCGGAAGAAATACCATTTGACAATGACGTCACAATAGTTTTAATCGCATTTCTGCCCTTAAAGGCATTTCACGCTTTCGAAATGCTTTTCGCTACATATACTTTGGGTGCTTGTCTTCTGTTGTAAGAAGTTTCACAAAAATATGTAAAAGGACTTTCGAGATATCTTTGAATTTCTACTAAAAGGTATAAATTATGTATGAACTGAAGGCTGGGCAAATTTGCTACCTTTTGTATGCTTCCGAAAAGTTTTTATCACTCATAAGACTTGCAGGGGTGGCGAATGGTAAAATCCGAGACTCGCCGAGACGCCGAGAACCTAGTTAGAAATCCGAGCCCGAGACTCTTTGGTGAAAAGTTTCGAGACTGAAAAAAAGTAAAAGCAAACCATGAAAAAACGAGACTTCGAGACTTATCAAAAACGCTTCCGAGATTTCGAGATCCTGCCAAAATTTTCCGAGACCCACGTTTTTCGAGGTACCATTCGCCACCCCTACTTGCGCGATTTCGATCAACCATGAAAACATGTGAATCAGTCAGACGCAATGCTGAGCTCTTTTTGTAATTTCTAGGGCTACTTTCACGAAAACAGCGATTAATTAAACCAAAATTCGTCGATAGGTTTTCTTTAAAAAATTTCAGTGCTGCAATTGATCAGTGTACTATAAAATCCACGAATTTCGTGTCCATTTCGTGTCCAAAGTCACTTGTCTAACGTAGGCGCAAAGTTGATAGCCTGCGTAGCAGGCGTCGGAAGGAGTTAGGGATAGGGAGCGAAGGGGAAAAGGAGGGCCGGGGATTGGGGAGAGAGGGTAAGGGCGAGGTGCTCGCTTAGATATTCTTCCCGACACTGTTCTTTCTCTAATTTTTTGCAAAAAACAATTACAAAACAGCATATTAAGCATATACAGGGGCACCCGATGGATCTGTTCCTCAAAATATCTTGTCTTCAGACAAATTTTTTGCTAGCTGGGAGATTTGGAAAAAACAAAATGTCCTTGGAAGGAAAGTGTTGCTGTTAAATAGACAATTCAGGGTGTCTGATGAGCTAGCTCGACCTGATGATGATGAGGGGAGATTCTAGATTTGGTATCTAGAATAGCTGCTATTTGCTATTTTCAGAAGCCTCTTTCCCCTCCCGCCTACTGTAGGGGTGAATTTCGCCCTTAGCGCCCCCCTTCACCCCCACTGAGGGGCTGAATTTTGTCCTATGACCACACCCAAACTGGCCAGTAACGTCTGCACACACGTCTACTGGGAAACTTCCCGGTAACTCAGGTTGCAGGTTGTAGATGCACCTTGCTGGCTGGGAACTCTTCCATCTGTCTTGCTGGGCTTGAGGAAAAGATAAATCTTTACCAGCAGTCTCCCAAAATGCTTAAAGCGGCTTCAGAAAGCTTTATTCATGCTTTGTTGTTGTTTTTAGGTCTTTTTCTCAAAATTTTCCTACGGGTGCCCCCTGCATATATTTTTTCCTCATCAGCACACTTGGCGTCAGAGCAAGAAAAGTGAAAGTTCTATTTACTTAAATCATAAAATACATTAAGTTCAAGAATTTGAAAAAAAGATTGGTTCCTTTTAAACTTCTTTTCTTTTACATTTATGTCAGAAAAATTTACACCCTTATTTTATAAAGAATGTTGTTTTTCCGGTCCAGGCTGAATATTCTTGTTTTTCTGCCTATTTAAGGCTGAAAATTCTTGTATTATTTTTACATTAAAGCTTAGGAGGCACTGTCCATAAGTATTGCAGGTACCTTTCATCGAACTGTTATTAGCATTGAATATTTGGTTTTACTTACTGCTGTTTTTTTCGTTTTGTAGGCTAGTTTCAGGGGCACCCAACGACGGTTTCCTCCTAAATACATTGAAAACACTATTTAGGCTATCCAGAGTACTTTTAGATGTCTAGAAATGCATTTTATGTATTTTAAGCGGCACTGTAAAATTGAAATTGTATCTGTTCGGTCATCCTAGGGAAACTTGAGTCTTTTCGGAAGTATTATTTTCCCGAATATTTTAGATTCAATTTGAAGTATTACGAATGTGAGACATTTTCTGATTTCTCACTCTATTGCATTTTTGAGTCCGAAAATTTTAGGTCTCCTTTTCTCTACGAAAAATAGCCTAACTTAGGGAGTGAGCTTCAGAAAATCGTAGGGAATTTGTGAGATAAGCTTCCAAAGTTGTACATGAGTGGAACTTTCGATCTAGAAATTTTTAGCCGTCCCCAGGCAATAGAAAATTCTAGGCAATATTTGTTTCTCCGAACAGATTTTTTAAATAAAAACAGGTGTCGGGTGCCCCTGTTTTTTCTCATTATTTTAGGTAAAATTGGTTTCTCATGGTGGCTTCCGGTCGCAACCGCGCGTGGCGAACTTGAATTATACAGGCCAGCAAATGTCATGGAATAGCACGCCTTAGGGCCTCAACCGGTGTATAAAACCTTTAAAGACATCTTGATAATTCTTTTAGAATCCATCTTAGTGAAGAAGTGGGTGTTTTTGTTTATGTATTTTCCCATTTCTTAATAAAGCTTTTTTCTGTTTATGTTTGACAATGATCATTGCTTAGCTGGTGTTGTGTTTCGAAAAATATAGAGATGTCTTTGTTATTTTTATTGTTTGTTGGAGCTATTCCCTTCCTTTGAATTTTATCTCCGATATATAGACGTCACTTTGCACTTTAACGGTCTCGATATTTTCGACTACATAAGCCGAGCTTGTTGAAGTAAAAGCATGTGCGGTCACCGTACGGTTGATGTACTGCATCGATGAATTATTGAACCAACAATATGAACACCGCGATCACCAACAAGCAACGAAGAGAAGTCTCACCCCTCAAATATGTATTTATTTCAAGACAAGTACGTGGAAATCGCTTGTTGATCCATTGACAGCTTTATCAACGTACGTTAAAACAGGACGTACTGAAGCAAAGACCTTCCTTGCTAGCTTCTAAGATTTGTGTGGACTGCCTTGCTATCGTAAGGCTAGTTAACTCACAATCGGCGGCCAAAACACTCTCTTTGACTTAACAAGAGATATATTTGGAATAATAAAACGAAAATCGTAAATAGATCGACACACAGCAAAGGTGCAGAAAGTTTTATCTGCAAAACAAGTCGTAGCCTGAGTATCAGGCCTTCCTAAGGGGCTAGGGGAGAGGAGATTTTAGATGGGGGATGGGGAGAGGGAGAAGAGAAAGGAAGGCCTGACACAAAACCATTCAGCAAACCGTGTGACACATCCAAAATCTGGATGTTGCAGTGATTGGATAACACACAATACCCCCTTACGTCACCGACCGCAAGAGCGATCGGCAAGAAGCAATTGACATTTTTCATAGATGTTTTGATTTCATGTTACCGGTATGTGATACTTTTATGGACAGAGGGGACGCAGAGAGGAATTCAAAACGGCTCTAGAGGGCGCTCTCAAGTTCTTTCCTGGAATAAAAATAAAATCCGAGTAAGAATTGTGTTTTCAAGGCCTCGTAGTTTAAAGGAAAGATGTACTCGGAGTATGGAAAAGCCTCATATACCAGCTTCTGCCGAAACTATGTCTGAGTATTGGTTTCAAAAGACCGGGACAAAGACGACGATATCAGTGTTTCAGATATCTAAGTTCTGATTTACAACATCCTGCCGTTAAAAGGGGATTGTTACTGTAACTGAAAATAGAGCGAGGTAGCCATGTATTGAGATAGCCGACAGCACCAATGCTTTTAAAAAGCTTGACTTTGCTTGTGGCGGTTACGATAGCGTACGTGATTGGAATTCGTTCGCTTCCTCTTCCAAAATTCTCTCACTTTTGAAATGTCTTAAGCTCAAGCGGGCGCCATCATATTTCGCCAACGGGATTGACCTTTGCTATAGGCTCTCAATTTTTTAAAACTTGTAACAGCTTTCACGAGCTCTCCGTGAAGTGGTGGAATTTGCTGCTGCTTGATATGATAATTTCTAGGCATAGGTGTTTCACCATCGCACCTTCCTATTTATTCTTGCAGCTCCTTTCCACCGCCCGAGGATACGAGGGATAACATCAGCTTTTTAGCTGCCAGACAAGCGCCTGATGTAACTCTGTAAACAAAAGCAATTTACAATTTTCTGGGGCACGTTTATTTACGAACGAGAGCGTTGGCGATCTTACACTAACACAATTTTTAAGACATGTTATAATTCCTGTAATGTTTTACATTACAAGTATTCAAAAACTCCTCATTGGAGGTTTAAAAAAAACGAAATCGTAGCAACACAAGCACCGGAGCTCGGCCAAACCGTTGAGTGAGATTTATTTTAGGCGAGCTTTTTGACACGTGAAGCTGACAACCCAATGACCGGAAGTGATTTTGATTGGATGGTATCGAATCATGCTGTGTGGGGGTGGAAGGCTCCGGTAAAAGCATCTGTGTCAGGCGTTTCTCTCCTTCACCTCTCTCCCTTTTTCGCTTCTATCTTTCCCCTTTTCCCCAGAAACGCCTGATACTCAGGCTAAACAAGTCGCTTTCCACTACCGTTCAACTGTCACGTCCCTGTTGAACTGATAGGATCACGTGCGTTCGGAAGCCTGATAATATAGTATGAAGCGATGCATCATGGGATATATGAAATTCCCCCCTTTCTTCATATCTAAAACGCAAAAATTTTAAACGGCCTTGCAGCATATTTTGAAACTTCTTATTGAGACATGTTTGCACTTCTTTATTCAAGCTTTGCTAGGGAGACTTGTTGCGAGGTTTACTACCAACAATTTTGTGGCAACCTGGTCAACAAATTTGCACAGGTTGGTTGATTATACCAAGCCGTCCTAAGCTTCTTAAATTCAAGTCCCAAGGGGCTCGCATCCACAAGTTGGTCTCCAGCATGGCGGCTCCTCAAAATTCTCAATCTTTTTGTCTTTGTTTTGTCATCTTTTTTTGGACAGAGGGGGGGGGGGGGGGGGGGGTGAATGAGAATTAAAAAACAGACAATACAAATTTTTCTTACGATTTCCTAAAAGATACGAACTAGTAAGCTTATGTACAAAGATAAGACGTTTAAAATATAATTTCAATGACTTAAAATTTTCACATTTCTATACTGTATATTGATTGTACATAACCTGAATGCCAGAGTTATTCTTCCTTGTCCTACACTAAAGTGGATAGAATATGTTTATCGGTTTGATCTTAATTTAAACGCATCTCCTCTGATCACTTTCATGGATCATGGTATACTTATTTGTGGTATTAATACTGTATGACAGCATCGTCGTCAAACAAATGAATTTTGAATTTGAATTCCTGCACTTGCTTTATTTTATCTATGCAAGTAATCCCAAAATTTTCTCGTTTTGTCCCACTGAATTCTAGCTTCATAATATTCCTATCGACACTTGAAACGAACTGTTGAATTTTCGTTGACTCAACATGATTAGAAAATGTTGAAAATGTCGAATAAATATATGCATCGGATAATATATGGGTATATTGATTAGTTAAATCCAACTAGTGGTCTATTATCAATGCATATCTCAGTCTGGTACAAATTTATGACGGTGCATTTTGAATTTCTAAATAGGCAAATCGACAATGGCTTTTTTAACAGGGCAATCATTGCTCATGCTCAAATCCTAGTACACAGTTGGGGCCCCCGTAGAATGAGGATTCCGGCGTTGTTTCACAGACAGACTTATGTAACCAGACTTTAGTTTCGTCTGTGGTGCAGGCTAAATTGCTAGCCTGTTGCTATAGATTCATGAGCGAGTTTGTGACATCGGCAGACATTCAATACGAGATGAACAGCCAACAACTCCTTCAGGAATCAGGTCGGTGTAATTTGCGTGAAAAAACTTCGCTTCTAGGCCTTACATGTACTTCTCGGAAAAAGGTAATGTTGATGATGACGCCACCTTGATTACGATGTTTTTGGTTTCATTCAATTTACAGTCTTGCTGCCTCATGCAGTCTGCAGTCTGCGGTCTGCGGTCTGCGGTCTGCGGTCTGCGGTCTGCGGTCTGCGGTCTGCGGTCTGCGGTCTGCGGTCTGCGGTCTACGGTCTGCGGTCTGCGGTCTGCAGTCTGCGGTCTGCAGTCTGCAGTCTGCAGTCTTCAGTCTGCGGTCTGCGGTCTGCAGTCTGCAGTCTGCAGTCTGCGGTCTGCATTCTGCAGTCTGCAAAAGTCATACACCGGATCTGGCAGGCGCTTCGGCTGCCGTCTGTACCCTTCCCATGGTCCCTTGCGGTTCATCACCAGTCACTCGTTTCGCGCTCGTCTCTGCCATGCGAAAAACGAAGCGCCTGAGGAGGAGGCTGGCTAAGGTCACTATTTAGCGAGTGCTGGCATGACTGCCAACCGCATTCAAAATATTCCTTCAATTAGCAACAGAACATAAAGTATATTTTAGAAATGTTTATTTTTAGGTTCTATAGCACTTTTCACATCCAGTATCTTTATATTCCCCAGTGAATCTGTGTGAAACTGACTTTAGTTTAGGTTTATAGTCAAAGAGAATATGAAATAATCGAGATAATCTAAATAAAACAGATTGATCCAGAAATAAACTAAGTTTAAGAATGGAAGTTTTAGTTTAAGAATGGAAGTTTTGTTTTGCCAGATCAGATTGTGGAGTGGTCTATAGGCAGCACAATTGTCCAGATCATTTCCTAGATTATCTGTCAAGCAAACTTGAAACTCTGTGCGCCCGAAATAATGAAATTATCCTACTTGGTGACTTCAATATAGATCTCCTTAAAATTGAGAGCTGCGGTTATAGCCAAAAACTTTTTGAAACTTTACAAAGTCTATCTCTACTTCCAACTATCGATAAACCCACAAGGTCTTATGGTAGCTCCGCTACCTTAATTGATAATATTTTCATTAATAGCCTAGATAAGTTTGTACTGAGTGGTAACATTGTGTCCGACATCAGTGACCATTACTCACAGGTTTGCTTCCTGTTTAGCAACCTTAAGATAATTTCTAATAGTAGAATCCGCAAACTGGATCTTTCATCATTTAACCAAACTGATTTCAACAATGATCTCGAGCTAATCACTTGGCCCCTTAACTCTGATGCTGACTGTGCATTTAATGTCTTTTACAACAAACTTAACAGACTAGTTGATAAGCATGCACCTTTTAAAAGAGTATCTAGACGTAAAGCTAAGCAAATGGCAAAGCCTTGGATAACCAAAGGCTTACTCACCTCTATACGTAAGAAAAACAAGTTATACCACGATGGTCTATGGGATGAGTACAAATTGTATCGTAATAAATTATCACTGTTAACTCGTTTAAGTAAAAGGAATTACTACAACTCCTTTTTCGAACTAAATCTTAATAATATGAAGGCAACCTCGGAAGGGATTAATAACCTAATATCTACCTCCAAGAAGAAAGTAAACCAAATTTCTATTATTAAAAAACCTGATGGTAGTCTTTCAACTGACCCTAGTGAAATCTCAAATGTGCTTAATAAGCATTTTGCTAGTGTTGGACATAACCTTGCTTCCAAACTACCACCTTCTAAGCACTCATTTAATGAATATCTCACCAACAACCGTTTGCCAAAC
Source organism: Porites lutea (assembly GCF_958299795.1). NCBI lineage: Eukaryota > Metazoa > Cnidaria > Anthozoa > Scleractinia > Poritidae > Porites > Porites lutea. The sequence continues at coordinate 48,503,099 of NC_133201.1, read as the reverse complement.
TCTTTTAACTTTGAACCCATTATTCCCAATGATGTCAGTGCCCAAATTCAGGCCTTGCCCCTCTATGGCATGTTCTCTTGTCCTATTAAAATCCTAAAAGGCTGCAAACACATTATTAGCCAGCCACTTGCTAACATTTACAATTTATCTGTCATCCAAGGTAAACATCCCAGCAAACTAAAACTTGCCAAGATTGTGCCAGTTTATAAAGATGATGATGAGTCCTGCGCAAGCAATTACAGGCCTATTTCTCTTTTGTCTATATTCAATAGAATATTTGAAAAACTAATGTATCAAAGACTCAGTAAATGTATCATTAAGCACAATATATTGATTAACTCCCAATAGGGCTTTAGGAGTGGTTATAATACTCAACATGCAATTCTGGATATTGTTAATACAATTCAGAGTAATATGAATAGTGGTAAATTCACCTGTGGACTCTTTATAGATCTGAAAAAAGCCTTTGATACTGTTGATCACTATATTCTTCTTCAAAAACTTGATTTTTATGGCATCAGAGGTATTGTTAATGATTGGTTCCGATCTTACCTAACCTATAGGAAACAAACCACTTCAAATGGCTCATATTTCCAACAGTGAAACAACTTTGTATGGTGTTCCACAGGGCTCTGTGCTGGGCCCACTTTTATTCTTATTGTATGTGAATGACATTGCAAATTCTTCAAAGCATCTTTCATTTTATTTATTTGCTGATGATACAAGCATTATTTATGCAAACAAGAACCTCCATAATCTTGAACAGATAGTTAATTCTGAACTAAGTAATGTCAGTGACTGGCTTTTAGCCAATAAGCTAACCCTTAATTTCAAAAAGTCTAATTACGTGCTTTTCCGTCCTCGGCAGAAATGTTTAACATATAATCCCTCCATCAAAGCTTATGATTCAGCTACAAATGCATTGAGTACCTTAGAAAAGAAAGATTTTGTCAAATACCTTGGTGTTCTGATTGATTATGAACTTTCCTGGAAAAACCATATTAATCTAATCTGTTTAAAGATAAGTAGAACCGTGGGAATTCTAGCAAAGCTTAGACATAGTATTCCATTACGTCCCCTCTTAAATATCTATCAAGCCCTTATCAACCCCTATCTTTATTATGGCATCTGTGCTTGGGGCTATGCACCTAAAACTTATTTAAATAAGATACTCTTAATTCAAAAACGAGCCCCACACCTGATTTACTTTACGGATTATAAGCAACATGCTGTACCATTTTTCTTAAAATCAAAAGTCTTTCCCCTGTCCTTTATTTACTTTGATTGTCTTTGTAGTATCATGTGGGACGTTGCTAACAATTCTGCACCTGAAAATATCAAGAGAGCCTTTACTAGGATTTCTGAGGTGCACTCATATCCTACCCGATCTTCTCTCAATGATGATTTCTATACCGAACACTCAAGGCTTGAAAAAATGCGTAGTTCTTTTCTAAGAGTTGGACCAAAAATTTGGAATTCTTTACCCTCAGATATGAGAAACTTACCAAAATCTACCTTTCGGAAAAAAATAAGGAATAAGCTCTTTGAAATTTTATCTAAATCTGATGACTATCTTGAAATCACTGAAATCATGCATCAACTTAAATTTAACTAGCTCAGGAACACAACTAAATTTATATTCTCTGTGTTAATCATAATGCAATTAAATTAGCTTAATACATACTATAGTTTTTATTTTGCGACAGCTGGTACTGTTTGTAAAATAGTTCTTTTTTCTTTTCTTTCTTTAAATTTGTGTCTCTTCCCCCGCCTGGATTAGGCTCTCCTATACGCGGGTGGAAGCTATCGTGTAATTGTAAATTGAAAGTGAATGAATAAAGTTGAAGTTGAAGTTGAAGTTGAAGTTGATCAGCCAAATTCATATATTAAGACGTGTACGTAGACGGAGAACACTCTAAAATATGAATTTACCTATTGGCATGGTGCGTGTATGAATTTAAGAGAGACAAGAAAGAATCTTACAGATTTAGCAAAGACCAACACATGGAAAAGTTATAAAATGTGTTTATTAATATGTCCGGGTAATTGCCGTAGTTTGACTAATGGTAGATCGACGGAAATATTATCCTCACCCATAACTAGTGGTGTTAGACTGTTAGCTAGAATTCAAAATGTTATTTCTTTTTTAGACTTCATTAAGTTATCGGTCTGCTGGCAACGAGTCATAACAAGGTCTCAACAAGAGTGCTTTAGTGGCACAATTACAAATCAAGCTAAATTATCCTTTCCAAGAATGAAATCATTGAAGTGGAATAGTCCCTTAAGATAAAAGGAAAATAATAATTCACATCTTAGCATCACATGATTTCTAGGCAGGAGATTAAAATGCATCAAGTTTTGTTAAGAAAAAAAATTATTGACCTTTGCTTTGAAGGCATGATTTGTAGTTTGCATAACGAGCTTTGAGTCGCTCAAAACCCGTTATGCAAATTAGCTGCGGGCGCATTCATTGTGCAACTTAATGCCATGGTTTGACAACTCTCGGTTCTTAAGGTGTTTGCCGAACGCCCTAGGACTTTAATAAATCGACCAAAAAAGAGTAATTCAAGCTACTAAACTCAGTTCGTGTGCGTACTACGATCGCTAGGTATCATGGGCGTATTCAAAATCTGATCATTTGTGTCAACAAGATGGCGTGGAGTATATCTCGACTACGGAGTGAATATTCTTTAATTACGCTGTAGAAATATACGATTTTGCTTTGAAGCTCTGCTGGAAGCTTTTGAAAAACAAAGTGTGTCGAATTCTCAGGGAATAAACAGTCTCATTCCGTTGATAAGTGTATTCTGGTGTATTTTGTTCGTAATCACTTGCATCTTGTTTGCAACTGACCGAGAAAAGTCGGCACAGAATCGCTTTGTTCAATGCTTCAGTCATGAAAAGCACCGAACGTAAGACCCGCGGTTCGCCGAAAATTTTGAATTCACAGTGAAATCAGTGCAACTAGTGCTAAGAGGTACAGATATCCATAGCTGTGATAATATACTCCTAAAATAGTAGGAGCTTCTTCAGAATACCCGGCCACGGTACAGTTGTGTTTAAACACAGTAAGATTACTTTTCTTTGTCATTCAGCAAGACGTTCACTTGGTAGGAATCATAAGAGAAGTAGAGGGGGTCATCTTTTCAAGGACTTAGTTCTCTGCTGGCACCAAGTCTGCATTTTCTTTGGTTTAAAATCTGTATTTATCATCACATGAAGACAAGTAAATAAAGTAGAGTGTATTTGTGTGCAAGGATTGACCTGTGTCCTCTTTATCAGATAATATTGAATACCTTTATTCAAGCAATACTGCAAATTTGCATATATATCTCCTATTGGTATGAGTCATAGGATGTCTTATGGCAGGATTGAAACTGAAAATGGCATGTTTGTAGTTACAAAGCCTGATGCAGTCAATAGATTTTAAAAGCTATTCAGCCCCTATTTGTTTAATGATTGTCTGAGTATGTACAAATACATGTTATTACATATTTTTCTGTATTACAAAAACTCTTTAAAATGTAAAATTTATACATGTTTACAGATCTCCTGTAATCAGTGCTGGGGAGACCCCTTTCCTCTCTTGTAACGCCCTTCCCTTCCCCCAATTTTTCCCAGGTCAAATATGGTGTCATAGGTCTCATTATATTTACAGTTAAACCCTGTTATACGGACATTGTGGGGACCGTAAAAATTGTCCATTTTAATTTAGAGAAAATTTAAAGGCTTTTTTCCCGGGAACAGAGCAAGCTGTGTGTAATGATCAACAAGGTTGTGCTCTAAGGAACATTAAAAGCAGTCCAGTTCTCTGAACCTGTAAAATCTAGGCTGCCCAGCATATAATTTAATTTGTATGAAAAATCTGAGATTTCCTATTCACCCAAGAGCAAAAGTTAGGCGCCAGGGACCACCGGGCTCTGCTAGAGCACAGCCTTGATAAGGTGTCTTCATTCAGCGGGTGTCCGTCTCCCCAAATGAAGCTTCCAACCGTTTGCAAACAAAGCTGATATTTATACCCAAATAAGGATATTGGTCGAAGTTCATTTACCGAGAACCTCAGTCTGAGCATCAGATTTCACGTGTAGCTTCACGTGACTTTTAATGAGCTTTGTTGTAAACAAACCCCGAAAGTTCGGACAGCCGTTCTCTTCTACATACTGTAATTTTATACACGAACTACCAGTCGCCATTTCATTACCCAAAGAAATAACCTGATGTAAGCAATATATTTCCCCGAAAATATATTCAAGCTTCCAAGAAAACAACCGTTTGCAAACAAAGGTGATATTTATACCCAAATAAGGATGCTGTTCGAAGTTCATTTACCGAGAAAAATTCACCTTCTGAGCGTGAGATTTCACGTGAAGTAAATAAACCCCGAAAAGTTCGGACATGCGTTTTCTCCCACATACTGCACTTGGCAGCAAGGGATGCTCTCGGCCTTTGAGGTGTTTGCAGAACGCTGTAGGACTCCAGTAAATCGCCCAAAAAAGAGTAATTCAAGCTACCCCAAACTGAAATGAAAGTGACCACAATTTCCGGGCGGTCTGAATGGGATTAATTGACTAGCGACAAACGGCGAAAAATATAACTGACTACCCACAAAATGAGAAAAAAAAATTACGACTACCGACAGGAAAAATATTAAACGACAACTGACATGGTCCGTAGACTGCCAGCAGTCTCTTATTTTTTTTTTGAGACATTAATTTGCATACCCTTTCGCTCGCTGTGCGTGGCTCTGAGAAAAGAACAGGGCGGAAGGAGCTGGCTGTCTACATGGTCCGACATTGTAGGGATGTTTTTATTCAGAAATAAATAGTATTTTTTTATTTCTTATTTTTATCAAAAGTATAATCGTGAAGGAAAAACACTTTAAATCCCAATTTCAGTTCTTTTAGAATTTTCTGTGATCAAATTCCTTGTGTCAAATTGTTATAAAATTGCGTAGGTTTTTTCCTGGCCTGTATAGAGGACTGCCTATTTCGTGCCAGCAGCTCAAGCTCATTTGAGACCGTTCAAATTGTGCGCTTGTGTTTCTCCTCCTTTTCGGAGAAAATACGAGGAAAGCGCGCGCTCATAATAAAATAGTCATCAGCCAACCAAAACAAAATCTATGTTGGCGGTGGGAAAGCGATTACTAAAGCAAAGATCAGACATGAGCCACTCGGAGGAACAAGCGCTATGCATTGTGTATGCCTCGTTCTTTAAGCAAAGGTCTGACATAAGCCACGCGAAGGGCAAACGCGCTACACATCGTTCTTTAATAAGGGACGGACCATTAGAAAACTTATTGGGGGGGGGAGGGGGGGCGGGCGAAGTACAAAAAAAGTATTCGGGCAAGGAAAAATCATATGAAAAAAAATTCATGCACGCCAATTAACCCTAAAAAATATTCATGCTACGGCCTAAAAAAATTCATACAAGGAATTTGATAACGAAAAAAAATTCCTGCGGCCCGAAAATTCCCCACCCCCCCCCCCCATAACTTTTCTAATGGTCCGTCCCTAAGCATAGATCCGACATAAGTCACGCGAAAGAACAAGCCCCCTACACACTGTGTGTGCCTACGATCGCTGTAGAGTGGCTTCCATATGATCTCTTCGATCGCTGAACATTTTTTTTGTTCGGCGATCAAAGTGATCATATGGAATCGGAGTTTGACCCGCTCAGTGCAAATTCGCGCAACAACTGCCTACATGACGCAACAGCATGCAACATGTAACAGTTTGTTGCCCAACAAAGTTGCATCCGCTTACACGGAGGCAAAGAGAAAAAAGCAGTGGCAGCACTCTTAGTTTTTTAATGGCTACTTTGGCCGAAGAAAACTTTTGGACGCTAAAGGTCCATTTGGCGGTTACATTATTAAAAATCCGGCTAGAATTATAGTCACGTAAATAAAGGTTATTGTTGTTGCTGTTGTTGGATCTGAAAGGGGAAGGAGAGAAAACTTAGAAACTAACTTTTTTACGTTCTTCCAATAGCCCTTGTTGTTTGTCGATTTTTGAACAAAACAAAGAAAATGAAAGAAAGATGACGTGCTACAGTTATTCACAAGTATACCTAGGTTAATAGATACTTGAATAATGCATGAACAAAAAATTTAAAACAAACAAGGCCCGTTAAGTTCTTTCTACGAGTAAAATGCAGTTTCTTTAGAAAACGAAAAACGACCTTTAATAATAATGAAGCTAAAATTACAGTGTGCTTTCAGCAAACATCTATTGGACAATTATATCAAACGAAAGTAAATCGCTACTCTGGGAAATGTAACAATCTTTTTTAAAGAAATTATTAAGCCATTTCATTTTTTTAAGTAACTTGACGGTTCAATTTCCCACAAGTTAAAAAAAGTAAAGTTTGAGTTGGTAGCTAGGGTGGAATCAGTTCAAACTTTTCAGTTTTCAAGTACTCTTCTGTCAACAACAACAGTCCTATTCAGGACTACGTTCACCCGGACGATCAAACTCAACCTACTTTTGACTGTGTAGTGTGAAAAAAACTTCATTTTGTATGCGAGTTCGTGTGTTTTCTGATTTGTTGTATGATTTATTGCTTACGTGAGTAAAGCCCTGACAAAGCGATTAAACATTTCGACCAACATTGAATTTATAATCGACAACATGGGTGGCTAAACGATCAAACTTTTGTTCGTGATGCAAAATGTTGGATGAAAATGTTACATCTATATCGAAAGCCATTAAATGCAATGCTGAGAGAGACGAATAAATGGTAAAATATGCTCTTCCGACACAATGTTGGACGAAAATGTTTAATCGTTTAGCCGAGGCGCAATTATGGTAAATGTTGCAAAATAAGAGTTTTTTTTTCGACTGAATATAATCAAACAAATTTTCCTTAAATACAATAATTGCGTTATACCCTTTGGTTTATTTCATCATCCTAGAGTTTTAAGAATAACTGAAATATTAGGCAAGATGTCATCACACAATTTTTTTAAATGAAATTGTCATATAGCGTCCTGTCCTTTGATCACATGATTATCCAAGAACTATTTATTTAGTTGACGCCCCTTTCGTATCATCGTATCAAGGTGCGGCTGAGCAAAACAGGTGCAATCAAACGAATCAGAGAAGTCAATCCTCCTTATTTGAGAATACAGGTAGGCTCAAAATTTATCAACTTAATACGGACCCGTCTGCTTCTGTCCATTTAGATTGCTTATTAGTGAATGGAATATCGTTTAATGCTATGGGTTTTTACACGCCATGCATAAGCGAAACTTCTAGTGTTTTTGTCAAGTTTATTTTTCCTGCTGTTTTATGTCTTTATCACTGATCATGATATATAATTTCCTTGAGTGTACGAATAGGCTCAGAAACTGCCTGAAATGTTTTATTTTAGAAGTCTTATGTATTCCACTTTCCGTTTCGTTGTCACCACGTTCTTCGGCACAATGTTTTTTAACCTACATTGTAGTGCCACTCTTTTCCTGCCGTGATCAGTGTCTTATCCAATGTTTAAGACAATTTTCCATCTAAGACAAATTTCCGTTCTGACCTATCCGTCTTTTTTTAGCACAAAAATGGCTGGATAAATTTCAGTAAAACTGAATTTAAGCTTGCCGTTAACTGGAAACTAGATCCAGATTTCAAGAAGATTTTTCCCAGTCTCAAGACAAACTGCTCATTGAGAGCTGCGGTTTTTCAGGCTCTAAAATCAATTCAAGAAATTCTACCTTCGTGTTTTTTACCTATAGTACAAGTGTAGTTCGAATTTCAGTTATCTGAGGAGTGGGGACAAATTTACCAGAAAATAATGGTTTCATTCCACCAAAGATTTCTTAGCCAAAAGCTTTGCTTATGACGTACTTCATAATGACAATGCAGATTTGATTATGGACAAGGCAATAAGAGCAGCCAATAAGTAGAGAAAGGAAATGACCTCAAATCAAAAAAACAACAAGCATCCGGCTTGGTTCGAAACCAAAATACCCTCAACTCGAAAAAGACGGATCGTGCAAGCCAAGTGCACAAACGAAGTAACCATGACTACCGGGAAAACGCCCGCAAACAACTGTAGGTCGGTTGGTTTCAATTGTGAGAGCCTGATCCAGATTCTTTGCAGTCGGGAAGAGCAAAAAGAAAAGCGATCAGGTTTCCTTTTTTTCTTCTCCTTTTTTGATAGGAGAGGAAAAACGAGCTGAGACAAAAGGATAACATAGTCACAGGCTTCCCAATGTGGGGCATTTGTTATCAAACGTCTTCCCCGGGGGGGGGGGAGGGGGAAGTTTTGTTGTCGTAAAGTTTATACTTTCAATGCCACCACCGAGCAGGTTTGCGGTATTGCGGTGTAGGGAAATTTTTCATGCGGACGATTTCGGTAATTGTAGTCTGTAATTGCGCATGTGCATGGTTTTGTGTTCGGGCCAATCAGTTTACAAAGGTGAAAGAGTTGGTTGATTTAAGCCATTTTTGTAAGTTATCAGCCCCTTGCAATAACAAAGGAAAAAGCAAAAATAGATAATTGCGAAATTGCTAGGAGGCAAGAAGGTTGATGAGTTTATACACATTCTTTACCATTTCAGACTAAGAATTTCCCAGAAACCGTTGTACAGATAAACTGAAATTGTTCTGCTTTTTCAATATTCAGGGGCATCACTGATTTTAATAGCTCGACCAGAATGAAACGCGTTTGGTACTATGGCCAAAAAAGTAAAGATTCGCCTGTAAGACCAGCTCCCATGCAACTGTTCTCCCATGCCCGGTTATGGTTGTAAACAATATCGATCTTCCCATGTTAAACCTTTAAGACCCCAGAGTGACCAACATTGCTTTTCTCCTAACAAAAGAAGTATATTATGAAGAGAAAAGGTTATGAGAATTAGCAAAATGGTCACCAAAAGGAAAATGCTTCGATTCTTTATCAAATTCTCTCAACTTATTCTTTAAGGAAATGCATGTACATCAGCCTGGAGAATTTCGATGTGGATACGTGGTTCAAGGGTTAATTTGTTACTTGTTTATTTACTTCTAGAGTGAATCTTATTATGCCCGAAGGAATATAATTATACGCCCAAAATGAGCATTAGTTCAAACTTTTGAATTCTTCATCAATTTGTTCGAATGAAATGTCCTAAGCAATAATTTCACACAGTGCTACAAATTTAGTATCTAGTTCTAACTTTTGAGTCTGTGGATTAAATCCTATGGTGTAACCATTCAAATGAAACCTCTTTAGCAGTCGAGGTACTGGTATGTAGTTCTAACTTGTGAGTCCATGGATGAAATCCTACGATGAAAGCATTCAAATGAAAAACGTCTTTAGCTGTGCTTTCACATGATACTGTTATTATTATTATTATTATTATTATTGTTTTTGTTATTATTATTTTATTTTTAAAGAGGTACTTTTTGTTTTTCTCCAAATCAGGTTTTTTTTACTATTAAAACAACCCACCCATTTTTTAAGGGAAAAGCCCTGGGGACGAGGTTGACTATTTAAAGTGAAGCATTAAGGCTGATGTGGTAAAAGATGCTAATTATGTCGCTGGTTATTATTCGATTATTATTCATAGTTGATGACATAGTTGATAAGCGGGAAACGGTTTTTATATTTAACTATGGTTCAGTTTATGAAAAATTGCAATAAGTATTACCTGGAATTACCAATAACGACAGTTACTTCAACTTTAAAAGCGACAGCTACTTCATATTACGACGGATTCTCACAAATTACGACTAAATAATCGCCTTAAGTCCTATCAATTAACATTAATTTTAACGAGTTTCCTCAGCACGAAAATGATACAATATTTTCATCAAGGTCATTCTAATTACAGCACATGATTGGAGGTTAAATATGTGGTGCAGTCATACTCGTTACTGAAGCGATAATGTAACTCCTAATGTAACAATTTTAGGATGAAAATTGACTACTTACAGAAAATAATTATTTGACAAAGAAATCGCCCTGAATCTGAAATTGAGTCAGCTGTTGAGGTTATCGGAACCGCTGTCTATCTCTGGTCTTAAAAACATGCCATAAAAATGATAATAAAAAACATTTTCGTGCGTTCATTGAAAGCGCCTTTTTTACTGAATCCCAGATTACTAGTACAGCTGTATGATAGTGATATCACGGTGCATTTCAAGATCACTGCTTGTCACTGAAGTTATTTTGACTTAAAATATTCGAGAAATAGTACTATATTAATTGAGTTTAACGTTTAATTTAAAGCACCAATTAAGGGAAACTGGATGAACAGTTGAATAACAGTTAATTCGGCAATGCAAATGCACGGCGATTATATTAATTGAAAGCGTTATACCCATTTTTTTTTTTTTCAGATTAAAGCAGTCATGGCGCCGAATGGAATCGGATCAGCAAGTGAGAGTGATGTCACATTACGTGATACTGATGAGCAAGTCCTTGACTTTGACGATGATGTACTGTCGCAATTTGTAATAATCATCGCACTTTGTAATACCTGTCGCGATTTGTAATAAATCCATCGCACTTTGTAATATACCTGTCGCAATTTGTAATAAACCGTGTCGCACTTTGTAATAAAAAAGCTGTCGCAATTTGTAATAACTGTCCATCGCACTTTGTAATAAACTAAGCTGGGGCGAGTTTTGAGATTGAAAGTACGTGTGGAGGTGGGATGCCAAAAATAAGCCTCGGGATTAGGGGATTGCACGAAATTTTGGGTGGAGATTACAGGATTGAAGAACTCTATTGGGTACTCTCTAATGTCAGTCCCGTACGGTTTACGCAATTCATGAGATTGGTATTGGCATGCAGCAGTCTGTCGGGTTTAATTTCATTGCAATCTGCTTTATTTTTAGCAATAGCAGAAGTTTACAATAATGAAGGTAATGAAGCATGCTTCAAGGAAGATTACAGCAACGCAATTTACTTTTTTACTGAGGGAATTAAAGTGAACTGCAAGGACATAGACCTCAAGTGTGAATTGTACAGCAGTAGAGCTTATGCAAACCTTCTTTTAGGTTAGGCTATTTGGAATTTAGGGAGGACCCCAGGAGGAAGAGACTCCGTTACAGTGGCCTAAACTAGCATGTACCGTCCAACAGGGTATGGTTTTGGGTAGTCTCCTCCGCAGTTGTTATTAGGGTCGGAGCGTTGCGTGACGACTCTAATAACTGCTGCGAAAGAGACTAGGCTTTGGGCGTCTTGAGTGATAGATAGGGTATACAACTTTATTGTATTTACTGTTATGAACAGGGTGTCTTCGACGGCCTGCCCAAGATAGAAAAACAAGGGCTGAATAAGGTTTAATCCAGCCACTGGACAAGTCATGCGAGGTCCGTACTGTTCAAGCGATTTTGCCACTCTCTGCGTGGCAAATTGTGGCTAGAAAAAAAGACTTACCGCGGTTAGCATTCTTTTTTCCCGCAGTAGAGACTAAAAGCTACATGGCTTTCTACGGCTTACGTTTTACCCCAATGAGACCCTCCTGTAATTTGGGGCTTTACTACAGTTTTCAGAAGAAAAATCTCATCATTTTAAAATTGAAATCGTCGTAAAATGCTTAATAAAAATTATCGAAAGCCTAAAAAGTAGACTGAAAACCTCGCGTGCTTGCCACCTCGTTTTGCCTATCGTATTTGCTTTGAACAGGAGGCTCTTGCTTTGAAGAATGATATTTTTGGTGGCTCGCTCCGTTTGTTGTTGAGAGTGATTTTGTGGCTTTGTTTTTTTAAAACATTCCTAGGAAATTACATTCACTCACTGGTAGATGCAAGATATGCCAGGGACATACAACCATTGTTAATGGAACCAATAACAGTAGGTAATTTCAGACGTTTTTTTTTTATCCTTCAAGAAACAGGCTAACTGTATCATGATACATATAACAAAACGATCGTAGTACTAGTTATTACCGCATGAAAAACCTTAGCCGTTGTTTAATTATTTTACTTTCTCAAACTATTGAAAACTGTGGGAGAAGCAGTGAAGTCCGGGGTTAATAAAGTAGAAAAACACCGTTTAGTTAAATCTCATATGTTTATGAAAACGGTCCAGTTCTCCAGATCACAAAAACAGAGCTGGCTCGAAGACATTTGCGATAAACCAATGATCGTGTTTTTGCGAGGTTGAGTGATTATCGTAGTGGAGGTCACCAAGTTGTCTATGCATAACCTTTGTTGAGTAATAAAAATGTAGGCAGAGAAAGTTTAAGCTTAGCCTTACTTTAGTCCAACTCGAGTGTAATTTATAATTAAAATCAACGAGAGGCCCGTATGGTAGTTTAGCTGAGGAATAATTTATTTTGATTTCCAAAAAAATTACGTCCCTATTTGTTTTTAGTGCCTTTGACGACGACCGCTTTGATCGCTTGCTTATTTTCCTTCCTAGACCCATTTAGCTCTTATTTGATGTATATGGCTACATATTAAGCTGGCAAGCAGCGAATTTAACAATAATAGATCAATCCATAGGTACCTCATTTTGGAATTTCTAAACAATCCTGCAGAGTTACTGTAGACGCAAAAGAACCAAGTAACATTTTGAGGGAGAATCCACTGGCGGCCCATTTTGCCTTTTACCTACTACTCTTTACAGATTAAATTTGACCCTTTCCTAAAGACCTTGCCAACCACAATTCCTTTCGAAAGAAAGACGATAAAGTGAGTAACAAACTGGCTATAAAAAGAAAGGCAAAGGGGGAAAAGAGCGAAACAGATTCGCCAATTAACGGGCAAAACAAAAACCAAAAAAGTTAATCAATTAGTCCTTTTAAATTAGCAGGAAAATATACCCTTAGTTTTATAAATCTCATTTTGGCAATTTCCATACTAATTGTTCGAAAAACACTCCAAAAAGGAGGATTTAGTAAAATGAAAATACTCAATTTTTTTCGCTACTCGCTGGAGATCGCCAAGGCCGATTTGAAAACAATTATTAGCTTGTTCCCTAGCTCGTGTTGTTGTAGACCAAATTCGTGCAGTCGAAATAACTTACGCGGGATTAGAGAATCTGAATGATAGTTGTGTGGAGTGCCTGGTACTAATTTTCAGATATTTGTCAGTTTTCACAAGCTGTATTTTCAAAATTATCTTTTGGATTTTCTGAACACGTCCGTTGTTGATTTCTGGAAAAGTTTATTCAATTATTTTTGATGAAAAAGCTTGACACCCTCAGCAGATCGACTACTTGACATGATTTTCAAACTGTAATTTTTAGCACTTTTAATTTCTCACCTGTTTTTGCAGGAATTCTATGTAGAAGTTAATACTGATATATTGACTGGACAACCCAGGCCTCGTAGTAAAATTTAGAAAAGAGAAAAGCTTTTTTAATGCAGTGTTGTCAAAAGAGAATTCAACAGTAGCCATTACAATATTCTGTTTGGTGCGCTTTGTGGCAGTCGCGCGTGGACTTGATGTGCCGACGTCTCAGGAATTAGACTTCCCTTTAATTACAACCTCTAAAAATTCACATATCCCGACCAACCCCCTTAGATTCCCTCTCTATCCCATTATTAGTGAGCTTAAGTAAAGACGTTTTTGAGCGACGCACGCACATCAACCGGAAGTGGTCTTTTTTCATTTTTAGGCGGTGGTTTTACCCAAATGTTTGGACAACTCGTTTCTGTAATAGTAAAGACACTTTACAAATTTGGTAGCGTCAAGCTGCTCCAAAATGAAAAAGACGTCACTTCCGGTTGACGTGCGCCGCTCAAAAACGCCTTTTGTTAAGCTCCCTATTCTCTCTTGGTTTCACCTACTTTTGTGCCGCTTCATACGCCAGTTTCAATGATTTTTTTTATGCCATCAAATTTACACGATTTCAGGGGCGACAGCAGCTGTGGGGTTGAAGCTATTGGATCTGGCCATCTCCTGGTGTGATTCAGGATTATTAGTATCCTTTTGTTCTTTGCATGCGTGCAGTTAAAAGATACATGAACGGATAGTCTGTAGTCTTTGCTTCTTATGATTTAAGTCTAAAGAAGTCCTGGGGACGAAGCTGCCACCCCTTAGTGGGTCCCTAGTATCCCATAAAAAGTGATCAAAAACACTCCTCGCATTGCAAGAATACTTAATACGATCTATTACACAAATAATTGTAACTTTATTTGCAACTTAACAATTTGAAAAGATTGAAAGGGAAAACGCCACCTTGGTGGAAATTAAGGAGTTATTTTTGACATGCGCAAATATAACAAAGATCAGAGCCACAGACAACGAGGTAACTTATTATATTATTTTTTATAACACTTTCTGTTTTGCTTGGATACAGCGATCGAAATTATAGACTTTGATATTACGCTGATATCATATAAATTAAAGTTGGCACAAGTTAGGATTCCATCTAAACCCACATTCTTGCCATTAATATTCAAACTGAGATTGTTCTGCATTGCAAAAGAGGCGATTTCTAAAAGAACAACAATACCTTATGGCCGTGATTGCAGAAGGACCAAACATTGAAAAAGGGAATTGATACTTTATGTCCAAAGGGCAAGGTTAACAAATTGAAAGAAGCTTGAATTCAAAGGGAAAAACACGGCAATAAGTCAATGTAAAGTTGAAATTACTTTGTTGAGTTCATAAAAATAATTAGTGGTCATTGAGGGGGAGAGAAGTCATTAACTCATAAAACGTCCTTGTTGGAATCCTCCATGATACACTCTATTTGCCCCAGCCCCCTCCCCCTTCTTCAAATTTGCATATGTTATTGTTTTCAAATGCTCTTGGGGATATGAAGTCACCCCAGCAACCTCGTTCCCAGGGTTCTTTCCCTTCTTCCCAAGAGAAAGATCCCTGGCTGCTGCTTCAGGGCAGAAAAACGTTCTGCGCAAGCTTCTGCGCATCCCTTATCGCAGGCTCAAGGGGGGAATTTTCTGTGTGTTGACTGTGCTTGTTTGTTGCTGGAGTTCTGAGTGAAATACACGAGGTGCGAACCTTTTCTCCCTGTAAAGCATTTTTATTTGACATGTTTGCCGTTTTTTTCGTCGCTTGAACATTACTCTGAATTCAGAACAACCAATGTTAAAGGAAAAACGGGTCATTCCGTCAATCTGAGGTGGAATAAAAGGTTTTGAACATTTCTAAAGAGCGAGTGTTGTTTCTGATTGTGCATCCGATTTATTTATGAGTTGATTTCGCCGGGTTGAATTAAAACCCACTTGTATTCTGTTATTTGTAGTTACGGTTACTTTTTTTACATGCCCAGATTTATCACCTTTGCAGCAACAGCTTTATCTTTGTCTTCAGTCAAAGAACCATATTGCCGCATCAGAGTGATCAAACTTGTGCGCTTATTAAACTTTCTCGGAAATAGAAGGCCTGCCGGGAGCCGTAGTCAAGATTATTTTTCTGTTGCTCAAGTAATAATAGTCAGAGTTTTTTTCATTTTTCATTACATAGTTTTGTTTTCCAGTGCACTGTTAAAGTTTCTGTTTCTTTGTAAGAATAACTTTCTGTACGCAAATTGTCCTTTTCACTCGCTGTGAAGTGGAGAACGACAACTGCCGGCAGTGACTTCAGAACAATTGACTCTTTTCCTGTAAACAATTGCTGCAGCTGGATTTGACTGAGGCGACCAAAACAAACCCTTATGTGCAATTTTCTGCATTTTCTAATGACGGCTGAGTTTAATTTGCTTCAACGAAGACCCTCGCATGGACCAGTTAAGCTTATTGAAAATAGTTAAATGGTTAATCATGGCTTGGCTGCCAAGTTGCAACTGATCTTTAGTTAGGTTGTCTTCGTACAGAAAATTCATTTCTTCATTGTCAGCAAGAAGTTTTTGAAATAATGTAACTTTAACTTTGCTTGAACGAAATCCTGTTTACGCGTAGGTTTCTGACAGATGCTATGCGAGTTCAACTTGACAACACAAAGGAAAATTCATATATATGCGCAAAACGAGCAAGCCGGGGTTTAAAGAGCTATAGTTGCTTTGAAACCGATTTTTGAGAAGATTTTACTAGATTAATACTGACCTTTTTTCTGCCCACATATCAACGCAATAACTTCTACATTGAGGATTTTGTTTATATTTTAGTGATCTGCGAAACTACTAGTGTCAGATCGACGAGCGAGGGTTTTAATATATCAGCTCGAGTGCGACAAAGTTCAGTGACTTCAAACAGATTGTGGGCAAGCGTTAATTTTTTTGGACAAATCACTGTCCAAAGATATGTTGTTTTTGTGTCCACAGTGGAGCACCGGACCTCATATATCCAGGAACGTCCTTATATGAACACATTTTGTGAAGGCATCTTGAAAGCACATTTCTAGTACAAAGCAAGGAAATTAATGTCGTTAAAGTCCGTTTTATTATGAGGTATTCTTCGGGAAAAATTAAGTAACGACAGGGTTATAATCACAGCTTGCAACTTTTGAAGACAAATTGCCTGTTCTGTCCAGGTTATGAGTGGAAACATTTTAATTTTAGGCAATAGAATATTTAAAATCCCTCCATTTTTTCAAACCCGGCTGGGGGATCTGGGCAAAAAAGTTCACACATGCTCATTACGTTTTTCCGCCTTGAAGGTTGCGGCTGGTTTTTCTCGAAGGCAGAAGAGAGAGAACCCTGGGA
>NC_133201.1:48439063-48481563 GCF_958299795.1 Porites lutea | reverse complement strand
TCACCCCAAAATTTTGCATGAGCATTGTTTTCAGTTTCTCTTGGGGCCATTTTAACTCCCAAGAGAAACTAAAGACAATGCCTGTGCAAAATTTTAGGGTGACAAACAAAGAGCATTATGGTATGTTTGTGCTGCCAAATAAGGATTTTCAAAATCGCTAAATAAACGTGTCGCCAAAATTTCATGCAATGAAGTATGTTTCTCGGAAGTTTTTGGATATGAAAGATGATTCTTGAAATTGTAGTCGTCATCCTTTGAGTGCTATTTTATCTTATTACTACTCTTGAAGGCGGTAGATTCGGCTATTTCACCTTCGCATAAAATTATCAAACGTGTGAAATCTTATCGCAATTTTTTCCAGCTCCGCACTGCCAAAATAGAGGAGCCAACGCGCTGTGCGTCCCTCTTTCTGTCGTCAATTGTATCAAAATCGCAAAAATTGCTCAGATTTGGTCAACGCTAGCTTAAGCAACGACGACGGTGACGGCAGCGAGAAGGGCAAAAAAAGATAGGTTTAGATTAGCAAAACAACAACTTTGCACTTGCATTACGCTTTTTTTGTACATTTTTTTGCCGTCGTTTCACGACTACAACGTGAAACTGCCTAATTTCACGTTTGTCGAGGACGGGAACACAAGACAACAACTTTCTTCCCTCTTTTTCTGAACTTTGATACAGTCTTTTAGAATTTAACCCTCCAAAAAATTTGTTGTTGCTTAAGCTCCCTTATTTAATCCAATCAGAAACGGAGAAATATTTTGAAGTAATAATGAAATTTTAGACCAGGTATACCTACTCTAACACTTTGCTTTGTTTAACGGAAGTATAATGACTTACTGTTTTTAGTCTTTCCAAGGAGGAAAAGTTGAACATGGGCAACCCGAAACAACTTCCTTAAAAGATTGCTCTTGCAGTTATCACCTTGGAAGTAACGCTCTCGAACTCGGTGATTTTAAAACATCCCGAGATTACTTGGAGTTGGCATTGCATGAAGCCAAAGAGATCGGAAGCAAAAGCTCAGAAAAAATTGTATATAACGACCTTGGCGATGCCTATCTCGCTGTCGGTGATGTCAAGAAAGCAATCGGGTATTTTCATCCGAGTCTGCCTATCGCAGAAGAGACTGGAGACAAAGGCTTAGAAGGAACTGTATATAACAACCTCGGCAGTGCCTATGACTTTCTCGGTGACGTCAAGAAAGCAATCGAGTTTCTTCATCTGAGTCTGCCTATCGCAGAAGAGACTTGAAACAAACACTTAGAAGGAGCTGTATATAACAACCTCGGCCTTGCCTATGACTTTCTCGGTGATGTCAAGAAAGCAATCGGGTTTTTTCATCTGAGTTTGCCTATCGCAGAAGAGACTGGAAACAAACGCTTAGAAGGAACTGCATATAACAGCCTTGGCATTGCCCATCGCTATCTCGGTGATTTCGAGAAAGCATCCGACTTTTTTAAGCGGAGTCTACGTATCGCAGAAGAAAGTAGAGAAAAAGGTTTAGAAGGAACTGTATATAACAACCTTGGTCGTTTCTCTCAATCTCTTGGTGATTTCGAGGGAGCAATTGACTCTTTTGAGCTGAGCCTGCGAATCGCAAAAGAGACTGGAAACAAATATTTAGAAGGAAGTGTATATAGCAACCTTGGCTGTGCCTATCACAGTCTCGGTGATGTCAAGAAAGCAGTCGAGTTTTTTCTGCTAAGCCTTAGTATCGCAAAAGAAACTGGTCATAAAAATATCGAACAATGTGCATCTGCAAACCTTGCTTACGAATATTTTTATAAACTTTACGATTTTTGTAAAGCCGAGGAGTTCGCTAAATCCAGTATAAAGCTGTTCGAGGAAATGAGGGTTCTCCTTCCAGAAAAAGACGAGTGGAAAATCAGCTTTCGGAATAAAGAAGATCACCACGAAAGCTATAGTCGCTTAAGGACAATTCAATTACAACAAGGCAAGACCCATGAAGCGCTTTTTACAGCTGAGGCGGGACGAGCACAAGCTCTCATGGATCTCATGAAATCGCAATATGGTGTCAGAAAATCAGTTCAATTGTCGTCAAAACAGCAGATGGAACTGATGATGTCTAGTATTTCAAACCATATTTCGTCTCCTACGCTATTTCTAGCAGAGGATTCAGAACTAGTGAATTTATGGTTACTACTAAAAGGAGAGCATCGTTGTTTTGAGCAAAGGAAAATCAGTGATGACTTGACATTAGTGATTAAACAAACATACGAAAAGATTGGTGTGAGAGGCGTGAATCACACCCTGGATGAGCCAAAATATGAAACGGAATGTGCCCTAAAAGGACTGTATGACGTGTTTATCGCTCCAATTTCACACCTGATAGAAGGTGATGAACTCATTATTGTCCCTGATCGTTCATCATTTTTTATTCCTTTTGCTGCCCTTGTGGATCAGCATTCCAGATATTTTTCTGAAACGGTGAGAATCCGATTGGTTCTATCGTTAACAAGCTTGTTGCTGCTAGAAGAATGTCCGGAGAGCCGCCATAGTACATCTGGTGCACTGCTGGTTGGTAATCCATGGGTGGAAACTGTACGCATCAAAGGCACCAAACCATTTCCGCAGCTTCCAGGTGCTGAGGAAGAGGTAAAAATGATTGGAGAGATTCTAAATATCGAGCCTCTCACTGGTAAGAACGCTACAAAAGATCAAGTTTTAAGCAGACTGAACTCAGTTTCTTTAGTACACATTGCAGCTCATGGTTGTCCAGAAACAGGAGAAATCATACTATCTCCAAATCTTGCTAGTTCGGACAAACTTGAAGAGAAAGACTTTCTTTTGACGATGGCAGAAGTGCTGGATGTACAACTGCGAGCCAAACTTGTTGTCTTAAGCTGCTGCTAAGGTGCACGAGGGGAGATAAACGCAGAAGGCGTGGTTGGAATTACACGTGCTTTTTTAGGAGCCGGGGCACGTTCTGTTATTGCGTCTCTGTGGGAGATTAGTGACGAAGCCACTCAAGAGTTTATGAGACACTTTTACGAACATTTGCTTGCAGGGAAAGGTGCAAGTAAGTCGCTTCATCACGCAATGAAATCGCTACGGGAGTCTGAAGAGTTCAATGCCGTGAAGTACTGGGCGCCATTTGTGCTGATTGGCGATGACGTGACTTTGAACTTTGGCCAAGAAAAGGTAAGGCCCCCTCTGTAAGCAAAGGTACAAAAAGTGATCACGTGTTCAAGAGTTGCGAAACGAACAGCCTCGTTTTAATTTTTAAATCTTAGATTTCTAGCCTCCGATCGTTGAATTAGAGGGGAAGCCATTCTTTTTCCCAAAGTACAGTTAAGCAAGGAACAACACCATAGTAAAATGAAGGACATGAATTCCTTTCAATCGGTGCATTCAAAAAATGACTTACGGTTTTACAAATGAATGGGCCTGCGCGATGAATACGTTTTCGTGTATACGGTATGCTCTCTAAAACTCTGACCTATCTCAGACCAAATAACCAGAATTTTCCCACTCCTATTTCAGACCTAAAACATTTACCCAGACCCTGGCTCCAGTAAACAAAAAACCATCTGTTATTTCAGACCTAAAATTTATAACCATGCAGTTTCACATCTAAAAGATAAAAAAATAGCTTGTATTAGCGAAAACCTCCATTTCGGCATATGGAAACTACTCTGCATAAAAATGGTAGAAGTTAAGTTGCATGTTGCTGTCTTTAATCTTCTGCAGAGCCAACAAAAGGAATAGATGGAGTTGTAACATGTGGAGTCCCTTTCACGAGCAAGTATCTCCAGCCTTCTCTTTGGCTGTAACAGAATACAGCTGTCATGGTACTCACCGTCGTTAATTGATTTATTCACAGCGAAGAGAGGTATACGTAGTCTACGAGTATGGTCCCTTGTTTTCCTCAGGAATAGTAAAGCGAATAGAATACACGAGCGCGAGTGAAAATTACCTCCCGCGAGGTTAGCGAATTCCCTCGAAGTGTCATCTCCGCGTGGGTAGCAATTTATGGTGCGCACTCCCCTGTGGAAAACAAAGGACCACACGTTGTCTTGAAGAACATTCCAAACATTAATCAGTTAGAAATCTAGAAACACGAAACGGCAACAAGCACTGCATGACATCATTGACTTTTTGGCCCAACAAGACGAAGAAACAAGAGTGCAAGAGCTTCTGGGAAGAGGTTACAGTCATAGTCGGACGGACCATCTAAGACTTCAAGGGATGACTTGTGTTTGCGTGAATTTACATTGAAATGCTGAAAGATATTATATACCGTAACATTTAGTTCTACATGTTTACAGAAATGGTGATTAACTGCACAAATATGACTACAACAATAACAGCAACAAGTTTGCTATGTTTGCATGACTATTAAAAAAACTATGACAGTATACATAGCAAAAGTTTAATTTGTTTAATTAGTTATAAAAACTTACGACAAAAACAAATGAAAAGCAACACTCATTCCTTAATTTCAACCATTCATAGGTCAAGAGTAGTTTGATTCTGGAAACAAGTTTGTTTCTCAATTCAATACATGATGAGATAAATGAAATCAATTGAATGCTTATAAAATATTAAGTAAACTTCATTAGATCTTTTAGTAGTCTTAGAAATGAACGTTTTTAGGTTCTCCTATTTTAGAAAAGACTGACTTTCTATCAACAAACTGAATAGCTTGGAAATCTATTATAGCACAAGTGAAAAACTTTAATTTTGTTACAGTTACAGACACTGCAGATTATTCTTGACATTCTCAGAATTTCAGAACTTTATTAATTATTTAATTGATTATAACTTTTATTACGAACTATATTTCTCTTTTTACTTGTTTCACCAGTGCGTTCCTAATTTTATAAAGGTTCGTTCTTCCAGTTGAATCAACCAAGCAAGACTAAGGGAACTGTAGCATATTTTTCATTTGACTATATAATAAAAGTTACTTTTTTGACAATTATGAAGGACATGAAGGGTTTTGTAACTTTGGTTTCATTATGTTTTTTATTTACACAAATGATCAAAGGGAATTTGCAAAGTTCAGCTCTTCACGCAACATTGAGTGCCTTGTTATGGATTCTAAATAGAGTTTATGAATGTTAAATGAGACTTTTTTCGTCACTTGCGGAGCTGTCGAAATCTGATTTCACAAAAGCACCCTAAACTTCATTATCGCTGGTTAAAATCGGTGAGATCGTGTCAAACTTTGGACATGCAAGAGCAGGTTTCAGTTTTAACGCGTGAAGGTGATTTTTGTAGACTATGTTTAAGGTTAAGTGTAAAATTGTTTGAAGACGATATGAAAAACCCTAGGTAAGAGAATCTTGGTTGGACCTTGTTTATCAATTCATTGCCCGTGGGACAACATAATCACATCGTTTTATGCATTTTTGAAAACTTCTTATAATCTTGTTTTTCTTGGGGTTTATTTTAAGCATCCAGCAGGAGTGACAATCTGAAGATGATTTGTTTGGGCATATTTTAGCCTGCGTGGCACGCGCTTGGAACTAGTGGGCGCAAAAGAGAACGGGCGCGCGAGAGGGAGTCAGGCGTGTCTCTCCCTCTCGCGCGCCCGTTCTTTCTTGCGCCCACTACTTCCATCCAAGCGCCTGCTACGCAGGACTAGGCATATTTCGAAATTTTGCTATTCAAACTTTGATGGTGATAATATGATAAAGTCACCTGCCTAAAAAAAGAGAGTTGTGTCCGGTGCCATGGCACAAAATGGATCAGATGAAGTATTGTAATGTTAAGAGTCGATAAAAGAGAAAGCATGTAGGTTTGGAGTAAAGAGCAGTGCGAGGATGCATATGTCAGGGTTGGTCAAGGGGAAGAGTGCCCGGGTTTTTCGGAATACGGGATTTGCGCTATTTGAAGGCCGTGATTCGGGATTTTAAAGCAAAATTGGGGCGAGATTCCGGATTGAAAGTAACTGCACGGGATGCGGGATGCCGTAAATAACCGTCGGGTTATATACGGGACTGAGCGAAAGTTTGGTTCGGGAGGACGGGATTGAACAACCCTATTGGGGCTCCTCAGGGGGGTAAGACATGTCCAGGATCGATCTTGTTATCAAAAATTTGAACAAATATCGCAAAAATCGCAAAAATAACAAATTTAACAAAATTCTAGACTTAGAAAAAGAAGAAGCCAATAAAATAAAATCGCAAATATAACAAGGATTTTTCTTACTAGCTAAAAACACCCATGACAAATATCGCAAAAATCGGAAAAATAGCAAATGTAACAAAATTCCAGACTTAGAAAGCAAAGAAGCCAAGAAGGGCCCCGAAATGTCCGCAAATATAGCAAACATCGCAAAAGTAACAAGGATTTTTCTTGCTAGCTTAAAACACCCGTGACATTAATATCGCAAAAATAACAAATGTAACAGAATTCCAGACTTAGAAAGCAAAGAAGCCAAGAAGGGCCCCGAAATGTCCGCAAATATCACAAAAATCGCAAAAATAACAAGGATTTTTCTTGCTAGCTTAAAACACCCGTGGCAAATATCGCAAAAATAACAAATTTAACAAAATTCTAGACTTAGAAAAGAAAGAAATCAATAATAAGGGCGCCGAAATGTCTGCAATTATCGCAAAAATCGCAAAAGTAACAAGGTTTTTTCTTGGGAGCTGAAAACACCCATGACAAATATCGCAAAAATCGCAAAAATAACAAATATAACCAAATTTCAGACTTAGAAAGCAAAGAAGCCAAGAAGGGCCCCGAAATGTCCGCAAATATCGCAAAAATTTCAAAAGTAACAAGGATTTTTCTTGCTAGCTTAAAGCACCCGTGACAAATATCGCAAAAATCGCAAAAATAACAAATTTAACAAAATTATAGATTTAGAAAAAGAAGAAATCAATAAGGGCCCCGAAATGTCCGCAAAGATCGCAAAAGTAACAAGGTTTTTTCTTGCTAGCTTAAAACACCTATGACAGATATCGCAATAATCGCAAAAATTACAAATTTCACAAAATTCTAGACTTAGAAAAAAGAAGAAACCAAGAAGGGGTCCAAAATGTCCGCGAATATCGCAAAAATCGCAAAAGTAACAAATGTAACAGAATTCCAGACTTAGAAAGCAAAGAAGCCAAGAAGGGCCCCGAAATGTCCGCAAATATCACAAAAATCGCAAAAATAACAAGGATTTTTCTTGCTAGCTTAAAACACCCGTGACAAATATCGCAAAAATAACAAATTTAACAAAATTCTAGACTTAGAAAAGAAAGAAATCAATAATAAGGGCGCCGAAATGTCTGCAATTATCGCAAAAATCGCAAAAGTAACAAGGTTTTTTCTTGGGAGCTGAAAACACCCATGACAAATATCGCAAAAATCGCAAAAATAACAAATATAACCAAATTTCAGACTTAGAAAGCAAAGAAGCCAAGAAGGGCCCCGAAATGTCCGCAAATATCGCAAAAATTTCAAAAGTAACAAGGATTTTTCTTGCTAGCTTAAAGCACCCGTGACAAATATCGCAAAAATCGCAAAAATAACAAATTTAACAAAATTATAGATTTAGAAAAAGAAGAAATCAATAAGGGCCCCGAAATGTCCGCAAAGATCGCAAAAGTAACAAGGTTTTTTCTTGCTAGCTTAAAACACCTATGACAGATATCGCAATAATCGCAAAAATTACAAATTTCACAAAATTCTAGACTTAGAAAAAAGAAGAAACCAAGGAGGGGTCCAAAATGTCCGCGAATATCGCAAAAATCGCAAAAGTAACAAGGATTTTTCTTGGGAGCTGAAAACACACGTGACAAATATCGCAAAAATCGCAAAACTATAAACAAATTTAACAAAATCCTAGACTTAGAATAAGGGCCCCGAAATGTCCGCAATTATCGCAAAAATCGCAAAAGTAAGAAGGATTTTTCTTGCGAGCTGAAAATACCCGTGACAAATATAGCAAAAATCGCAAAAATAACAAATTTAACAAAATTCCTGTCTTAGAAAGAAAAGAAACTTGGGCATGAAAGTTCTGCTACCACCCCCTTTTATTGCTTAAAATTTTCCCCCTTCTGTGGGCGGTACTTCTTTTTATGCATTGTAGCTGTATGTTGATGTAAGAACGAAGCATGCACAGATTGATATTACAGTATTTTGGTACTGTCAGTAATTATAAATGGTGTCAAATTTAGAACTGATGATTTCAGTTTCTCGAAAGTGGAACGCATTACAAAATTACTGGACAAGAACGTATCCCAGTTAAGATAACCATTACTATTAGGGAAAAACAGTGATGCGCGGGTGTTCTTGGCCCCTTACTTGCCCTTCAACAATTCTTGCCTATTCTTGTTACTTTAGCGCAATTTGTGGCATTTTTCCATATTTGTTACTAAATCGTCTCACATAGCAGTAAAATTCTGGTTACTTTCGGCAATCCCTGTTGGAAAATCTAGTGGTATTGGAAAGATTGTTAACCACCTCCTCTTATTGCTGAAAATTTGCCCCCTTCTGTGAGCGACACTCCTTTCTGTGCATTGTAGCTGTATGTTGATGGAAGAACGAAGCATACACAGATTGATATTACAGTATTGTGCTACTGTCAGTAATTATAAATAGTGTCAAGTTTGTAACTGATGATTATGGAAAGCATTACAAAATTACTGGACAAGAACGTTGCGAAATTTGCGGACATCTCGAAGCCCTTCTTGACCTTTCCTCTTTCCAAGTGTAGAATTTTGTGAAATTTGTTATTCTTACAACTTTTGCCATATTTGTTGCTCAGTCTTTTCACATAGTAAGAAAAATTCTTGTTACTTTTGCGATTTTTGCGAAATTTGAGGACATCTCGAAGCCCTCCTTGACCTTTTCTCTTTCTAAGTGTAGTATTTCGTTAAATTTGTTGTTCTTGCTTTTTTTGCTACATTTGTTACTCAATCTTTTCACTTAGCAAGGAAAATTCCCGTTACTTTTGCGATTTTCGCAAAATTTGCGGACTTCACGAAGCCCTTCTTGGCCTTTTCTCTTTGTAAAAGTAGAATTTTGAAAAAATTGTTATTCCTTCTATTTTTGCCATACAGTATGTTGCCCAGTATCCGGAGGGTACCAGTATCCGGACACTTAAAACAAAAACTCAATTTTTGAGGTGCCCTTTTCAGTTATCGGTAAACGAAGTATTTCGAATGAAAGCTGAACATTTCGGCTTTAAGATGAAGGTTTTGGCGAGTTGAAGGCTTTTGAAACAGTCGCAGAAGACGCCGTTCTGTTCAGGTGAATAAACATTTCATGGCTAATATTTACGCTGTTTACTGCGCAGAAAGTTTGTTAATTCTTCTTGAAATTCGATTTGTTTGGAATAACGGAGCCCAGAAACATTCACTAAGTATTGATGTCAGGTGCCCAGTATCCAGACAGTTTTTTCTTTGCTGTGCAGAATCGATGAATTAGCCGTGTACATTATCCGGATAAGATTTATTTCATATCTATAACTATAATTAAAGCTTAGGATATATGATATAGTCGTAAAATGGAATTCTACTCAACTCCGTACGGAAATTTTCTTCACTGATTCCGAGGCGACTTGATTTCGTGTGCGCCTCTTGTTTCGCGTGATTGCATTTTCTACATATAACCGAAAGCGTCGGAGTTGAACCTGGAATTCTCATACTTTCCCCAGTTGTGACTGCTAGAATGGGGTTGCAACGGTCTGAAAAATGTCACAAAGGGCTTGAGAGATGTGAAAGAAGGAGGAATTAGTGCTAGAAAAGCAGGCTTATTGTAGGGTCTGTGGGGACTGAAGAAATCAACACTGCAGGTCAGACTAAATAGGAGAGTGACCTTTGACCGTCGCATTGAGGTCCCTTCGCCAAGCTTTTTTTTTTTAAATAAAAAATGAAGAAAAAAATTCGTTTGCAGATTGGGTAATTGAGCTAGCAAACCGCGGCTTCGGCATGTCCACGGATGCCTTCCTTAAATCAGTGAAAAAGTTCCTAGACAAGGAAGTAAGAATTATGCTATTAAACAACCGCTCGCGTTCCCCACCATACCCCAGTCATTTCTTATGTTTTATTTCACGATGCTAGGTTATTTTTTTGGAATCGATTGCGAGGCTACTTAGCAAGTGCAAGAGAAGCTTATAAGTCGCTTGCCTGTCGAAATTTATGTACAATTACGTTGTTATTGTTGTGTCCGGATACTGGGCCAGCTGTCCGGATACTGGGCAACATAGGAGCTCTGCAAAAATATTAATTTCGCGATGGAACCAGAGGCAAAAAAGTTAAACTGTCTTTTGTCATATTAAGGACCAAATAGATTTTCTCTGGGCCAAATTTCAGAGCTCTTGCGATCAACAAAGGAAAGTTATTGCAATGTTAAACTGAAGTGTCCGGATACTAGGCAACATACTGTATTTGTTACTCAATCTTTTCACATACCAAGAAGAATTCTTCTTATTTTTGCCATTTTTGTGACATTTACTATTTCTTCTCTATTTTTCTGATAGCAGTTTTCTTTAAATCTTTTTTTGCTAAAATTGCGAAAACAATTTGCTAGCAAATTTCTGCTTACAAGATCGATCCTGGACATAAGTGAAGGGGGTGAGGGGTGGGAGGTCTATAGGTATACCGTTATCCTACTCGAAAAAAGTTAGCTGAAATACCCAAAATTACCCTGATATACCCAAGACTACAAGAGGTATAGCATACTCTCTCATTAGAAAACGATGGGTTTCACGACCAGGCCCCCCACCCACCCCCAAAAAAATTTTTGGAAAAGACAAGGTCATAAGTAGGCGCGGTATCAGGCTGTTGAAACTGTTCGGAGTTGTACAGTCCAACCCAGTCAATATCGATGAACTCCCGGTTCAGGCGGTCCATTCACTCCCTTTTAGTCTCCTCTTTGCTTCTTCTCTTGGCGCATTTTTATATGGGCAAGGTGCTCAACATACCTCTGCCACAATCTTTTTGGGCCCTGACTTATCCGAAAACTCTCTAATGGCCTCACCGTTCCAACTGACTAGTTTCATCAGTTTCTTGAATAATTGCTTAATCTGAGCTCGAGGGTGGAAGTCGTCAGGCTCACGGCCATTGATGGGGGGTTTCACTCCAAGAGAGACAATGGCGAAAGCGTTCCTTGTTTCCAAAAGGACAGGTAGAATTTGGGCAGAATACCTAAGGAGAATTCAGTTTATTCGTCCTTTGGGTTGGGGAACCACCCTAGGTCTTCATCTTTCCACTTTTCTGGAGTTGCTCCGCCACTTGTTCCACACCAGATGTGCAGTCTTCTTGATGCCACAAAACAGAGTCAGAAGAGGAGCGGGCCTCCTTTCTAGAATAGCCAGTCGGCAAGCAGCCACTATAGCGACAAATTATTTCATATGATCTCATGAATTCATCATATTCACCACCAGCAAATTTCCCCCTTTCTGCTCCTCGTATATCCTTCCCTATCTTCAAGTTTCTACTACACAATCACATGCCACGCGATTAGATGCTTTGTGCGAAATTGGAACGACCAGAATGGGGTTATATGATTAATTTCTCCGGTTAGTTATTATCACTTCCGCTTGTTTTGTGTTGAATGGGTGGGCTAGGGTCAGATGTATTTTTAGCGTTTGTTTGTAAATGAACCAATCCATTCCAGGAAGTGGGAGAGCTAGCATTTTTTTCGCCAACAATTTCGAAAATACCGCCCCCACCCCCCCCCCCCCCCCCCCCTCAACTAAAAAGGTACCTTCAATAACAAATACAATTATTCCTCACCATGCTCTTTTGCGGGTATTCACGACTAGCGGATGCGATCCAAGCGAGGTGAAATCTAAGATAGTCTTTATATAAAATAGTAACCACGGGTGCCACCCAACAAAGTTTTATACGAAGAGGCTCCGTCCGGCGGATGTGGCAGAAAGGGTACCATGTATCTCTTTCGTACATATCCTCCATTTAAAAATGGTACCCCTTAGTTTTACATAACTATATACTTATATTAAGAGCCACACCACGTCCGTTTGGAACAATGTTAATAAACAGTACTTACAGGAGAACGTAATTCTCATAAGTATATTGAAAGGGTACAGCGCCTTTAGCTGCCTTTGGTTCGTCTATTCGACATATGACCCTTTTAAATACCTCATTGACGGACTTCCCTGCCGTTTCATATACTCCAACTAGAAAGACTCTACCCTTTCATTGACCTGAAGCCTGGAAAAGACTCTTTTTCGGTTAGTCTCCTTCCCAGCCGTTTTTAGTTCGTCACGCAACGTTCCTCCCCACAAACGGCTGGCGAGGAGCGTTGCGTGACGATACTAAAACGGCCGCGAGGGAGACTACTTTTCGAGCAGAGCCTATAGACCATCATAGGGAGTAACCCGCGGGAATTGCAATAGGACTGAAAAAAAAGATGCCAGCAACAGCAAATGAAGTAAAGACAATGAATGTCCTCTAGTCCTTCCACAAATCCTAGAAAATTACTAGGTTAATGCGAACTGAAGGAAATGTTACTGTTATCGCTCGTTCTGTCTTGTTTTACGACTGAAAAAGAGCAAGAAAAACTTTGGAAGTATTGGACTTTGAGTGTTTGAAAGAAGACTTAGATGAAAAGTTCTGTTAGATTGTGGGCTGAATCCGACTACACAAAGGAAGAAACACAGGCTACTGCTGGCTCAGAGTAAAGATTATAGCTCGTATTTACTCCTAACCCCCAAAAAGACCACTTCACAAGGACAGTAAAACTTCACAAGAAAATCCATCATGAATACTTAAGTTTGGGTGAATCATAATAATAATAATAATAATAATAATAATAAATGTTATTTAGCCAGGGTTATCTTTTCAGCATAAAATGCTGCTATGAATGAGGGCCCTGGAAAAGAATAAAAAATAAAAATATAGATATATATACATATATAAAACTAGCCTAAATTACAGTAACTAAAAATACACTAAAAGTTAAAAATACAACAAGATTAAAAAGTTGTTTAAAAAAGCTACAATACAGCAATTAAAATGCATTTAAAAGCTAAACTAATACAAAAACTTTATAACAAGTAACTAAAAAACTTTTGATCTATATAATTCCAAAATACGAGTTTTAAATATCACAACTGACTTAGAATCCTTCATTTCACTTGCAATATTATTAAAAAGTTTAGATCCATTAAAATAAAAAGACTTCCTTGCCGTCTCAGTTCTGACTTTGGGAAACAGCAAGTTGTGCCCACTTCCCCTCGTGTTGTGGATTGTTCTAAAACGCTTCAAATAATCTTTAAAAAACATTGGAGGGGACCTTCTCAATTTCATAGATGTCTTTAGCTAAATGTGGTGACCATACCGAGCTAGCGTATTCCAAGATCGGTCGAACGAGGGACTTATACAAAATAGAAAAAAATGTGCTTATTCTTACTCCCTACTGTGCGTTTAAGTAAGCCAAGAACCTTGTTTGCTTTATGAACATGTTTATTGTCCAGGTCCGGTCACTCGCCATGATAACTCCAAGATCTTTATAGCTGGTTACATTTCTTAACTCAGTACCCGAGACTTGGTACCGTGTGGTACTTTTGTTCCTATTATGAGTGATTCTCATGACCTCACATTTGCTCGGATTAAATTTTACCTGTCAACGATCCGCCCAGAGATCGAGGGTGGTTAGATCTGATTGTAAAGCAATAGAATCTTCCACTTTATTTATCGCTCGATAGATTTTGGTATCGTCAGCAAATAACTTGGGGGTAGATGTGAGGTATGTCGTTCACGTAAATAAGGAACATAATCGGCCCCAGTATTGAGCCTTGAGGGACGCCAGATACAACAGGCGACCATTCGGAATACGATCCACGTATCTGTACTCTTTTTTGTTTTCGGTTGGTTAAAAAGTTCCTAAACAACAGTTGCAGTTGCCCGTCTATACCGCACCTATTGAGCTTTAAAAGCAGGCGCTCATGGCCCACCGCTGCACACTGTGTATGCCTCGTTCTATAAGCAAAGATCCGACATAAGCCACGCGAAGGAACAAGCGCACTACACACTGTTTACTCATTGTTCTTTAAACTGAAAGCCTTCGAATTAAACCACGCGAAGGAGCAAGCTGCCTACACTGTGTATGCCTCGTTCTATAACCAAAGATTCGACATAAGCCACGCGAAGGAACAACCGCGCTACACACTGTGTATGCCACTTTCTATAAGTAAAGATCCGACATAAGCCACGCGGAAGAACAAGCACGCTACACACTGTGTATGCCTCGTTCTTGAAGCAAAAATCCGTCATCAGCACGCCAAGGAACAAGCGCTCTACACACTGTGTATGCCTCGTTCTATAAGTAAAGATCCGACCACGCCAAAATATTCTTTTATAATCATACATTTCGTGGGACACGTTAAGAAAAGCTAAAAATGTCCGCCTCATTTATCTACGATCTTCCCCATTTTTCAATTCACTTCCCTACCATTTTCGGAGGTTGAGTCGTGTCATTTAATAAGATCAGGTAGCCTGCTTTGGAAGTGGTGGGTGCAAGAAAGAACAGGGGGCGCGAGGGACATACGTCAGAGAAATAGGTCCCTATTCCAAAGCGTGTCTCTCTCGCGCGCTCCGTTCTTTCCTGCGCGTTACTTCCAAGCGCCTACTACGCAGGCTAAAGATCAGGCAATTATTGGTAAAAATGGCCTCCTTAACATTTCGGTATAAAGAAAAAAATCCTAAAAATGTATAATGAAATCATGGGAAAGACCTTTCGGGAGGAGTCAATACGAACGCTTAATCTTTTAATAGGGCGAAA
Organism: Porites lutea; assembly: GCF_958299795.1. NCBI lineage: Eukaryota > Metazoa > Cnidaria > Anthozoa > Scleractinia > Poritidae > Porites > Porites lutea. The sequence goes on along the minus strand of NC_133201.1, from coordinate 48,466,851 downwards.
AAATCCCTATAATTAACGAGATGTTAAAGTTTCCCTAAAACATCCTAACAGAGAAAGGGTTTTAAGGGCAGCTCAAAAGTAGCACAGAAGAGTTCTTAAACAGACAAAAACGATTTTAGACAGTAATTGAGATGCATTTAGAAAGATCAATTATTGGGTTCTTCCGATAAGGAGGGTATGGCTTTTACAAAGTGTTTGCAACATCTTCATTATGGTTGTATAATAAGTACAGCATTAAGAAAAGAAAACGCCATCTGTTCATATGCTTTGTAATATGCGAAAATCGTGAGAGCCATGATAATATCTGCTCGCAGACTTCTGTGTTTACATCCTAAGGGGAAAACAACACAAAGGACAAAGTTAACTAATGACTATCCAATACTGAGTAGTTTACAATTAATATCTTATTAATTGCAAACTATGATAGTTAGTTCAGCGGCTCAGTGAGACAGATGGCGGCTACATCTGGGTGCCCTGACTCCACTAGCCCTTATGGTTATTCCACGCGGTTAGTACTTTTATATTAAAGTCCTGGATAAAGTGACAGTACAAATAAAAGATTGCTGTTGTTGTTTTCAACCCAATATTTGCTTAGAGTGACTTTATTTACAGGATGGCGGACATAGTGTGTTTGGGCTGTAAGCCACAAACACTTCAAGTTCAAAAGCCACAGCGGTGAAAAGATATGTTTTCATTCTTCAGTAACAAAGCGTTCAATATGTCAAGTTCGAGTCTATCTTTTTAACAATTGTTCTTCAATTACCTTATGTTATTTCCTTTGGTTACACAAATTGGCAGTCTTGTACGGATTGCATTTTTTCTTACACCATTTATCTGTACGCGCGTGTATAGTTGGCAAAGTGAAAGCGATCACACACCATGTCCATAGTGGCCATCTTTCTTGTAATATCACTGGCATCCTTTCTCACTAGATTTTTGGCACGCATCATCATAACACAGAACATCTAAAAGATTATCATGGTAAAAATAACATTCTTTCACAATACATGAATTAATACATTAAGAACTTCGTTGACTGTTTCTTTGTTGTACTGTTATAATGATGAACAAATATAATTACCAGTGCCTTTTATTTTCTTTAACAAATTATGCACACGTCGCGTAGAATTCCGGGTCCATTGAGGTCAACAAAAAAATTCCCGTCCGGGTAGGGGTTAGTATTTTGCCGTTTTTAGCCGTGACACTTGTGAATGAAGCATACATGAGGTAAAAACAATAAAACGGTCAAAGAGCACTGGAAAGAAGTTAGATGGCGGCCGAAACGCGGAGAATTTTTTTTCGGCTTTCAAAGACGTTTTCTGGAAATTTTCTTCGCGCTGCCTACCCTTCACGGGTTCAGGTCAAATTCAAAAGAAAACAGAAAAACCCAGTTTTTATCACAATCCTTGATTTAAAAGACTGTGGTGGTTTTAAAGGCAGACAAGAGATGTCACAATATCAGGTGGTACCGTTCACGATTTCTGCAAACTTTGGTTGTAATCTTTCCGCGAAAGTCTACGCAGGTTAAAATCCATACAAAAATGGCGATTTTTTGGTTGGTTTTTAGCGCGAAAAACCCAGTGAAATCCGATAAGGTCCCCCGCACCGCCGTAGCCAGTATGAGGCGAACCGAGGCACTCGCCTCGGTAAAATTTTACCAAATAATGTCGATTTTTATTTTTTTTATCAGACTGATAATATTAGAAGATTTCATACGGCTGATTTCGTACAACGGACCGTGTGTTCGCCTCGGTTGTAGTTTCTTCCTGGCTACGGCCCTGAACGGACCGTGTGTTCGCCTCGGTTGTAGTTTCTTCCTGGCTACGGCCCTGCTGACATTAATCGAAGGTAAGATCTTGAATTTGATGTTTCTTGATATAAATATTCCGGTGGTACCCATTGAGATTTGGTTACGAGTAACTCACAATCAGAGACAAAAAACTCCGAAAGTCGCTTCAGTCTTATTATTCCGCTATATTTTAAAGACCAAATCGTGGCTCGAATGCGGCTCTAGCCTGTTAAATTCCTGGATGTGACCGGGCATTCTACGCGATGATGTGCGTCCACTTGTGACTTACCCGAACCCCTCCCTGTTAATGTCAGCCCTGGACTTTAGTAATAACATAAAAGAACTGTATAGAAGATAAAATAGTTTTAAACACTAACTTCAAGAGGACTGGACTTCCATTTTGCTAAACAGAAAAACCGTGGAGAATCTTCATTCACTGTCCATGGTCAACAACCTTTTTTGAGATAAATTTTATGTTCATAGCTAAGTTTACCTTTTAAAGATTAAAAGCCCACTGTTTGTATTGCTATTGTTTGATGGCATCAATTGTAGCCGGTCCTGTCTCATCTCACGCAAGGACATAAGTTGTTGTTCATCTCTCTCCCCTTCTATGACCTTGTTTTTCACTTTTACAGGAAGATTTTCCTCTCTTAGCCAACTCTTCCGTCCATCTGCCCAAAGAACCTTACAGACAAAAAATAATTCTACCACGACTTTTGGAACTATAGTTTAAGTTTATGACATTAAAGTTAACTAAACATTTTATATTTTGGGAAAAACCAGTAAACTTGGTACATAGCTTGAGCTGACTAATCTGCTACATAAAATGTATCATGAAAACAAGGTTTCACCTACGTGTATAAGTACACCAAATCTGGACACTGTGCTATTTTAAAATTGTGCAACCACAAGTGTTAAGAAATACCATGCATAATTTAATAGCAAAATAAATTGCAAGATGACAGACCTTCTCAAAGACAAGTTTCTGTACAACTCATGGCATTGTCCGTTTAATTCTATGTCCAGCTTTTTACTGCCTTTCTAGTAACAACCAAAATACATTTCAGTTATTTCGAATAAAAAAAATGAAATGACATCAGACTGTGTTAAATACTATTGGCTCTGCGCGGGCACCTAGAAAGTATATTTCAGAAAAAGTATTGGTGTTATATATATTACCTGTTAATTAAATCTGGTTCAAAAGATTCAAGTAAGTTAGTCTCTTTTAACTGCAATATGCATTTTAAGTGAATGTAGAATCTCTAAACACTTAGCTGTACATTGAAATAAACTGACGATGGCATGTGTCGTACCAAAACATGTTTTAAAAAGGTGCAGGGCTTGAAATCTATTTTGATTTTACTTTTGTCATGAATTTATGGAAATAATTATTTAAAATATTTTAATTTTTATTTAAATCACAACAGCTGTTTCAATTAGTAGTTGCCAATAAATGTTTCATGGTAGCTTAAGGGCATGGTTGCGAAAGTTGCCTTATTGCACTTAAAAGTTTTTTCGTTTTTAATAAACATTCCAGTGCATCAAAATCAGTATCATCTATCGCAAGTCAATCCTTACCTCAAAAATGTTCCCATCTCGTAGACACCTTTCATTTAAAATTTGCACAATGGCAGTGCAATCTTCAGGATCATCCTTCAGTTTGCATGACTAGTTGCAGAAGCATCTTTGAATTGAGTTGCATGCTGGTCATGCAACTGACAAAATCTGAGGCCTTTCGAGGGAGTATTTGGACATATACTTCATAAAGAAATACCAAAAAAAAACATAAGAATTTATCTTATCCTATTTCTTTAGTGTTTTTGCCTTTCGTGGAGAAACAAGCATCGCTTCTGGAGAATTTGACAATGGAGGTTCGATACTATGTTGCATTGGCTGATCCACTGTTTTTTTTTGTGCGTGTGTGTGTGGAAGTGGGCTCGATTTAGTAATTCGAGAGGACTGCTACCCGTTCTGCAGTGTATGCCACAAAAGGGGATATGAGCCAAAGAAGAAAATCACGAGAACTTTCAGGCCAATAAATCACCCTTCCTATTGCAATATATCGTATGATGTATCACGTTGTTGTTTAAAACATGTATCAAAATATAACAGACTTGAGTTTAATCAATATCTGACGTTTCTTTTTTTTAATATAATTTGACCTAAGAACTCCAACTTGTCCATGGGGGAGGGTAACCATCTGTAAAGAAAGCATTCAATTGGAAATAATAAAAAAAGTCTGAGATAACAAAAAAAGCGCCCGCCCGCTCTCTTTTTTATAGAAAGACGAGAAACATTTGCTTTTTTTGTTGTTGTTGTTGTTACGTGGCCTAGAGGTAAACCGCCTTAAAATTTAATCTTGAGTAACACTAGCACTCAAGAACTAAACCTCTTTCAGTCTTTGTAAACATCTCTTTCATGTACAAAGGCCAGTTGCTGAAGAACATACACTCTCACTAGGAAAGACAATATACCTCCACAACAGGAGAACGGTCGGTTGTAGCTAGTCCACATGCATGAATACGTATGAAAGCTTCACTTTTTTAAAATATTTATAAATTTATGAGACCTCACTTCAGCCGGATTTTTATAATAAGGGAAACCTTATCTCTCCTTAAAATTTCGTACCTCATTCCGACGTTGGTGCCTTAGCAAACAAACAAAGGTGGTTTTCCACTAAGATTTACCTTCTTCAACGACCGACGACACTTAGTGCGCCATCTTTGCCACCTATTTTTCAGGAGCAAACTCGCACCACGCTAGCCTGAATTTCATCCGATTACTTCGAGTATTTATTACTTCCTCAGTAACGTCTGAATCGATCGGCCGTTAATGCCATCCAGTGACGTCACTACTCCTTTGCTTTAATTCATGCAAAAAGTAAAACACGATTTTTCAAGTGGCAAACCAAGAATTATCGTTTGGAAATGTCTACATCATAAAGAACAGCTGACAAAAAACTCTTTTCGATCGTAATTCATGTTTAACGTTCAAATAATATCAACTGCATGCAGGCTGAACCGGTTGTAACTCAAACACGGTCGCAATCTAGCCGCCCACGGAGGCGATTTAAGGCGAGCTATACTAGTATTTCTTCCCTCCCAGGGACGAAATACGAAATTCCCTAAAAACGCCTGCGTGGGAGGCTAGTCGCAATCAGGCAATGAAATAAATACACACACGGAACACTAATTAGTTCAAAAACACAACAATTTTCTTTAATTGAAATGAAGCTATTTGGATCTTAACGAATAAAAAAGAAAACTAGGAAACAAGAAAGAAAAGCTAACAGAGAATAATTACACTTGACGGTGAAAATAGCAAGAAGGTCGAATGACAACATTGCAGTCTCAGAAACTTCGCATAAACAAAATCACTGCGGAAACCATAAAGCGGATCTAAATGAAAAACGTACCGACTCTCCGCGATAATTCTTCATTCGCAGTTCAATTCAGCATTTCAGTTTCGAAGAAAAGGGCAGTTTTGCTGTTTGTGATAAAAATTATCGAAATGTTTGAACTCCACGCAAGCATGCCAACGATGCGATCCGCTGAATATCAAGCGAAAATCCCGCTAAAATTTCTCAAAATTATATATAATTATGCGAATATTTAGAAAATCAACCAATCAAAATCACTACCCGGTTTTCGGGTAGTAGTGACGTCAGTGGACGGCATTAACAGCTGGTCGATTCAGACGTTGCTGAGAGGAGAAAACGACTCGAAGCAATCGGATGAAATTCAAGCTAGCACCACGCCTCGCTCGTCAATGCTTTGCAACCCAAAATGGCCACGTATCTCACCAGTGTTCAAAGTAGTTCTAAAGTAATGGCCTGTCCAAAACTGACCAACTTGCTAACACAACTTGATATCAAACTCTACCTTGCATCTTCCAATCTCCATAACAGTACTATTTAAACGCTATACAGTCTACAGAATCTCGCTGTATGAGATTTGCAGACGGCCGACCGCAGTCAGCAGACTGCAGTCTGCAGTCACACTGCAGACTGCAGACTGCAGAGTGCAGATTGTAAATTAAATGACACCAAAAACCTTCTAATAAAGGTGTCGTCATCAAAAATATAACATCGTTTCCAAGCTTCTAAGAAAGTAAGAAAGTAGCCTGGGAACAAGGTTGATATTTTTTGCACAATATTACACTCGTCTGGCTTCATTTTCAAGATGCTGTTGGCTATTCTTCACGGACTCTTTATCGACCCCCCCGGCGTACAGCCAACCGCTCCTTTGGGAATGAGGTTGATGTAATTTGCATGGAAAATATAAACTTCGCTTCTGGGCCTTACTTCTCATTTTGTTAGAAGCTTGGAACAAGGTAATGTTGACAATGACGCCACCTTCATTGCGATATTTTTGGTCTCCTTCAATTTACAGTCTTGCATTCTGCAGCCTGCAGTGTGCGGTCTGCAGTCTGCAAATGTCGTACACCAACAGAATGTAAGCTTCAGTTTATGTACGTACTTCACCACCTAAATTGAAGCTTTTACTACTCTTAACCTACAGTGTGTGTGTTAGCACTGCATTTTATTACCCAGAACCTAAAATGCAGGTTCTCTTGTAGAAAACAAAACAAGCAAGAAATTTCTAAGTTCCCTGAATGACATGCATTTGTTGACTCCATGGATCATGTCCGGTAGACAAGCCCGGGGACAAGCACTTTCTCCAACCTCGTTCCCAGGGTTCTCTCCTACCCGCTCTACGCTCCGTAGGGCGGGTAGGAGAGAACCCTGGGAACGAGGTTGCTCTTTCTCCACTCGATACGTACGAATCGTACAACTCGACTAAAAATGTAAGCGGTTTTCCACTCGTACGACTCGACTACCATTACACGGGGTCTCTTACAAACAAGACAAGCGCCAAAATTTCCCAGGGGGATGCCTCTGGGAATTCTTAGTGGGGCTGTGCCGCCCGGTTCTTCAAATCCTGACCCGATTTCAGACCAAAAAATGTTATTCTCCACACCCGTTTTAAGACTAGAACTCTAAAATCCCTAACCGTTTTCAGACCTGGCCTTTAGGCAGAAATTATGTTATCACTACTCAGATTAGAGCGCAAACAAAAAAACTTATTCAAATCTATTTGAAATTCGCATATTTCTCTTTCTTTTTTACTCACATGTAATCGAAACGATAAATACGTTCATACACACCGTAGTTCCCTCGAAAACTATGCCCGATTCCAGACCAAAATGAGCAAAGTGTATGCCCGTTTTCAGACCAAAACGGCGCAAAAACCCTACCCGATGGGGTGGCGCATATCTATATGGCTTATATAAGGGAGTACCCCCGGGAAAAATTTCTAAATCCCCTTAATGAGATGCAAATGTCCACTCGACAGTTTACTCTGTCAAGTGGACATGCAAGCACTTTCTCCACTCGTACGGCTCGTACGACTCGACTACCATTACACGGGGTCTCTTACCAACAAGACAAGCTAGAAAATTTCTAAGTCCCCTTAATGAGATGCCAAAATCCACTCGACAGTATGGGACAACCCTCTCAGCACCAGTCGTTACAACAGCTTAAAAGTTGCGACACTGTCGATCTGCCTTTCAAATATCCAAATTGACTTGGGTTTAGTAATTGATGTTTAGTCCAAAATGAGACGACCCTTGAGTTTTCAATTTCTCAGCTGTTTTGCTAATGACGGATATCAGCGATATTTGACGATAGTTTTCCTTTTTATGTTTTAATTGGTTCCTTTTTATGTACTGGAGCGATGTAGATAGTTCCAGTGCGCATTCCTTCACAGGGTCCAGAGGAGTTTCGTGTGAATAAATGAATTACTTACCTTGAAAAATGTCTATACCTGTCGCTTAGCACGACTAATTAGCCCAATGGGATCTTTATAAATCTACTGTAAACGATTTCTTCGCTTCTTATCTGAACCAGATCGACTTTTGAAAATCGTTAACCGCAAGCCATATCCTCGCTGGCGCACGGCACGTCGCCCCAAGGGTTACCGAAGGCCGTCGCCCGGAGGGCGACCGAGGCACGAAGTGCCTGTAAGCCGATCTTGCGAGCCCTCAGTCTCGTGGTTTGCGGTCTATAGAATGTGTAACGAAACCGTAACGCGATCAAAATAACCCATTTTTTCGGAGGTTTTCGATGGGTTTTGATGTTCTAACGACAAACACATCTCCTCTGGACCCTGTGATTCCTTTAGACTTGTGGATGTTTAGGTTTTTTAAATGATTTTCCACTTCGCTAGGTGTACATGACACATTGCATAACTTATCGTCAAGAACATATCAAAATCCGGAAGAGTCTTTTGTTCGTGTTTAAATACTGATGTGCAAAATAAATTAATGTTTCACTAATTATTGAAATGTGTCCCGTGTCGGAATTATTTGTTCTGCTATCCTGTTCCAGAAGCAAGAAATACACCACGTTTAGGAATAATGTAAATTCGTGCTCAAATGGCTAGGAAATGTTTTGGCTTTTGAGCTGAAACAAAACCTTAAATAGCCACATAAAACACATACTGAATGCGCAACCGGATGTCTTAATTAATCAGCAAACAAACTTCACAAACTTCACATCAAGGGCACCCAACGTCAATTTTCGGAAAATATCTGTTCGGAAGACGATTTGAGATATAGAATTTTCGCAACATTTGTTGTGAAATTTCTTGCTTGCCTGCCTCTCCTAGGATTTTCGAACATCTAAAAAATGGTATAATTGCTCATTTTTTTACGGATTTTTACCCTAAAAAGGTCACCTAGAGTTTTCGGGAGCCTTTTTTCTGGCTGAAATTTTCGAAAAGGTAAGTTTTGATCCCTATAATTTTCGGATCACTAGACTTTCAGTTAGCAAATCCGAACAGACGAAATATGTTTAAGGGACAAAAATATGCCTATATCTATCATTTAAATACTAAAATACGTTCAACAATGCTATGTTTAAGTGGTTTTGAACCATATTCTCGACGGGTGCCCCTGTTCACATAGCAAGATATTTTAACAAGAATACTTTGCTACAGTAGTAAGACGAATGTTATAATTATAAAAATTATAGAGTGATTTGAAACGTCAAGTGTTCAGAATTTTCACATTGAATACTCTTTACAGAACACGTGAAATCAGACAAGCTTTCAATATCCTCGAAAATTTTTATGCATTCAGTACAGTACTGAATCGTTTTCACTTGAGCTCTACCTACTAGGACTATGGAAACTATTTTTCTAGTTGATTAAAATCCACTGTCTATCTCAAAATTGACCGTTTTACTATCACCCTACTTTATAAAGTTAAAAAAAAAAAACCAAAAAAGCAAATTGTTTTTAAGTCAAGTCATCAACCTCGGCTTCAATGTCAGCTTTTGAAATTGCAATATTAGATTTCACTTTTTCTTTTATCTCTTCAGCTCTCTTTTCCGAGATCGGAGGCAGTAAAGCTTCTACTTCGCTTTCAATTCTTCCAATTCTTTTGTCAAATGCTTCTGTTATTTCCTTCTTCTTGTCAAGAGCAATTCTACGAATGGCTTCCTGAGCTTCTTCACAGCCTTGGTTTAGCTCTTCTCGCCTCAGCATGATCTCGTGTTTATTGCTATCTGGATCCAGTGCAATCAACTTACCAAGACATGTAATACGCTCCATCAGATGCTTATCCGACACCTCCACGTATACGCTAGAAATGCTGTTCACCACGTACGCAATCTGATTGGCTTGAAAGGCTTGTTCGAAGATGACGTCACGCATGGTAGCAGACATGCCACTGTCACCTTGGGCCAATCTGTTACGAGAGGTTTGCACAAAGGTCTTGAGGGAGGTACTCAGGCAACACTTGACTAAATTGGATAGCATCTGGAAAAACCGAACCAGCTTGCCCCACTGTTCTCGCAATTCACCGAGAGCTTGAATACCTTTAACCAGCGTCTGTCTGATTTTTTCCATATCTATCTCTTTTAAGTCGAGTTCTTTCATTTCGACGAGAAGATTGGTCACCTCTCTTGTTTTCTTCGCAACCTCATCACAAGATGCCTCGTATGCGCGACGAGAATCCTTCAACATTTCTTTCGCTGTTTCCGTCCTGAATCGATAACTGTCCAATGCTTGTTGGACTAAACCACCATCGCTGTTGTACACTGGCTGTTTGGCAAGATTTGGAGATGTATTTGGAAGGGCGTTGGTACCAATAACGGAATGCGATACACCTAGTAAGATGTCGGCCTCTTCGAGGAGCATATCTGCTTGCAAATGTATCTCTTTAATGTCTTCCTGGGAATATTGCAGTTGTGGTTTCTTAGACAAGGTTTCGGAAAGATCAATCGCATCTTTGCACAGATTCAGCACTTTCGTTTTCGTCCGTGATTCATTTACTTCTTCCAATCGATATTTCTTGATGCTTTCAAGTGCCTTCATAGAGCGTAATACTCCATGCTTTGCCTTTTTATCGCCTTTCATGACCTCGCCACCATGTGCAAGTGTCACAAGGGTTACCACTAGGCCGTAAACCTCAGGCACGATTTTATAAATCGCCAATGCGCCTTCAGAATGTTGTGGACAATTTGAATCTCTTGTGGGCTCATTGACTTGAGATTCTTGGGAGGAACGAGTATTGAAGCCTAGTCTTCCCAACATCATACTTGGTATGGCGCCAACGAAGCGAGTAGCACTGATCATGGTGTCAGCGCAAGCTTTTCCAATGATACTCCATGCGCCAGGCATTGATTTAATGGCATCTTTGAATTCTTCATTCGCCTCCTTCATTTGCTTTTCCATTTCATTTCGTCTACTTAAAACGTCTTCTTTCTCCGCTTGAACGGCTTTCATATGCTCCTCCGCAACTTCATGAGCGATCTTTGCGGCTTTCAAATCCTCTTCATGTTGACCCTTCGCTCGTGTACACGCCTCAAGGAGTTCCGCAATTAGTTTCATCACAGCAACGAACTCTTTTTCAGCCGACGTGGCCAATTCTAAACAATCATCAGCGATCACTTCAATGTTTTTTAGCGCATCGGGGACCATCGATTGGACATCTTCAGCTGACCCTGCGATAAGAAATTTCACTGCTGTTTTGACGTGCTTGTCGACATTGCTTGAGTACAGACGGATCTGATCCATGGAAGTGTGCGCCTTGTTAAAGGCATCCCATCCTCTGTTGCTGACCTGCACTAGACAGGCACGAAACGAATCAGGGTATTTCAGAAATTCAAACTTGATGCTATCTTTCTTGTCTTGAAGACTGAAGTCGGCATCCGAAGAAATAAGAATTAACTGTCCCAGCAAAGCGATGGATAGAGGAGCTGGCGTGAGAAAGGTGTCCCAGTTTGCGTACGGTGCCATCATCAATCTCATTTCTTCTTTCTTGTCGATTCCTTTGTTCATGCCAGCTATAGCTTTGTCGAGTTCCTGTTTCGTATTTTGAGCCATCTTTGAAAATCAACAACCTAAAATGTAAACATTTTTAAGATCAACGACCACTGCACGACCAGGAGTCTTTGGAAATATTGACCAAGAAAAATCTCTACAGAGTAGTCTGTACATACGGTTATAAATCCTCTACATATGTAAAACGCAAAAAATTAAAACGGCCTTGCAGCAGATTTTGAAAATTCTTATTGAGACATGTTTGCACTTCTTTATTCAAGCTTTGTAGGGGAGACTTGTAGCGAGGTTTAATTTACTGCCAACAATTTTGTGGCAACCTGATCAACAAATTTGCACAGGTTTGTTGATTATACCAAGCCGTTCTAAGTTTGTCAACTTCAAGCCCTAAGAAGCTCGAATCTACAACCTTCTTGCCAACATGGCGGCTCCTCAAAATTCTCGCGCACTTCACTCTTTTAGCTTTTTGTTTTTTCTTTGTTTATTTTTTGTAATTTTTTTTGGTGGCGGGGGGGGGGTTGAATGACAATTAGAAAACATACAATACAAATTTTTTTTAAGATTTCCTAAAAAATACGAACTAGTGAGCCAATGTACAAAGGTACTAAGTTTGAAATATAATCTAAATAACTTAAAATTTTCACATTTCTAGTACTGTAGACTGATTATACATAACCTGGGAATGCCAGACGTATTCTTCTTTGCCCTACACTAAAGTTGATAGAATATGTTTATCGATTTGATCTTAATTTATACGCATCTCCTCTGATCGCTTTCATGGCTCATGGTATACTTGTATGACAGCATCGTCGTCAAACAAATGATTTGATTTATTGAATTTGAATTCGCGCACTTGTTTAATTTTATCGAAGTAAGAAATTTAAAGTAAGTAATGCTAAAGGCTATCAATCGGCCTTTGATTGTTTATTGTTTTAAGTTGCCAAGAAGTAAAATGAGTTGATTTTTTTGTCAGCCCGGTTTTCCGAAATCCAGTCATAAAGTTGCAAGACTTTTGCACATAACTGATCACAAAGGAGCAACTCAAAATTCGTTAAAGATCACTGAAATTTCTCTAATGATTCTCTCATGCATGCATGTTCTTTGTCGACAAGCTCATCTGGTAAAAAAAGCACTCTCTAGGTATAATGATCCTCATATTCTTCGCATGGGCTCTAAGTCCTTACAGAGAGAATGACAGGCTACTATGTGACACTGAAATATCAGCAGAGGGAAAATCCAGGAGTATTCCCTGAAAAGTGACTCGATTCTACTTAATTTTACTTGGCAAATAACATTATTGGGCTTTAGGCCTTATTCCATCGGGGTAATTCGGTATATTTAACAAGTATTCGCCGAATATTGTTGAATAATCCCCGAAACGAGGTCGAGGGGATTATTCAACAATATTAACTGAGCCTGAGGTGAATAATTGTCTTAGTAAAGTGATCTCAACAGAATCAGAAAGGAAACCATGAAAAAAACGATTAGTTTGATTCACGGGTGAATTCATGGGTGAACATGTAGCCGTAAACAGCAGATGCACAAAAGCAAAGCAAGGCAGACTCTTTGACGTCCGCTCTGGTCGTTTTTGGTCCATATGGACCCATGCATATCATTCTTCCTTGACCCCATTAAGCTTTCCATTTAAGTGTCATTGTCTGAGAAAGTGTTCCAGGGGCCAAAAGACCTGGTCAACCGATTTGGCTGAAACTTGGCACAGAAGTTGGGTATAATGAGATATTTCAAAAGCCACTTTGGCTCACTTCTCTGAATTTCAGTTTTGGAGTTACAGGGGGGGTCTCATTTTTTGCCCTTTGAGCACCAAAAATCCAGCCTTCCAGGGGACATTTTGAAAGTGTGATAAGACCCCACTGGTAAATTGTGCTGCCAAATGAATTTGACCATGAACTCTACTATAATAGAGCTTTCAGTTCATGCATGTAACTTTGTCCTCAAGGTATTGTACAGAGAGGAGCCTGGGGCTAGAGTTTGGCCAAAATTGAATTTAAAATTACAACCCAAAATAGCCATTTTTCAAAATTTCACTTTATTCACCTGCCTTCTTGCATAACTTCCAAACATATACCACTGTTTACTTTAGTCACCCAGTTATCAAAATCAGTTGAGAAAAATTTGGCTTATTATGGTTTATTGAACTTTTGGAACAAACACTTCATGCCCCTCTAAGGCGATGCAAAATGGAATTTTGAGCCTAATTCAGGCCATAAGCAAACCAAATTGTTGACAAGAAGCCCTTATTCTGTATTTGGTAAGTGAAAATGAATTGTCAAAGCCAAATCAGTTTCGTTGTTTAGAAATACACCGATTCTTACCTTAAAATTGATCTAAAACAGGCCTCTGATTAGCGCAACAGACACTTAATTTAGCAAAACAAAGGTGATTTTATTCTTTGAAAACCTAGTAACCACCATAGAACACAAATGATGATGTTCTGATGTACATATAACAATCTTTTTACAAGATGCTTAATTTTTCTTTGATTTATAGTCGGTTTCACGTAATATATCAAACATGAGATGCAGTGTTTCATCACCAGATGAAACACCGAGAAGAGAGTTGAAAATACGACGCGCAGCGGAGTATTTTTGACGAACTTCGAGGTGTTTCATCTGGTGATGAAACACTGTGTCGAATGTTTGATATTTCTTCTCAAACAAAATCATTTTTGAAGGAGAAATTAAGGATGCAAATACTAAGCAGTGTTTCATCCGATTTCCAAACACTCATTAAACATTAATTTCCTTTGTATTTTCTTAATGAATTATTAATGAGTTTGAGAAGTCATATTTCCAAGCATTACTCCAAGCATGGAAAGTCTCCATATTTTGTCAGGCCCATTTTTTTACATTATTACCAGATAAATTTAGCTTATCAAAAGGTTCGTTAACATATAATCTTCGTCTGACCTTGTAATAGCCTGAATAGTTGTTTTAAGGACACATCAGCAAAGGAGCATGACCATACATACCGTACGTAGATTACACTGACATATACGAGCTTCAGTGAGTAGTATCGAGGTGAACTGTGATTTTCCGAGTCCTTTAGAGCTGAAAAAATGAAACTATCCATCCACGGTTACGAGAGCTGGAAACCACAAGCTTTTTTTTTTACTTTTATAAAGAAAATAACCCAAACAAAGCCTTGCATTGAGATGATGCACTTGTAATTACATCAACTTAGCTGGACCGCCATTTTGGACTTGAAGAGTGTGGGGACTGGACCGAGTTCCAGTCCAATCCTTCTCCCGTTTCGCGGGAATTTTTTCTGTTTTTCATCAGGTGTGTTCGAAATTCTAGAAAGTGATCTCTGTTTCAGGATAATTTTTCGATGGTACGTTATTCCTTTGGAGGGGTAAATGACCAGTGCAGTGTCACGTCATGGGCTGTGCAAGAAACAGGAATGCTTCCTTTGTTGTCTTGCGATAGTGACATGACTGCATAGTTAAAGCACAAGTAGAAGGGTTCAGGTGTGTCCGGGGAAGAATAGGAAGAACTATACATATAAAATAACAATAACAATAATAGAAATAACTTGAGGGCTGTTTGTCTGCTCGAGCTGTTTGTTTAATTTACATTCAGCTTGTCACGTTTGGCAATGCACAATTCGAGCCAGCTTGCATTGAAACTCCACCGGTCTCCTTTATTTGCCTGTTTCGTCGAAGACAAGTCAACTTAGAACCGGCTTAGTTACATAATTCCGCAGGAATTGTTTTGGGAATTTTAGACACGAAAAAATTTTTAGAAAATCTCAAGAATATTAGAAAAAAATTGACAAATACTAGAACTTAAATAGCAGTATATAGAGGAGAATACTGAACAGCAACGTTTTACAGGCAGAAACGTTGAAAAAACGTTTTTATTTTTCTGTATTCCTACCAACCAATAGAGGGCTCAGTCCACCCACATGCTACAACAGTGTCTAGAGTACTGTTCACTGAGCAAAACAAATCAGCAGTTTTCAGAGTCATCTACACTACAACTAATCAGCGGTTATTCACCAAAAGAGGCCCTCGCTATCAAAAGAGAATAAAATTTTATGAGTTTTTTTTAGGGAATTTTAGAGAGTTTTAGCAGATAACACTCTTATTTAGGTATATTTTTTCATTATTCTTTTAATTGAATAGTTAACATTATTTTAAATAATTTTTTAATTAAATAATGAAACAATTTTTTCTACAAATATACACAAATCTTCCGTGCTCTTCCAGAACGATTCAGGGTCAGTTCCCATTCAAGTACGACATATGTGTGTTCATTGCCTATGCATTATTTCAAGCAAATCCACTAATATCAACTAATTCGGTCGATTTTGCGACGACGTTTTAGTGACATTTTTCCCTGAAAATGTCAATTTCGTCGAAAAACTTAGATGCAGCATGTTTGCAAATTAAAGATCTTTGACGAAGAGGGTAAATAATGGAAACCGGTAACTGAATTGTACATTGCATGATAAGCGTGTGGACGTGGCAAGCTTAATGTAAACAAGCAGCTCGAGCAGACAAAAAACAGCCTTCAGGTTATTCTTATCGCACTTGTTTTTTTTTTTTGGACAAATTTGATGAATGTTTAGTGCTCTTCCTAAGGACCCAGGATATTATCATGGGAATCAATCAACCATAAACAAACAATTTGAGACGACAATATCGTAAATTACATCTCGTCGTCTCTAAATCTCTCTTCAGTCAGAAGAGTCCCCTAGATCACGATAAATGCCATTTGTGAGCGTATATGATCCCTAACTGATATTTTGAATCACCTGTAGCTTTGGCATCACCAGTTCTTCGTCTTCTTCCCCGGACACACCTGAACCCTTCTACTTGTGCTTTAACTATGCAGTCATGTCACTATCGCAAGACA
This sequence comes from Porites lutea, assembly GCF_958299795.1. Lineage (NCBI taxonomy): Eukaryota > Metazoa > Cnidaria > Anthozoa > Scleractinia > Poritidae > Porites > Porites lutea. Next base: position 48,450,841 of record NC_133201.1, on the reverse strand, counting down.
ACAAAGGAAGCATTCCTGTTTCTTGCACAGCCCATGACGTGACACTGCACTGGTCATTTACCCCTCCAAAGGAATAAAGTGCCATCGAAAAATTATCCTGAAACAGAGATCACTTTCTAGAATTTCGAACACCCCTGATGAAAAACAGAAAACATTCCCGCGAAACGGGAGAAGGATTGGACTGGAACTCGGTCCAGTCCCCACACTCTTTACGTCCAAAATGGCGGGCCAGCTAACTTGATGTAATAACAAGTGCATCATCTCAATGCAAGGCTTTGTTTGGGTTATTTTCTTTATAAAACCGTGGATGGATGGTTCATTTTTTCAGCTCTAAAGGACTCGGAAAATCACAGTTCACCTCGATACTGCTCACTGAAGCTCGTATATGTCTGTGTAATCTACGTACGGTATGTATGGTCATGCTCCTTTGCTGATGTGTCCTTAAAACAACTATTCAGGCTATTACAAGGTCAGACGAAGATTATATGTTAACGAACCTTTTGATAAGCTAAATTTATCTGGTAAAAATGTAAAAAAATGGGCCTGACAAAATATGGAGACTTACCATGCTTGGAGTAATGCTTGGAAATATGACGTGAAACTGACTATAAATCAAAGAAAAATTTAAGCATCTTGTGAAAAGATTGTTATATGTACATCAGAACATCATCATTTGTGTTCTATATATGGTGGTTACTAGGTTTTTCAAGAATAAAATCACCTTTGTTTTGCTAAATTATGTGTTTGTTGCGCTAATCAGAGGCCTGTTTTAGATCAATTTTAAGGTAAGAATCGGTGTATTTCTAAACAACGAAACTGATTTGGCTTTGACAATTCATTTCCACTTACCAAATACAGAATAAGGGCTTCTTGTCAATAATTTGGTTTGTTTATGGCCTGAATTAGGCTCAAAATTCCATTTTGCATCGCCTTAGAGGGGCATGAAGTGTTTGTTCCAAAAATTCAATAAACCATAATAAGCCAAATTTTTCTCAACTGATTTTGATAACTGGGTGACTAAAGTAAACAGTGGTATATGTTTGGAAGTTATGCAAGAAGGCAGGTAAATAAAGTGAAATTTTGAAAAATGGCTATTTTGGGTTGTAATTTTAACTTCAATTTTGGCCAAACTCTAGCCCCAGGCTCCTCTCTGTACAATACCTTGAGGACAAAGTTACATGCATGAACTGAAAGCTCTATTATAGTAGAGTTCATGGTCAAATTCATTTGGCAGCACAATTTACCAGTGGGGTCTTATCACACTTTCAAAATGTCCCCTGGAAGGCTGGATTTTTGGTGCTCAAAGGGCAAAAAATGAGACCCCCCCTGTAACTCCAAAACTAAAACTCAGAGAAGTGAGCCAAAGTGGCTTTTGAAATATCTCATTATACCCAACTTCTGTGCCATGTTTCAGCCAAATCGGTTGACCTCAACTTTTGGCCCCTGGAACACTTTCTCAGACAATGACACTTAAGCTATTAAGATGGAAATTTTTTTAATTACTTAAAAGTGCAACCAATCCTGACATAGTTGCAGACAAAACTGAAAAACAAGCAACATTTAGGGAAAAAAAATCCACCGCCAATATTTACCTTCCTACTACTCTTTACAGATTAAATTTATCCCTTTGCTGGAAAGAAGGCCAGCAAAAATTTCATGCGAAAGAAAGACGATGAAACGGGAAACAAAACTGGCTATAAAGAGAAAGGCAAAGGGAAAAAGAAGAGAGCGAGAAACAAAATAAGTCCAAATTTTGGCTTAGACAAAACCAAAATGTGCACCGTTTTTCCCTAAAAATTGACTGACGGTAAAGGGCCGTTAGTAGGTTAAGGGTTATACGATTAACAATGTAGCAACTACATACAGCTATTTCGAGAAAAGTTGTCGAAAGAAGTGCACGCGACAATCCCGAAAGGTGTTGTTGGTGGTTTTGAGTTCACTGTTCTTCAAAGAAATTTATAACATAGCTAGAAAATTCGCCTAATCAAATTCAATAGCGCGAGCGTGCTTCATATTCCTATTGGAAACGCTGATGACGTCAATAAACTAATCGTAATTCCTCGAGGTGTTGTGAGCTTAGCAATCCTATGTCTCCTAAGTGCATCCATAACTCAGCTGTACACCATGAAGCGTTTTAATACCATGTGTTTTATAAGGAAATTTAGGAGGAAACGTTTGAATTTATTAACCGATAGTAAGGAAAAGAGGTGAGTGTTGTTGTTGTTGTTGTCATCTCCGCGTGCTGGGCGGGCTATGGCGTGAGATCATTCTTTGCAAAGTTGTTTTCTCTCAATAACATTTTTTGGGTAAATAAATAGTTTTCCAGCACCTAAATATGGATTTTACAATCATTTTAGAGTACACCTTCTCTCAGTTTCAGGATAGAAACATATGCTTAACTGTGAGGAAAAAAAAATATAGTCACGTAAACATTGACGCGTAATGCTCTGAACGCGCCCTACAATAACAAAATTTTGAGTTAACTGCTGCATTGACCGCTTCGATAATGTTATAAAACAATTAGTTCATGCTTCAGCGGTGCGTATTCGATATATTGAGCACTTGGGAAGTATGGAGAACACTTAAAAGGCTAGAGTTGCTCTCGGCTGCATGCGCCTCGAGCTACTCTTACGCCTCTTTCGTGCTCTCTAAACTTCCGGCGTGCTCAATAGGGAGCTTTAGCAACGACGACGGCGACGGCAACGAGGACGTCAAGAAACCAACAGGTTTATTACGCAAATCAACAACTTTGCACGTGCATCACGCTTTTTTGTACATTTCTTTACCGTCCTTGCACGACTACGACGTGAAAATGCCTAATTGCAAGTTTTATTAATAACCTTTATTTTAAGAGGGTGACACCAATTACTATGAAAAGTATTCTCCCTAGTGGCCCTCTAAAAACAAAATTGATAATAATAAATTACAACAGTCATGATAAAAAGCCTACTTGCAAATAGTAATTATAATAAAGGATCTTGAAAATTCTAGTATTCTCCCTCCCTTAGTAAGTGGCCCTCTAAAAACAACATTGATAACAATAACTTGAAATTACAAGCAATCATGATAAAAAGCCTATTTACAAATAGTGATTATAATAAAAGGTTCTTAAAAATTCTAGAGATTTAAAAATTGAGAGGCGTTAAAAACGGAAATGAATACATTGGTTAAAAAGGGTAACCAATCTACAATGATATAAAAAAAGCACGTCATTTTTAAAAATCAGAATTAACTTTTTAACTTTAAAATTGTCCACTGTATAGTTTGAGGTGACGCTATTAGTCAGTGTTGTCTTCATTAAGCTAAACGAGATGGTTAGTTCTAAGTTAAGAGCATTTAGTTCTTTAATATAGTGGAATAAAAGAATGTTCTCCTCACTGCTTCAGTTCTGGGTTTCGGTAAGCGGTAGAATGTTTTTGTTCTGGTAGAGAACTTCTGTTCAAACCGAAGTGAGTCCGAGGTTGTAATTAAGTTTTCCGGTGCCCTACCATCAATAACTTTCTTTAAAAGGCCGAGTTTATTGAGCTTGAATAGTTGATCAACCGGTAACCACGTAAGCTTTTGAAATTATCATACGATGGTGCATCCCGAGGACTATACAAAATTGATCGAGCGCAGTGTTTTTGAAGTTTAAACAGGAGGACGTAATGGAGAACGTAAACAAGCGACGACGAATCTCTTTTTCTCTCTCTAAAATTGAGTGCGGTCCTCAAGAAATCAACTCCAGGAAAATTCGCCTACACTTCCCATTTTCAGCAAACTGGAATAAACGCAACAAAGATTGAAAAAACGGGAATTCATTTTAAAACTGACGTTTTCGCTGCCGTTGCCGTCGTCGATGCTAAAGCTCCCTATATCTCGATTTATTATATGGAGGAGAGTGTTTTACTGGGAACTAAACCACTCGTAGATTCCATACGCCACTTCATCCGGGACCCGAGTGGCGTATTTTCCGTATGTCACCTTTGTGAGTGTCGTATCGTTCAATGACGTCACGATTCCCGCCTTTTGCTTTTGTTGAATTGGTTTCTCCATATACTAAAAAGAACATTAAACGTTGGCTCAAAGACATGAATTTTATGTTCTCGTTGCAAGAACATAAAATTCATATCTTCTCGTCACCGTGTAATATCCTCTATATACGCACGCTGACGCATGAACTAATTGTTAAATTGAAAGAATGGCATGAGAGGCCTTGGACGTATGTTTGCGAATGTTCAAGGAAAGCAAAAAAAGTAGGTTCGACAGCTACAGTGCCAGGAACAGTGTATGGATCATATCCCATATTACCTTTCGGTTGTCGCGTGCACATTTTTTCCAACAAAAAATGTTAGGATAAATACCGTAAAATTCTCAAAATAAGCCCCTCCAAATATAAGCCCCCCAAACTCTTAACGCAAAAAACCCTCCTCAAATTCAAATAGAACAAAGAAAAAACTGTACAGTAACACATAAGTTTTTGCATATGCAAAAGAACTATTACGTGTGCCAAGTGATTGCAGTCAAAAAGTGTTTATTGCTGTTTGCATAGTTTACTCTTCAGTCCTGGCTTGGATTTCCTCGGTCCTCATGGACAAAAGGTGACAAAGTACTTGAATGGCTGAGGTTTAGAAAGATCTACGTCCTCAAGGCGAGTCTCAGCAAAAACTGCAAATTACTGACAAATTTCCTTCCAACTATAAGCTAGCGCAATTGATTTTGATACGCATATTTTATCAACAATAATTAATTATTCTTATTTTTTTAACAAAAAGAATTACAAAAGTAAATGAGTGTGTTACTAGTGGACAAATATGGCATACAATTCTTACAATAAAGTGTGAATATTCTCAATCTCTATGCCTACGTGTAGTAGATACTTGCTGTTACTGTGAATTTGAGTAACAGACCGTTGCCTCAAAAATGTTTGCTTCATTTTTTGCGCAGTTTTCCAAGTGTTCGTTCGATCATTTTGAACAATTTAACACAATTATAATATGTAAGTTTACAACTTTTCGTTCAGAAAATTCTTGTGGAACTTTCTCCTATGAATTAAGCAATTTGTCGAATTAATTTTAATTTTCGCACTGGAAAGTTTAAGCATGAATTAGAGTATTTTTTCTTAGTAAAATACACGTGTAGACAAAACAAGAATTTATTTCTATAAACTCCAAATGTTTTTAAACTTTCTGGCTAAATATTCATGATACGCATTAATTTTTTTTCCAACTGAAAAATGGCTAAATAGAATATCTCAAGTGGCTTAAGAATGTGTTTACTAAATAAATAAATTTCCCAGAATATACGTAAGGCTCCTCGGAAACAATCGTTTGCAACCAAAGGTCAAGATTTAATAATTTATCAAGAAATTTAAAGGAAGTTTACCAGGAATCAAGATGTTGTTTACCAACTTACCGTACGAAGCTAAGAGTTCTAATCTCGCTTGTGTCAACGAAATTTTCGTTCGCCGTGTCTGCTGTGTCAGAATAAAATGAAACTATAGAATTTAGAAGTCCATAATAAAAAATAATAGAGAATCGTTGGATATACTAACAACCACAAAACTTGACATGTGATTCAATAAATCGAAGTTAATTTGTCCATAGCTTTGAAGACCCGCTGACACAGTATAAATCATGTAAGAAATGAAAACGATCCGAAGGGATGCATGTAAATAAAAATCATACGATGAACGTATTTTATATTTGTAGTAATGCGTGAAGTTCGGATGAATACGTTAATGAACTTTTGCAAAAATATAGGATTGCAGTTGGGGTCAAACTAGACAGGAAACAATCCAATTTCATCTTCAATTACATACATACATACGTTTATTGTAACTCCCAAGCTGGGCTTTTCAGTCACAATTTTTAACTACAATTATATCATAACTACCTATGAATTAACAAAAAAAGAAATATCATATAATGTACGAAGAAATAAATAAATGAATAAATATTAGGTACAGTTCAGAATCAGAGATCTTTATAGTTTTCCTTAAACATGCGCTGGGCACCTGAGTATGCATTTCAAAGCAATCCGAAATTATTCACCTATCTCCGACTCACCTAAGATTCCAGTTAATCATAGGAGTCGGTGCTCGGTATTCGAGCCAGTGCTTCTCATGTGAAAATGAAAAAAAAATAATGCGGCGATAAAATGGACCATGTCATGCGACATTTCGTGTTAAATAAGAGGTGAACGCGTTTACAAGCCGTAGAAATCAAGTCATAAAACAAATACACATAATATGGCCAAGAAAAATCTTAGTAGAGCGCAAGACTGCGGCAGGTGTTCACATGCCAAAGCAGGACGGATAAACCTTTATCCGCCCTGTGCCACAGTCTGGGTAGATTATAGTCTGCAGTACCGCTATGAATTGAGAGTTTGGAAAACACAACAGCAACGTTTAAAAACGAAAACATGTTAATCATCAAAAGCATTTTAACTGTAAGGCAAAGGCGAGTACTTAGCACAAATTGTATTCTCTAAAGCGCTCTAAGGCGCCGTTCTTGTTCTGAAACCCTACGTTATTTACATCGTTTTCACGTTCATTTCTACGGCAAGCAACACAGTTCTTGAATTCGGTTCAGACATTTTGTGCGAATTTACTGGCTTATGCTACTTTAGACTTATAGAACAGAAAAATAGATATTCTTAAGGACTGACCATATAAAGAATAAGTAATTTTTGCTTTAGTGTGATTACAAGGGTACTGAAATATTTTTTTCACGTCGTTGTACCAAAGTCAAGTTTGCATTAATCTTACCTGTAGTTTCTTGAAGAAAATATCTTCATCAAAATACGCTGACAGTACAGAAGGCTTCAACAAAATAGGCTTCTTCGTTGAACTATTTTCCTTTACATTGCCCGAGAAAGAACGTGACGTAAGCAATAGATTTCCCCGAATCAAGCTTCCAACCGTTTGCAAACAAAGGTGATATTTATACCCAAATAAGGATATTGGTCGAAGTTCATTTACCGAAAACCTTCTGAGCGTCAGATTTCACGTGTAGCTTCACGTGACTTTTGATGAACTCTGTTGTACACCGTGAAAAATCGGACATCCGTTCTCTCCCACATATTGTTCTTTTATCTACGAACTGCGAAGCGCCATTTCATTACCCAAGAAAATAGCTTGATGTAAACAATAGATTTACCCGAAAATATATTCAAGCTTCCAAGGAAACAACCGTTTGCAAACAAAGATGATATTAATACCCAAGTAAGGATGGTGCTGATGGTGGTCGAAGTTCACTTACCGAGAAAATTCACCTGCTGAGCGTCCGATTTCACGTGTAGTTTCACGTGACTTTTGTTGTAAACAAACCCTAAAAAGGTGGGACATGCCTTCTCTCCCACATACTGTATTTGGCAGCAAGGGATGCTGTTTATCGTAGAAGTGTAGATGCCCGAAAATACGAGCTCAAACCAATTAACGAATTAGCCAATTTTCGTTTGTTTAAGAGAGAATGGGAATGAATTGTTGCATGTACTCCTGAACATCAATACACGTTTAAACAAATGCATGGAATTCTTTCACGTACTTTCAGGGAAATTATTATTTTGGAATTCGTAACAATACATGGATATTCCTAGAAAACCTCAACAGACTGTAAAACACTTTATCTGATACCGCTGCTAATTTGACTCTTGTTACTCCTGTTCTTGGTCATGGCATTGTCCACTTTTGCGTCTGGTCACTCTGTTCTTTTGTACAAAGACGAAGCACAGAAGGAATTTGTTACAGGAATACAAGCGCTAGACAAAGCAATCGGAGTTCTCTGTAAAGCTGAGATCACTATAACTACACCGGCGAAGACTGTGAAAGCAATTGCCCAGAATTTGCGTCTCCCAATACGTCAGGCCCACACACACTTAAACACAGCATTAAAGTTTTGGGAAGGCGAAAAGGCACGCCAATGTGAAGAAACTGAGAGACTAATCTCTTCCATTAGCAGCTTAAAGAGCGATGTTTCTGAGAGGAAAATGAAAGTAGAAGAGTTGAATCAACAACTTCAGGGTCTGAACCAACAAATTAAAGACAGCAAACGAAAGGTTAAGAAAGCGAAAAAAGCACTCAGTAGTGCCCAGGATACACTTAACGATGCTGAAAGAGAGTTGAGAAACAAAAGAAGAGATCAAAAAGTTGTAGCAGGCGTAGGACTCGCAATAACACCTATTCCCATACTCGGTTGGATTGCCGGGCCAACCATGGTGGCGGTAAGCCTTACGGTACTCGAAGATGACGTCAAATCTGCCCAAAGTGGCGTGAGCTCTGCTGAAGATAACGTGAACGATTGGAAAAACTGGTTGCAGGCAAAAAAAAGTGAGAAGAACAATCTTTGCCAACAACTGAAGCGTGAAAAAAAGGAGAAGCAGATAACAAAGCAGCGATTACGAGATCAAAAGAGTCAATTGCAAGATCTCCAAATGGCTCAACAAAGGTCCATCGAACTAAGTGATAAACTGATGAGAACATGCCATGTAATGACAAAAATTTGGGGGAAAAGCCAAGTACTGAAAAACGAAGCTCGCCGTGCGTACTCATTGGAACCGTTACTGACACCTATGAAGGAACTAGTTGACAAGTTTACACCTGAGGAACAGAAAATGATCAAACAAAGCACTTTTTTGCTGTCGAAAGAAATCGACTTTTCTTCCATAACGTGGAAACTGAAAGCTGTTTGTGACGCAAACGCTGATAGTTCAATCATGGCAATTTTGGACGAATATTGCTAACGTCACTATTTAGCGAGTGCTGCAGCCAATAGCATTCAAACTATCCCTTAAATTGGTAACAAAACATAACGTATATTTTAGAAATGTTTACATTTAGGTTCTATAACACTTGTCACATCCAGTATCTTTATATTCCCCAGTGAATCTGTGTGAAACTTTAGTTTAGGTTTATAGTCAAAGAGAATATGAAATAATCGAGATATAATCTAAATAAACCAGATTGATCCAGATATAAACTAAGTTTAAGAATGTATGTTTTCGTTTTGCCAGATCAGCCGAATTCGTATATTAAGACGTGTACGTAGACGGAGAACTCTAAAATATGAATTTACCTATTGGCATGGTGCGTGTATGAATTTAAGAGAGACAAGAAAGAATCTTACAGATTTAGCTAAGACCCTTACATGGAAAACTTATAAAATGTGTTTATTAATATGTCTGGGTAATTGTCGTAGTTTGACTAATGGTAGATCGACGGAAATATTATCCTCACGTGGTGTTAGACTGTTAGCTAGAATTCAAAATGCTATTTCTTTTTTAGACTTCATTACACTGTAAAATGAAGAGCCAATTTGGCCCCAAACATGGGGCCGAAACGGGTGAGTCCAGAATGGTACTGTTTTTGGGGCCAATTCAGCCCCACTGAGATGGGGCTGTTTTGGTACCAAAATTTGGAGCTAAATTGACCCTTGCATCGGGGCCAAATTAAACCATGTAAAGGGTCAATATGGAAAACACTAGGGCCATTTTGGATTTTCCAGTAGCCAAAACAGCCCCCTCAAATTTTGACCCTCTTAAAAACTACCCCTCCAAAAGTAGCCGATTCAGCCCCATATCGGGTCATTATGTTTTTTTTAATTTGGGTGGGGGCCTACAGATTTTTTCCCTTAATTAAGTATTGACAAATAATGAAACCAAACTAAGGCTTATTTCAAAGATTTATTCAGTTCTGAATAAGTTACTGTGATCTGTACATCATAACAATGCGTATTCCAACCTATTTATGTAACATTATCTTCGGTTAATCTCAACTTTTCTAGATTGAACACTTAGAATTATTGGGGGAATTAAATTGGCCAAGAGAGACATTTGTCTTCGGTGCGATACATACATACATACATACTTTATTTGAACAGCTCCCTGTCTAGGGCTCTTCCGCCATCAATACTAACAACTAATTACATGAATATATCCTAATATGCTAAAAACTAAAAGTAACTACTTCTTAACTAAAAGTAACTACTTCTTAAAACGGTTTTGACAAAAGACAAACTCAAAATCATAATCAACATCGTAGGAACACTTAAAACCTATAGTGAAAATAAAATAAAGCTCACCAGAATTTGAGTCAATTAAGGTTTCTTGTATAACTCCCCTTTTGACAAAAAAAAAAAAAAGATTGTCAGAGTTGGTCAAGTTCTCCAGCAAACAATTCCGACAAATTATGTATATTAGATTGAAGCAAAAGAGTTGTAAGAGCAATAATGAACTAAGATGCTTTAGCTACATCAACTCTCAAGCGTCTGATTGACTCCGACTCTGTCTACCTTGCTAGTGCAAGCCTTTAATGACTTGACCTAATCCTTTTGAATGGTGGTTTTCACTCGTGACAAAGTCAGGGTCATAGTCAGAGTAGTAAGAGCACTCATTACCGAGTGAATTGGAGTCATCACAACTTTCTATTCTTCGGATTCTGCTTATGATGTAGAAAACCAGATTAAGCAGGGGTGGAATCGTTGAAGGATAAACCACTTACCAGTGAAAATTCTTGTTCCCATGCTTTATAGTTTTCACTGGATCAAAAGTGAAGGAGTCATAATTGGAGTAATTATACCCTGTTAGTGTTTTATATCTAGATCAACACTCTATGCTTTTGATTACAGTTCCGACTCTGTATCTTACTAGTACACCAGCCCTTAATGACTTGGCAAATGTTTTAAACTATATTTTACTCCACAGATATTATGTTTAAAAAATCTTGCCAAATCTTGGTCTATAAGGGTGAAAGAAAACTTCCATGAAAAAAATTTCGACAATTTGGCTACACCTCGCGAGGTTGTCCTGAATTTACTTTCAGCAAGAACTGAGGCATTTACCAAGTCATTAAAAAAGGGAGGAAACATTGACAAGTGTCTACCCCAGTCCACTTTCAAGCAATGCCTGATCTAGAAAGTCAAGATGGCTTTGAATTGGGTGTATGATACATTAAATACATAAAAACACCCAAGCAATACTATCACTGCATCAATCTTCTTCTGGAAGGAAGCTGGCAAATAATGCCTCCCTTTGTCACAACAAAATCCTGAATTTTCCTGCCAACATCTGCATCCCTCTGCAATACGAACAAATGTTGTAATTTTAGAAATGATAATAACAATAATCAAAACACAACAAACAGTGCGTACACATAAAAAGTCAGTATGGTCATAACGATACTATTGTCAAAAAAAGGTTGCTTTAATTACTTCTTTCCAGTTTTCAGGTATGCATGTTTGGTATACTGTACAAATAACAGTTTGTTGAAATTATGCTTCCTTTATGTTATGGGAAAAAGAATGATAGCATAATTATGTCTAATACATTCACACATCATTGAGGAGGTAATTACAGTGTGCATGTCCTGATACAAGAAGATTATTTTAGTACATGTATTTCCCACCAATCAAGAAATCTTGCAGCTGTAAATCAAAATTCTTTACGTATTATGTAGTCATTAGTATGGTGTGAGATTTGGTGTAGTCTGGTGACGGGAATTGCCCCGCATCTCCATTTTGTCTAACTTCCACTTGTATCTGGGCTTCCCAAGCATTTAGGGTTCAATGTTCAGTTGAGTTTGTAGCACTCCTGTGGTATTTTGTATCACGATATCAGGAAAAACATTGTATTTGTTACGCCGCAAAATGTGATATTAACGCAAAATGTAATAAGAATCGCCGCAAAATGTAATACCAACGCAAAATGTAATAACATTGACGCAAAATGTAATAAAATTTTCAATGCAGAGTGTAATAATCTTTCAACGCAAATTGTAATAACTTTTCTTTATCATAATGTAAT
>NC_133201.1:48429063-48434063 GCF_958299795.1 Porites lutea | reverse complement strand
AATGCAGTTCAAATCTACTCAAGCACCCAAAACTCGAAAACGAAGCCCCCAAATCTCGAAAACGAAGCACCCAAAACTCGAAAACTTGCTGTTACTGTTTTTGTTACTGTTGTTTTTAAAAGGGTCAAGAAAGGAAAATTATGCACAGCTTCTGGCGTCTGTGGTGGGCTTCAGAAATAGGGAGTTTCCAGTTCCATTTTGCCAAAAGTAAAAATGCAGAATGTCGGTAGTATAGTTGTACTGATTCTTGTGTGGATGGGATCGGGAATTACAGCAAGTATCCCCGTACAAAATGATGAGCGTTTTCTATTCCATTCCTCGTTGAAGGCCATTTGCAAATTAGTGTAGTTAAGGGTGGATCGGTGGCATAAAAAGCATATCTCCAGGCTTCGCCCCACCGGCCGCCTTCTCAGTAGCTTAACTCTCGTTTTTTTATTCGCTCCTTTTATTTTAAAATTCTCCTGTTCCCCACCATAGAGCCTGATCCCAGGCTATTACCCTCGAACAAATTTTGCCTGGATCTGATCTGATCTGATCACGCAGTGTCATAAATATCCAATATGGTACAGGGACCGCAAAGGGGGAGGGGCTGGTAGGGCCGCGGCCCCACCACTTTTTTGCGCCCCCGCCGCTGACTTTTTTCGCTAAAAAGAAAAATTATTAAAATAAAAATAAAATTAAAACAAGTTTTTTTCGTCTATATTCCGCTATATTCTCTGTATTTTCTTTAATTTCAAGCGCCAGGCATTTTGTGGGGCTCCTGTGCTTTCCGCGGTAATTGTGCCCTGGGGCCGACTTGCCCCTTGATCAAACGCCATGCTTTGGCCACCCCTTCGCTTCGTTCGGCAGCGTGTTTTGTACTTCCAGCTCCGGCAGAGTTTTTTATCAGTTTTAGCAGACAAAATGAAGAAATTTACAAGCCAAACGAAGGTGAGTAGTTGTTTTGAGTTGATAAGAGTTTTATATTTTGTCTTTCTCCTTTCGAATCAATGAAATATTCGATGGCAAGAAGAATTACATTACTTGAACAGTGAACGGCGATAGTTAGAAACCTTTCAGATCACTTCGGTGTAGTATTTTCTATACTAAAATTGTAATCGCGTCTTTTCTTGCATTGAAAAACATGGTCGTTTATTAGAGTTATCTGGGACTTCGTCAAAGTCTGTAAGCTCTGCAGAAAAGACAACTACTTGCAGTGAAAATGGCGAGTTTGAGTTTGACCATTAAACAAAACACATTTGCTGGACGAAATGGAAATCGTATGAAGAATTTCGGTATCTTCACTAATGCCGACCTATAAAGAGCAACAAATACTGGATAAAGTATGCAAAGTCACGCGACAGAAACAAATCAAATACTATGATTTTATTCCTTTTTTCGATTTTCAAGATGAAAAAATTATTTTCAATTGTCAGCCCTCCCACTTTACACCTTGCTCCGCGGTCCCCGTGGTAGACTGCAAAACAGTCGGTTTTTTTTTCTCAGAATCAGTAAAGAAGTCGGTAAAGCGTTGCGTAGGAGTAATACGCGCGAGCCTCACACTCCGTTTGCAGCCTCGTTTCAGACCTTTAGTGTTACTGCTCACACGTACTTGAATACGCCAAAATCTGCTGACGGACAGTTTTGAGGTCTACATAAACGTGCATACCGAAAAAACTCATATTAAGGTAAGATGTATCAAGTATAGCGAGACCAATAATAAAATTAATGCATTATATCCCATCTAGAAACGTTCAGTTAAACAGTTGGCAGGCTCTTATAAAACCTTGGGATGGATTTTGTGGACCTTTGGAGGTGCGGACGCATCCGCTGCCTCTACCTGATTCGGATTGCGTCATGCAAGACGTACAGCCTATGTAGTGGTTTCGAGTTTTGGGTGCTTCGTTTTCGAGTTTTGGGTGCTTTGTTTTCGAGATTTTGGGGTCTTCGTTTTCGATCTAGGGTGCTTCGTTTTCGAGTTTTGGGTGCTTCGTTTTCGAGATTTGGGTGCTTCGTTTTCGATCTTGGTTGCTTCGTTTTCGAGTTTTAGGTGCTTCGTTTTCGAGTTTTGGGTGCTTCGTTTTCGAGTTTTGGGTGCTTCGTTTTCGATCTTGGGTGCTTCGTTTTCGAGATTTGGGTGCTTCGTGCTTCGGTCTTCGTTTTCGAGTGCTTCGTTTTCGAAACTACCCTCCTTTCATAGAGCGTTCGTTCTATGAAAGGAGTAACAGTGGTTACGCAATAAAGCCAAAAAAGCAGTAAAACAACAAAAAGACACCAAAACGCAGTGGAATACATTGCAGGTAAGTCTTTTTTATTCAATTCATTTAAGAAAAAGTAAGGTTTTGCGTTATTTAGCGTGCGCAGATCTCAGTAATATATTTCTCATACAAAGTCTCTTACATTTTCAACGGTCGCCTGTAACGCGACACCGGCGCGTCACCTATGTTATGTAAATTACATTACACCCTTCCCTCGCAACGTGAGTTTGGGCCGCCTGTGATTACATCAAGAGCTTATGAGTCGTGTTTGCCTGTCGGACGCTAATTTCTAACTGAATCGATCGTTGTTTCGGTCAGCACTTGTGAAATAGCGTACACAGTTTCTCAAGAGACAATCCACGGATTCCAACAAATCCGCTGTCGGGGAGCCAACAACCACCACTACTGTGAGGGCAATGAATAAGGACGAAATCTTGCTCGAAATTAACGTGGGCATTGCAGCCATGCTTGATTCAAACTGAAGTTACTTTTCAGCTCCGTCGTACATGAAGGGGTTTTTTGCTGACGGTATAATTCGGTGCCACTTATACGACGACTTTCTGCGACCGGATATACCACATGCTTGTTTGTAACGCATATATATGGGTTTTTTGTGCGCCTTTTTTTGCGCGTTTGAAAATGATTTAGATGAAAAGTTTTTAGGGGATAAAAATATGCCTATATCTACCGTTTGAATACTAAAATACGTTCAACAATGCTATGTTAAGTGGTTTTGAACTACATCCTCGTTGGGTGCCCCTGTTAGATAATATTGAGCACCTTTATTCAAGCAATACTGCAAATTAGCATTATATATTTCCTATTGGTATAAGTCATAGAATATCTTATAGCAGGATTGAAACTGAAAATGGCATATTTGTAATTACAAAGCCTGATGCAGTCAATAGATTTTAAAAGCTATTTAGCCACTATTTGTTTAATGATTGTGTCAGTATGGGCAAGCACAAGTTATTACATATTTTTCTGTATTATAAAAACTCCTCAAAATGCGAAATTTATACATGTTTACAAATCTCCTGTAATCAGTGCTGGGGTAACTTAGCGGGAGACCCCTTTGCTTTCTTGTAACGCCCCTCCCTCCCCCCAATTTTTCCCAAGTCAAATATGGTTTCATGGGTCTCATTACATTTACAGTTAAACCCTGTTATACGGACATTGACGGGACTGTAGAATTTTTCTCATTTAGAGAAAATTTAAGGGCTTTTTTTCCCGGGAACAGAGCAAGCTGTCTGTAATGATCAACAAGGCTGTGCTCTAAGGAACATTGAAAGGAGTCCAGTTCTCTGAACCTTTAAAATCTAGGCTGCCCAGCATATAATTCAATTTGTATGAAAAATCTGAGATTTTCTATTCACCCAAGAGCAAAAGTTAGACGCCAGGGACCACCGGGCTCTGCTAGAGCACAGCCTTGATAAGGTGTCTTTATTAAGCAGGTGTCCGTCTCCCCAAATCAAGCTTCCAACCATTTGCAAACAAGGCTGATATTTATACCCAAATAAGGATACTGGTCGAAGTTCATTGAGTACCGAGAACCTCAGTCTGAGCGTCAGATTTCACGTGTAGCTTCACGTGACTTTTAACGAGCTTTGTTGTAAACAAACCCCGAAAGTTCGGACAGCAGTTCTCTTCCACATACTGTAATTTTATACACGAACTACGAGTTGCCATTTCATTACCCAAAGAAATAACTTGATGTAAGCAATAGATTTCCCCGAAAATATATTCAAGCTTCCAAGAAAACAACCGTTTGCAAACAAAGGTGATATTTACACCCCAATAAGGATGCTGTTCGAAGTTCATTGGCCGAGAAAAATTCACCTTCTGAGCGTGAGATTTCACGTGAAGTAAATAAACCCCGAAAAGTTCGGACATACGTTTTCTCCCACATACTGCACTTGGCAGCAAGGGATGCTCTCGGCTTTTGAGGTGTTTGCAGAACGCTGTAGGACTCCAGTAAATCGCCCAAAAAAGAGTAATTCAAGCTACCCTAAACTGAATGAAAGTGACCACAATTTCCGGGCGGTCTGAATGGGATTAACTGACTAGCGACAAACGGCGAAAAATATAACTGACTACCCACAAAATGAGAAAAAAATTACGACTACCGACAGGAAAAATATTAAACGACAACTGACATGGTCCGTAGACTGCCAGCAGTCTCTTATTTTTCTTTTGAGACATTAATTTGCATACCCTTTCGCTCGCTGTGCGTGGCTCTGAGAAAAGAACAGGGCGGAAGGACATGGCTGTCTACATGGTCCGACATTGTAGGGATGTTTTTATTCAGAAATAAATAGTATTTTTTTACTTCTTATTTTTATCAAAAGTATAATCGTGAAGGAAAAACACTTTAAATCCCAATTTCAGTTCTTTTAGAATTTCCTGTGATCAAATTCCTTGTGTCAATATTGTTATAAAATTGCGTAGGTTTTTTCCTGGCCTGTATAGAGGACTCCCTATTTCATGCCAGCAGCTCAAGCTCATTTGAGACCGTTCAAATTGTGCGCTTTTGTTTCTGCTCCTTTTCAGAGAAAATCCGAGGAAAGCGCGCGCTCATAATAAAATAGTCATCAGCCAAACCAAAACAAAATCTATGTTGGCGGTAGGAAAGCGATTACGGAAAGGTTTGGACAGTACTGAAGCGAATCTGCATCTCTCTTTGAATGGGGCTATTATTTAACAGGTTAAAAGCCATAAGCTTCCCGGTATTCATATAAACCAAGATTTTCACTTCGACGCTCA
>NC_133201.1:48409063-48424063 GCF_958299795.1 Porites lutea | reverse complement strand
AATAAAAAGATAAGGAGAGAGAGGACAGCCTTGGCGGACACCCCTGTGGACCGAAAAGAAGTTGCTTGACCAGCCGTTGTTCATAATACAGCTTTCAGTGTTGTTATAAAAGGTTTTAAACCATTGGGCAATGGAAGGGCCAAATCCGAAAGAAATAAGTAACTTCCTTTTAATCATTAACCTAGATTTACCGCCTACAGACAAAGGTCGAAAATTTTAACTGACAAGCCACAAAGTAATGAAATTTTAACCGACAACCGACATATGGACCCCCTCACCCCCCCCCCCCCCCCCCCCAACAGACCCTCTTTAAAAACGCAATCAAGAAACAATTAACAACTAGCATGCCGACGCAATCTTAGATAACCGAGTTTCAATAGTTATCTTGAGTTATGAGCATGCTTTGAATCCCGCAGAAAAGAGGTCACGGTCCCAAGAAAGTGACAACAATTCACGATAATTACAAACTCAAACTGTGACCGTAACACTTGTATCGGGCCAAAAAACCTTGGTTGCATGATCAGTGAATGACAATTTTGAGCTGCAATACGGGCCAAAAAGTGCAAGTTATGCTGGCAGTGCTTTCATAGGAAAATATATGAAAAATTCTGGTCGTAGTGACGAATTATGCCCAAAGAGATCAAGGTAGACTTCCCCTCCTTAACACAGATATACAGTGTATATGTTGTGGTTCAATTCAGTCTCCTCGGTCATGTAAATTTTGTTTCCTTTTTTGGGGGGGTATGATAATGAATGCGAATGAGTTTGAAACAAAAAATAAAATAAAATTTAAACAAACGATAAAATTTGGCCACAACATATATATAGCAGATTAGCGAAACACACCTGTGCGTGCGCATCCAAGGGCTTGAAGATTCTTCCGGCTTTGGCTTTCAGTTTCGCGGAAAGAGAACTGACATTTTCAGCAACTAGGCAAGTCAAGCGAAACATCATGTTGGAAGCCTTAGTGGCATTTTTTGTCTACATAGCTGAAAGTTTTGCGGGAAGCGTTCTTGAAAACTCTTCCGTTACAACTCATTGTAGACAAGATCAGGAAGACATAAATAACAGTGATAGCCAGGAGGTAGAACGACTGCTTCCAGAAACTGACGCCTTAAACGACTTTACAAAGTTTGATCCTGAAAACGCTAGCGACACAATATTTCAGGAATTCGATCCTCCGCCTGGATGTTCCGGTAGTATGGCGTGGAAACTCTCCCGGCCTGCCCCTTGGAAGTCGTTTGTGATGTGTTTCAAAACGGTGTTTGCGATGCATTTCTTATGGGGTTCCAGCATTGCTTTACTCGCGATTACTGTTGTGGTTTTAGATTTCAACATAGCGGATTTGTGCTACGAAAAGACATTCACTTGGAACAGCATGCCAAAAATGATCCAGAGTATACGAGTCACCGGACAGGCCGTTGAAGGATTCTTTATCCAGCTTTGGCATTTTTTTATTATGCTGTGCATGTTTGGGTTTTCAACGATGAAGGAACTCAACCTTTTAATTATAACGATCAATCTCCTCGCTGCCTTCATGGACGCCTGTTATCGACTATTTTTACAGGTATTCGGCATCTATAAACGCCCCTGGATGTCTTACCCTCTAAATGTTCTATTTGCCTCAATAGTGCTTAGCAACAGCTTGATTTATAGCCAAGCACATCATACCTGTACAAATCTACAGCAAAACAAAACTGTTGAAGGTCACCAGTGTGCTAGCATTGCAATTCGTAACTGGTATACCTGCCACGTTTTTACTGGTTTACTACATCTTTCCATGGTATAACAAGAAAGGTGAGATTGAGAAAGTACTGATTGCTGGTGCAAGCCCACTAATTATCTCTATTCCCAAAGTTATGGCTCGCGCAGCTGCGCCGAAGTTCGACCTCGTTCACCCAGGAGTTTTGTACCTTTTGGCGAGCACGCTGTACTCGAGCTCAGCTGTGGTATTCCGTGTAATGCAGGCAGAATTGACAAACTTTTCACTCTTCGCTGCCTTGGGACTTGGTCATGCATTGGTCGATCTTGTTGAACGCTTAACCGTTACCATGCGAGATTACATATATGAGTACACTTATAAACTCTTGTCACGCTGCAACAACCGAACACAAACGAGAAACTTTCACGCTGCAAAAGCTCGAACGCCTCGAAGCATGCGCTTCGTTGCGGATGTAAGCATTCAGCTTCTCCTCACAGAACCAACAGCCCTAGTCTCCGCTGTGTGGTTTATCCAATTCTATCGGTATATGTACCCTGATGGCGCGAGACCTTCCGTTTCGAAGCTTGTCTGGGGATTTCTCGAGCGTTGTATTACTGGCCTGACCATAGATGTAGTTGTGAATACTCTGTCCATGTGGCTCCAGGTGACAATTTTCAACGTCGCTATTCTAAGAGTGTGGAACTCTAAGAAGATGCGTTCCCACCTAATCGCTAATATAGTTTCTACCGTGGTGTCTGTATTGTACTTTACAGAATATCTCTTTGCAATCGTTCGAGCCAAAAATGACCCCCATACAGCCAAAAGGTTTAATTTTAATTGTACACTGCCCTTTCACTCCTCTTTCTAGACGGACATTAAGTGAAACAGATTATTGAACAATTGTTGTTGTAAAGCGCCATTGGACAGCAATGGAAATGGTGCTATAAGAGTAAATGTTATTATTATTATTATTATTATTATTATTATTATTATTATTATTATTACTATTACTGATTTGTTTTGCTTAAGAGAAAACTGTGAATTCTGTAATCGATCGTGCAATTCTTGGAAACCGAACCTGTAGTTCACGATAGTTTGCTGATAAATAAAATCCTATGACATTGTTTAAAAAAATTAGTTCAGTACAGTGGACTCCCGATAACTCGAACCTTCAAGGGAAATCGAAAAAAGTTCTAGTTATCGGGAGTTCGAGTTATCGGGAGCTCGAAGAAAATAGCCGAGAGCCAGGTAAAAAACAGTTCTTATTGCACAGTGAACATTTAATCACATTTAATTGTAGAAATGTCAAGTGAAAATTAAAAGATACTTCTAGATTTTAAATCAGAACGTAACGTAACAAAACATATAGCCTAAATAGAGCATGCGTTTTACTGTTTTGAGAAGTAAAGTACGTTAGCCGGTGACAATCAACATCAGCCTCCATTAGTAAACTATAGTCCTACAACACGTTAATAGGAAATCCAAAATTCAATGTTTCGGACGCCAGTAGGCGGCTTTTTTCCCGACTTTTTAAGGGCTCCCTTATAAGGGAGTACCCCCCCCCCCCCCCCCGGCTCAAAACATGGTTCGAGTTATCGAGGGTAAAATTATATAGAAAATGACCTGAGGCGAAACGAAAATTGGTTCGAGTTAGCGGGAGTTCGAGTTATCGAGGGTTCGAGTTACCTGGGGTAAAATTACAGTGAAAGTATGAAGGAAATCCAGGGGAAATCGATTTTGGTTCGTGTTAACGCGAGGTTCGAGTTAGCGGGAGTCGACTGTAATTACTAGAAAGAAAGTGATCCGGTCGATGCGTTCTTGTGCTCTGTACTGTCAGATCCCACCTTAGAAGTTGATAGGCACCTCCTAATTTTCGATAACTTCAAAGGAAATATGGCCTAAGTAAAACCAATTTTTTATAATTCTTTCAGGTTGTTGTTTCTTAACCAAAGCATCTACTAACTAGATCAGTCAAACGATAGTAACTTGGAGAAATGAACGACCCCAACTTGATCCAACTTCTTATCTGAATATTGATCATACCTTTAAGTTAAACCTAACCAAATTATATGAAATAAAAATATTTCTGTTTTTTTTTTTTACTGATTAATAAGTTTCATACCGAAAAACAAACTGAAGCAACTACAGCCATTTCGAGAAAGGTTGTTGAGTTCACTGTTCTTCAAAGAAATGTAAAAGAATTACACGAGAGGGCGTAGACTTTTGTTAGCGGGAGCAAAGAAAGCAACAAAAGTAGCTTCGACAGCTATAGAGTCAGGGAGCGTGTATTGACCATATCCCATATTACCTTTGGAGATTGTCGCCTGTGCATTTTCTCCGACAACCTTTCTAGAAATAGCTGTATACACCTTAATCACGATGATACCCTCTATCTTTGCATGGGATAGAAGCAATGTCACGTGATCTCTCAGGGGGCAAACAAGTGAAAATTTCTGCTGATGCAAGAAATCGCGGTTGAGACGGTAATTGCAAATGATGGGTGGAAGTGATCATTGAGTAGCGACTGTAGTTGTCCTCACTGCAAATAACAATGACATAAATCTTGTCGAAACTCGTCTCTAACTGTACATTTTACATGACTATTAAATTGTCGCCTCCTTTTGATAGAATAAACCATCTCGACTAGTTTATTCAGTTTCTCGAAATCGCTGAATCTGAGCTCGAGGCTGGAAGTCGTCTGGCTCACCGTCATTAGCATTCACTCCAAGAGACATAGATGGAATTTGGGCAGAATACCTTAGGAGAATTCAGTTAATTCGTCCTTTGGGTTGGGGAACTACCCTAGGTCTTAATCTTTCCACTTTTCTGGAGTTGCTCCGCCACTTGTTCCACACCAGATGTGCAGTCTTCTTGATGCCTCAAAACAGAGTCAGAAGAGGAGTGGGCATCCTTTCTAGAATAGCGAGTCGTCAAGCAGCCACTATAGCCACAAATTGTTCCATCAACCTCATGAATCAGCATCACATTCACCACAAAGCAAATTTCCCCCTTTCTGCTCCTCGTATATCCTTCCCTATCTTCAAGCTTCCACTGTACAATCACATGCCACGCGATTAGATGCTTTGTGCGAAATTTGAGCGACTAGAAAGTACATGTGATTATATGATAAATTTTCCCGGTTAGTTACCCTTCCGGTTCTTTTTGTGTTGAATAGCTGGGGTAGGGTCAGATGTACTTTTAGCAGTTGTTTGTGAAGGGTCATGAACCAATCCATTCCAGGAAATGGGAGAGCCAGGATTTCTTCTCCAAAAATTTCGAAAATACCCCGGTCCACCCCCACCCTCCCCTCAATTAAAAACGTACCTTCCATAACAAATACAATTATTCCTCACCACTGCTTGCGAAGCGAGATTTATAAATTTGCGGGTATTCACGACCAGGGGATGCGATCCAAGCGAGGTGGAATCTGAGATTGTCTTTATATAAAATGGTAACCCGGGGTGCCACCCAACAAAGTTTTATACGAAAAGGCTCCGTCCGGCGGATGTCCAATCCCTTGTTGCCCTTTCATATTCCATTTTTGGCAGAAAGGGTACCTCTTTCGTACATATCCTCCATTTAAAAATGGTACCCCTTGGTTTTACATGACTGCTTTTAGTATATACGCACACTCAGTGATCTTGGTTATTCAAGCAATCTGATTGGTTAGCTATCTCGGACTATGACGTTACATTCACCGCGCTAGGCGGTGAATATAAAGCAGAACAAAATCGCTGTCATGAACTGGGTGATTTGCCAAAGTTTCATAGTAAAGCCTTTTTGAAAATACACGAATATCCAAGTACATGCTGATGACTTTGAAGGCAAGAAAAGATTTATTGTGAAGTGGTTTACTGTCGCTGACTTTTTGTACGCTTGAAGCTATGTTTACTTCTACAGAGGAGTCACAGAGGAAAACGAGGTCGCTTTGTCACTGTTTTGTAATTTCGGGATTTTCTCGCAAGACCAATTTTGCCTATAAATAGAAGTTAATTTATGGAGAAAAGAGGAAGGCAAATATGTTCGAAAATTGTACGTGCCAGCAAGTTAACAAGGCAAAGAACATTGGAGATAAACAACGCTCACCTTGATCGTAGCCGCTGTTAACAGCATTTGCAAGAAGCGATAAAGAAAACTTTCTCATTCACGGTGAGTTGACAGCAACAAATAAAGCTCTACTTTTCTTCTCAGAATTGGGTAGCAATTTAAATTTTCTGCGTTTTCTTTTAAACCGTTGATGCTAAAGCTTACAAAACTCGATACAAAAAGATTAAAAGTATCATTTGCCATGTTTGAAGATACTGTAAAGATCTAACTTTTGCGCATCCACTGTTTACGGCTACGTGTTCACGCACGAATTTACCCGTCACAGGGACCGCGGAGCGGGAGGGGCTGGTAGGGCTACAGCCCTACCACTTTTATTGCTGGGATTTATTATCTAGCGCTCCAGTTGACATGGAAAAAGTATGGATTTTTCTACTTGAAAGTAATATTAGGCGTCTACTCTTGCATATTTCATGCCTCACGTCAAAGGCCCGGTTGTCACAAACGAGAACTTACAAAAATGCGCACTGATCAGAGCTTCGACCGTTGCTCGCCTGGTTGGCGAACCGACGCTTCCAAGAAAGCGACGCGCTCCGGCCAGACTGGAGGTTGGTGTTGGTGCACCTGGGCTATTTTCCCAAACTGCCGAAGATCACTTTTAAGATTTTAAGAAGGGTCTATTACGAGGCTATTAATCTTATCGTCAGTGCTATCGATCAGCGCTTTAATCAGGAAAGCTTCAGCTCCTACGCCCAGATGGAGACTTTCTTGGTTAAAGCTGCTAATGGTGACGACTATGAGGCAGAGTTCAAGATTCTTGAAGCATCATACAGCAAAGATGTTGATAGCTTGCGAACGGCAGACGTTTCTCCTCGCTCATCGCCGCAGACGTTCCTCCTCGCGACACGTCCTTCAGCGGCGATGAGCAAGGAGAAACGTCTGCTGTTCGCAGGCTAAGATGTTGATACATGGGCGCTACCTGGGCAACTAAGCATTTTGGAAGATATGTTAAATGAAGAGAAGACATCGTGTTTTGAGGAAATCCTATTGGCAGTGTCAAAGTTTCCAGAACCAGAACAAATAATCTGTAAGCTGCTTGCTGTAAATCCTGCTACCAGCGCTACTATACTCGCAAGCGTTCATTCTCATCTGCACGGCGTCTGAAGACGTGGCTTCGATCCAGGATGGATCACGAAAGGTTTAGCCTAGCAATGAACAGACAGTGTCTCTATAGGGTTGCACAGCAGTTTGTTTCCCGCAATGAGAACCGCAACTTTCAAGAAGTAACAATCTTAATTAAGTAGGTTTATTTAACATATTGACTATATTGGATACTATAACACGTGTCGACCTTTATGTTACATTCTTTGAGGCTGTAAATAGGATGGCGCGCAAGTGCACTTTAAGTGGCAAAACGCTGACCTTAAATGTTTTCTTGTACTGGCCAGATTTTTTAGCCCCTACCACTTTAAAATGGTCTCCGCGGTCCCTGCCGTCAATCAAACTAATCGTTTTTTAATGGTTTCCTTTCTGGTTCTGTTGAGATCACTTCGTGTGAATATACTAAAACAATTATTCACCTCAGGCGAAGTTAATATTTTTGAATAATTTAAGAGCCACACCACGTCCGTTTGAAATGATGTTAATAAACAGTACTTACGGGAGAACATAATATTCATAATAAGGATACAGCGCCGCTGGTGCGTCTATTCGACATATGACCCTTTCAAATATCTAAATGACGGACTTCCCTACCCATTCATATGTACTTCAGCTAGAAAAACTCTACCCTTTCATTTACCTGAAGCCTGGAAAAGACTCTTTTTGGGCTGGAGGCTCTACAATGTATAGGCCATCATAGGGAGTACCCCGCGGGAATAGGTGAATCTTTGCTGACGTCATCGTTTACATTTTTCCAAGCATACGACTTAACTCATAGAAGCCGTGGCCGTATATATGAACTAAATGAAACGATTGAAAGAGCTGATTAAGTTGAGCGATTTGTGCAATTCTCAGCTCTTTGCATGAAATATTGAAGGAAGTATGAGCCATCAAAAACTGCAAAATTTCTGTGTGGCGAAAAAGTTAATGAGCCATACATTCTCTGTGAAATTTTGAGCTTTTAGAAGAGAATTTCTCTGAAACCATTCGGTGTATTAATTTTCAGAGATAACTGAAATTGTTATGCCCTTTCAGTGTTCAGAGTTTTTATTTTATTCGCGTCATCGGATAGTGACAAGCATATGTTAATGAGCCAAAAAATGTAAACCAAGATTCGCTTATTGCAATAGGACTGAAGACAATGACTGTCCTCTAGTCCTTCCACAAATCTTAGAAAATTACTTAATGCAAACTGAAGGAAATAATACTGTTATTGCTCGTTCCGTCTTGTTTTACGACTGAAAAAGAGCAAGAAAAACTTTGGAAGTATTGGACTTGGAGTGTTTGAAAGAAGACCTAGAGGAAAAGTTCTGTTAGATTGTGGGCTGAATCCGACAACACAAAGGAAGAAACACAAGCTACTGTTGGCTCAGAGTAAAGATTATAGCTCGTATTTACTCCTTACCCCCAAAAGGACCACTTCACAAGGACAGGAAAACTTCACAAGAAAAACAATCATGAATACTTAAGTTTGGGTGAATCATCATTTATTATTAATGATAATATTAAAAAACCACACAAATAAACTCTAATTAAAAGTTTTGTCATTTATTACTTCCATTTTATGCAAATAATAATCTATATTATTGATTTTTGCTTGATACAATAATCTATTACTATTATCATCAGATAAAAAATATTTAGGATAAAAAAAGAGGCTACAAAGTTTTATATGTTCTAAGGTTAACTCTTTAATAAAAATAACTTATATCAGGTTTTTTTGTTCATACAAACACTACAGTTACCCCAACAAGAGGGTAAAAAAGTAAATTTCATTTCACGTAATGTTGGAGATACAAAAAATAAAAAATCTTTTTGTCATCAAGCATTGAACCTTGCATTAAAGGATTAAAGTAACTAAGAGAGAGAAAATCAAGTTTCTTCTAGATTAGTAAAGTGGAAAACATTTTTTTATCAATTTATTTCACCACCCATTCTTCTTTAATACCTCGATAGATACTACTAAGTTAGATATTAAAATATAAAGTATAACTCTACGGGTTTTTCACTCCACTAATTCCAACAGCAAATTTGTTTGTACATTCACCAATTCATTTAGCTCTTTAAAATATTATCAGCTATCTTTTGTGTGCTGCTGAATAACACTCAAAAGAGGAATAATTATCATAACCTGTGAAATTCTAAATAAATGGAGGTAAATCACATGATATTCTACATTTGTCATTTTCTTCTTTCTTCATCTTCTTTTTTTTCTTTCAGAATTCTAACGTTAGAATTATGTCATGATCTCCTACATGCTATTATTTTGAATTTTGGACAGACAGTTCAAATCTGAAATAAAGAAACACAAAATTGCATTACATGGATGATGACAGCATTATGTTCCACAAATCATCATTTTGACGACGTGCGAATGATGTGTCTAGGGCCAAGTTCATCTTAAAGTGCATAGTGAAAACCATACCGAATATAACTAAGGCTTTGCTTTTACACAAGAAACTGGTTGGGCACTCAAGCTTGGAGTTTGGGTAGGGGTGTACTACCAAGGCCTTGAAACCATAGCCAACCTGCATCACAGATGAAGCTAAACTCTTTTTGAGTCCGTCTGCGAAACAGCGCTGAAATCCTCGTTCTGGGCCCGCACTTGTGTACCAGGATTTTAGTACGGGCAATGATTGGCCTGTTAAAGAAGCCATTGTCGATTTGCCCAACAAGATGAGAGGGAATTTAAAACGCACTTCCGGTAATTCGTTTGAGTCTGTTGGGGGAGGGGGGGCAGAATGGATATCGGTCAGGCTGCTTTGCAGACATTACTAACCAGGATTAGATTACGTCTGCGATGCAAGCTATCAAACCATGACCTTGTTTAACCCTTTAAACCCTAAGATCACAATTTGAATTCTCATTTGTTGCCTCTATTCATTTCCTACAGAGGTAGCAGGGAAAAGTTGATAAAATATCAAGCAAATTCATCCTGTGTGATCATGTCCTTAATTCTCACGACCACTCTGTTTTACAAAGCATTGATATTACAAGCCAAAAAAGGGCAAATTAAGACAAGATAGGGTTAAGACAAGATAGACTGCTCACAGTCCCCTATTTTTCCACAACATTGTCGAGATCGAGCGCTTTGCGTTACGAGCTGTCATCTTGCATGAGTGTCAAAACTAAATCAAGACGGCCGCCATTAACGGTAAGACGCGCTATATCTCGACGACCGCACGGAAAAATATGGGACTGTGAACAGTCTAAAGACAAAATTGCTTCTTTTTTTGCAATCCTTACTGAGACAAGAGACCTTTCCAGGGGGTATTTTAGGGGAAGGTGCACCCCCCACCCAGAAATGACCTACGGCTCTCTAATACAGGTGATGTTCTGCAAAAACGAAAATATGAGGTTTATTGGAGTTGAAGTAAAACATGAGATGAGACGAGCTTGAAGAATTTATGTTTAACGCCGTAAAAATGGTAGTTTGGCACGTCACATGACCAGTCAATTACGCGATTCCTTAGTGGTGCACCCGTCCTAAGAAAAATCCTGTATCCTCTCCTGCTTTCTTCATGACTCTGATTCATTTAATTTTGTATACAGAATTAGGTTTTTTACATCAAAGAATTATACTGTTTAAAAAAAATGTTGGTACTTGGCATATAGACCACGCGTAGCCAACCTTGACAGGGTGTTCACGGCTTCTGGTTTAGTAAAATGTCCTGCTCAATATGATAAATTCTGAAATTACTGTATACAGGGCTGTCACTAAGATTTCAAGTCGCCAGTTAACAAGAAGTAGGCAGGGAATCAAACATCTATTGATTTCTTTTGGTGCTACTTTCCTCTATTTTAAAATGAAAGTAGCCAGGGGGTCATGTTTATAGTAGCCAGGGGAAATCCCCAGCCCCCGGTCTTTAATGACAGCCCTTCTGTATACCCTGCCTAATACTTACAACCCTGAAAACCATAGCCTGTTTGACTGTGCACCCCCGGCCCTCCTTTAGAACAATAAAGATCATTTACTTTGTGAACATTGTGCCAGAGCACCAGTGCTGTGATGTTATTGCGTGGTCATGTAACTGGTTTTCTTTTCGTGGTGTGATTTAAGTGAACAGAAAGTTGGTTGCTTCGGACCAGAAGTAAATAGAGGTTTTTAGATTCGAGGACGAGAACGACTACGATTACTTAAAGTTTTATCGCATATTCTCAAAAATAATTATACACCTCGGAAAGCTTCATTGTACTTTTTTCACCAGAAACGTTCGCACGTCAGTTCTATTTAAGGAAGTTAGCCTCCCGATCGCAAAAATGATAAAACTTCTAACCCTGGATAACCTGTTCCGCCACTACGACATACTTGCTAAAACTCATTGTGGAATGACAACGGCTATCACGTTTTCCTGCCAAAAATGATGCTGATTCACGAGTGTGCTTTATTTAGTATTGAGAATTCGTATTTGTCTTAGAATCTAATTTAAAAGCTTTCTAATAGCCCCACCTACATGACCTTACACCATGGTTCTACTGGAAAAATCATGAAGAACCACGGCTGCATGTACCAGTGATCATCTCGTCCTTTATAAATTAGATCTTCAGAACAAATACCGTGTAACAGATTATATAGAACAACTTCGGGTCATTTTGTGCCACAGCTGTTTGAATGATATTGCTGTTGATTACTGTGCCAACAAAAAATCAATCTCACTAATTGCGCATTTATATTCATATAAATATTTGCACGCTATAAATTTTTAAATTGTAATTAATTATTATTATTATTATTATTATTATTATTATTATTATTATTATTATTATTATATTATAGTGTGAACAAAGCCTACATTGCTAGTGATTTGAGTTTTTCTGTTTACTAATCACAGCTGCAACAGATCTTCAATCTACTCCACCAGAAGATCCACAGTTTCCGAGACTGTTTGTTAAATGCCAAGAAACACACTGTTGTTAACGCAAATAATGCAGTGGATAGTGTTGAAACAATGACGGTGGCTGAGAAGGTGTACTTTTCATAAGCTGTGGATTGAAACAAAAACATGTTTTAGAGTATAATGAATTTATTATAATATAAAAAATATAGACTTTTTAATACTAACTTACACATAATAAATTTTGCAATAACTGTAGAAATTCGTGCACACTTCTTGGATGGGCACATTATGCTTACAATAGAGACAAGGGAACTTTAATCCCCCTCTTTTACACATTTTTGTTTTTCCAAGCAACACTACAGGAGTTTTCAACCACAATTTATCATCAAGAGTTAACAGAAGTGAAACCATTAACCACAGATTGTGTTGGATGATGGATAGAGGAAGGATGGAAAGGGTGGAATGGACGGACGGATGGATGGATGAACGGATAGATAGATGAATAATAAAAAATACTATTGATATTCATGATTAAGAATAAACAAAAGTGAATTCTGTCAATCTTTATGATTATCCTTACTAATTGCTTTGTGTTCGCTTGTGAAACAAGGAGAATTAGACCTTACAATAGGAGATGCTTATCAGGGGCCTGTATGTATTTAATCCACACACCCTGTGACAAACATGTCACGTTACTTGCTATCTTTTAAAAAAGCTATAAAAACGTGTCTTCGCATATTTTTTTATTTTATTTTTTATTCAACTTTATTAGTAACGTTAAAGGGAAAAAAAACTTACACGACATGTACCGTACAAACAAGCAACAATAGACAGCTAAATACACTCATTACAGTACATACAGAGGTAGAAAGAGACCCCTCCAAAAAAAAACGTTTGCATATTGTGCACACAGACAAAGGTATTACTACAGAAGAAAGTTTTACTGAATGGAGAAGATTTGTTTGAGCCACCTCAAAAGCATTTTCATTTGGGATGAGGGGAACGCAGTCACATCAAGCTAAGAGTCTATTTTAAGCTGAATAATTAACTTGGACATAAATTCGGATGTAGTAGCTTTCTCTTGTATTGTTTTGCGTTCGTAGTGGTACTGTTTTACATGTAACAGAAGAAGACGCAAATCCTTTATCTTTTTATCAGATAGACTGATAGTTAAAGTTGGTAGATTGAGAAAAATCTGTAGCGAAGTAAAGGCTAACGTTTGTATTGTGCAAGTTGTCGAACCACTGATGGGACTCGTCACATAATTTCTTAAAAGACTGACATTCAAAGAATGCACGTTCAAAAGAGTCATTCTCCCTACACATAACACATTTCATGCCATCAGTTATCCCAAAGCGTTTCAATTCCTTGTTGGTGGCTACTACTCCGTGCAAAATTTTAAAAAAAATTGCCTTAACTTATTATCCCGAGTAATTTTGTAGTTTCTTTGCACTCAGCGCATTCAATTGTCAGCAACTTGCAATTTGTAAATTGCTTTGCATGCAGCGCATTCAATTGTCAGCAACTTCAGGGCAATGGTTCTTCCACGATTTGATGGCAGTCGGGTCAGTATTAATTTTCTCAGCGAACAGTATATAAAATTGCTTGCAGGGGGTTTTCTTTAAGTTTAGAGTTGTATCTTTAGCGAGATAAAAATCAAAGCTTACACCAACTGAATTAAGATTCCCAAGGTCCGTATGAGCAGATGCCTCGCTTTTAAGATGTGTGGGAATGGCTTAGATGAGCTGATAGTAATGCAAAAAGTTGACTGTAATGTTGTATTTGACACCAAATTCTTGAGGAGAAAGGTAATTGCCCTGATCGTTCAGCAAGTCCTGTATAAACATAACATTCTTGTCCCGCCAAGCCTTCTAATAGACCGATTTGTTTTCAATATTCACGTCTCTGTTATTTCACAAAATAAATTCACGTTTCAATGGATCTTCATAATTGCTGCGACGCAGTTCTTGAAAATATTCGAGTAGTTCTCAGTAAAACAGAGGAATTTTCTTGTCTAATTTGTCAGTGCTACAGTTGCAACTAAGTAGAAACAACAGTCCACCATATTTTTCAAAGTGGTGGTTGGGGATTGCCGTCCAATTATCATTAGAGTTACTTTAAAGTCTGCTTATCCAACTAAGGCGAAGCGCTTGACGGTAGCCCTGAAGCAAGGGAAGTTCAATCCACCTTTGGATAATGGGAGGAAAAAAACAGTGTCTTGATCTGATCTGTTTTACTTTTCCAAAGAAATGCAAATAGTTTTTTTTTGCGTCTGCAGAATAACTGTTTCTGGAACAGAAAGCATAGATGCAGTGTAGATAAACTGGGATAAACCGAGAGATATCGCAATTCTTCCGAACAACGTTAAGTCATGCGAGAGCCAAATATTGAGCTTTGCTACCATTTTTCTTATTTTGATACAAAAATTGTTGTTATCATTTCCAGCTTCATCATGGGAAAGGAATGTTCCAAGAAAGTTTGATGGAGTCTTTCGGACACTAAAATTCTAAAGGTTTGGTCATGTTTTTGCTCGAAGTACCGATCCACAAAGCTTTGCTTTTTTTGGTTTTATCGCAAGCCGGATAATACTCCAAATGAATTCACTATACTCATCGCATTTCTCAGTGACCTGGTATCTTCAAGAATGAGTTTGGTGTCATCCGGAAACTGTGAAATCTTAGCATTTTGTCCATTTGGTAGCTCAATTCCCCGGCAAAGTTGATCTTGGCGTACTTTAATCCTTTAAACCCTAACATCAAAATTCAAATTCTCGTGTGTTACCCCTAAACGTTTTCAATAGAAGTAGTGGGGAGAATTTGTTGAAGTATCAGTTATATTCATCTTGTGTGATCATGTCCTTAATTCTCATGACCACACTGTTTTACAAAGCATTGATATTACAAGGAGAAAATTGATGCTGATCACTCTTAGGGCTTAAAGGGTTAAGGGCCACTATTTCAACCGCTAATACAAATAGAAGAGGGCTCAATGGACACCCTTGGCGAATTCCTCGGGACACTTTAAAGTAGTTAGTCATAAAACCCGCATTCATAACGCCGCTTTCAACATTGTTGTAAAGAATGGATATCCATCTCCTAATATTTGGGCCGAAGTTGTATAGTTCGATACACTTATGAATAAAATTCCATTCAATGGTGTCAAATGCCTTGCGAAAATCAATAAAGAGAAGAATACCTGGGAGTTTCGTGGATTCGGTATATCAGTCCATAATGTCATTCAAGAGTCGAACATTTT
>NC_133201.1:48394063-48404063 GCF_958299795.1 Porites lutea | reverse complement strand
AAACAATTTAAAAAAAAAAAACCCAAATCCCCTTAGCTGGTAGACAACAATTCATATGAAGTGCATTGATTTCATAACTAGAGCACATCAATAACCTATTATTTCTAGTACATTTACGCCTCCTTCAAGATAAACCATCTCCTTAAGACATTAAGCCTTGCTGTCCTAAAAGCGGCCAAAGAAAAAAATTCACAAAAAATAATATTGTTCAAATTTCTTTTCGTTAAATTGGAAAATAAATAATTATGGAAATAAATAGTTTTATGCAATAGTTCTGCCAGGGAGGTTTAATTTGTATAGGTAATAGCATGATTTGTAGTGATATTTGGCATAAATACCACGAGTGATATTTCAAAATTGTTATACGAAATTTCACGAGCCGTTAGGCGAGTGAAATTTGAGACAATTTTGAAATATCACAAGTGGTATTTATGCCAAATATCACGTACAAATCATGCCATTATTTGTTTATACTACTACCCACAAAAGGTTTGTAAGTTTCACATGTAGGTATTTCAAATTAAGCTGAAATACCACTGCTCTAAGCCAATCAAATTGCAGAAATTTATCATGTAGTAGTATAAAAGTGGTAACACCATCAAATTTCATCCACAGATTTAAAAGTTAGAGTGACAAATAATCTTGCCATAATGTGGTTAAGGAGTGAAAAGGTTAAAGCTTCAACCAAATACAGTGCAGACTAATGGGAGATAAATAAAATAATGTACATGCATCCCATGCTTGCCCTTGGTCCACATTAAGCCTTGGTACAAGGTAGAGAGCTAGGAAGATAACCAGGTTCAGTCAAATCATGGGATATATTTTTTCTTTCACCTGAACTAAGTTGATGCTGTAAACTAAAAACCACAAGGCCAGTGCTATTGTGAAATAATGAATCAATATTCCTTGCGCTCTGCAAAATGTGGTAGGATTCTCATGAGCCTCAGGCAAAAATCTGCTGGTACAGAATGCCTTCTCTCTTCCCAGTCCATTAGCTACAGCAACAAGGAAAGCTAGATAGACAACAAAGAAATCAAGGCTTTATGTTTATTGCAGCATTGATTCTTAAAATTGTAACCCAGCCCACTTTCAAATACTAGCTGCGAGTGCTAAAATAAACGAACAGAGAACACGCAGAGTCGCCGGCTGGTAGAGTTTAGTGTCGATTAGTGTTTCAAATGGCTAAAACTGACCCAGTTTCACCTTTTTACCCCAACTCTTTTATTGAAAAAAGGAACTTTGCAATGGGAAAACCTACAAGACGTACGAAAAACGAGCCTTTAGGCTGTAAATATCTACTTCAGTTTGATGGTGTCTTACAGAGATTTCCTTCAATAACCCAAGCCAATTCCCAGGTATAGCGCCTGCGAGCAAGCTCTCCTATTTGATGGATGATATATATACTGAAAATAATAAAAAAAATAATATATACTGAAATAATTCAAAAATGATGGATAGGTTTTCAGGATAACAAAAACTTAAGACATACCTGGGTAGCCTGCGAGCAAGCTCTCCTATTTGGGCGAGCGAAGCAAGTCTCGCGAGAACGCGTGAGCCAGCGTTCTCACGAGGCTCGCAGGCTACCCAGGTATGTCTTAAGTTTATGCTATCCTGAAAACCTATCCATCATTTTTGAATTATTTCAGTACGACGAGCTTCGCTATTACCCTGAAAGTATCTTTTAGTGGAAGAAAAAGAAATTTTCTGTCCATGGAAAGTGTCCAAATTTCTCCATGCCGCTTTGTTTGCGAATGTAAGGAAAGTTAATGTTAGCGAATTTCAGGTTAAAAATTAGGGCATTCTGAGACTCCGACATCGAAAACCGATCTTCCAATTTTTCTCACAAATAAGACAAGGCAAAACTCCAAGGTCAAGAATGAGGATTCACAGTAAGCTTCAGTACTGACTGGATGATTTTTTTCTATCTAGAAAGGGGTGACAGGAGCCTACCTACAGTGTGTTAAATAATAACTGAGGTGGTTTGCACTTTAAGGTGTAAATTTAAAATAAATAAAATTCAAATCTGACAGTCTTTAGTTCACAAGTTAATAAGAACTGGCTAATTATTATTTTATTGTCTTAACAATAGTGTTCTTTGTTAAATGTAATAGAGCACAAAAGAATGGTGGCACAAAGTTAAGGAAGGTGTCACATGACTTTTTGCACTCTGAACAGTCTGACTGTAGTTACCTGGTAGCATTAATTCTGTGGCCATATTAGCATTTCCACACAAAGCTCTATAAACTTGGGTGAAACACTGCTTTTAAAAACTCAAACAAATAAGAAAAACTGTGCAAACCTGAATTTGAGAGAGATTCTTTGTGTACTTATTTTTTATCATCTTTTAGATTCTTAACTCTACTGATTAATTGGTTTTTACAATTTTCCATTCTTATTGAAGTGAAATCCATTTATTCACTTGTAACCTACAGTGTTATGTAAAATATCAAAAGTAAAGAATAATTGACAGCTTTAAACATAAAGTGTCAAAAGCTGCAGTGTTCTTGTTTCATTAAAAATATTGACAAAAATTTTATTAAATGATAAACCATGCATACTTACCAATGGCTGCAGAAAGGCCTTGAATATAAAGTGGAATTATATGGGGAAATAATCGCCTGCCAACATCATAAGAATGAAAACAAAGTGATTAATCAATGAATGTAGTACATGTAGCACTACAGATACTGAACAAAAACATCAAGAACGTATAAAATACTGTATCATCTTAGATATAAAAAATATCTGCATGACTGAAAACATTATAACAGTGCAACATGCCTTAGAATGACCACCCAGCCAGATCAACAAAGATTCAAGACAATTTATTTTTTCCATAGGCAGGCATCCTTGCCAAATAAGCTTCACTTACAAGTAAGCAACATGAAAATATTAAATAGCACATGAAAATTTCAAAATGACACTACATAAAAAGTTGATTGGAATTCCTCTGGTAGATTAAAAAATTGTGCAGTTCTTTGAGGTAAACATTTATTTTTAAAAAAAATAATATTCTTCAAGGGTCAACATAGATTTCATGAGTTCTTGAGAGGTATAATTATTATGTATTCCCCACAACATGGCTTTTGAGTTAGATGTACAGTACATTTCTGTTGATAAAAATGTATAAATACAATTCTTACTAGAGGTATATACATATAGTGCTTAACCCATTCGCCACTGGAGAAAATGACTAACCCTTCGAAATGCGTTTTGAAGCTAGTTGAGTGGTTTTCTGGTCACTGTCATGCTATTAAGAGCTAAAACTTACCACAAAGCCGTTTACAGGTCGTACACTTGACGGCCTTCTGATCCAGATGCAAAATATTAGCTTGCCAAGTTCGGGCATGCGCAGAAAGCAAAATTTTAAGATAGTTTTTGCGTTTAAAAGCTAAGATGAAATTTTCAGGTCAATGTTACAGGGTTTTTGCCTTTTTCTCCAGTGTCCTTGACTGAATTGTGCTCATTCTGGTATGGTTTGAAAGATCTCTTCACTCTGCACAAGTTAGCAGACAAATGTTGTCCTTGACCATTAAAACTGATGCGGTAGAAAGGACGTGGATCCGCAAGGGTGGCTCATGGACGAATGGGTTAAAGTAACTCGAGAAAGAGACCCATCATCTAAAAAATATCCCATTCATAATAATATTATCGTGCAATCACATTAATAATTTTTATCCTAATTAAAAAGAACCATCTCCCACAACCATTGTGATTTTCTAAGACTTACAGCTGTTTGATTCGGAGCCAAGTTGCTAAGATGATGACAAAACTCAGCAAGCTAACAGCAATAGCAAAGTTGTCCACCACTTCCAAAGCATAATCCTCAGTAGGAGAGAAGAATACCCAAGAACAAGGAGGCACGCACATCGTGCCATTGTAAACAAGTGGTTTGTTACATGGGTACATTGGCTTTGGCATAATGCTAAGGAAAAAAAATCAGGGGCTTTGGCATACATGTAATACTAAAGAAAAAAAACAGGGAGTAACTGTAACTACATGAAAATAGAGAAATATCAATTGATAATGGTCAATACTAACTGATTTGTTCATATCAGAAATTGACGACCAATATTTTACTGATGAGGGTAAATTTTGTGACTTTAAACATGATGTCCATGATGAGGCTGCCCTCCATCAAAATGTTGCCTTAAGAAGTTTCATGTCATAGTCATATATGCAGTGCACATGGACTTCAAAGAAATGGGATCAGTTTATATTCCCAGGCATGTTCATCAAGTTCAAAATAATCTTTTCTATGCTTGTTCATCAAAGAAATGTGCCAAAATGCATATGTTGCATATGCAGAGCTGTTCTTCTTTTCTGCTAATAAAACCAATATCTTGGCTCAAATTCTGGGTCTTTGCACTTTTTTACATCTGCTCTTATGGCTAAATAGGAATTTATTTCATTTTGTAATTAAATTTTGTTTTTGTGGGGGGATTACACATGTAATGACCTCATTTATTGGCACAACACCTAGAAAAAACTCCCTAGGCTAGCAAAAAATAATCAAAAACTTGTGATTCAGAGAGTAAAAACTTGCTCACCAGAAATTGAAACCTCACAAGCAAGAATTCACATATAACTGAAACTGGCAGCAGAAACTTCATGCTCGTGATTTGGAACTATTAGGCTGCGAGCAAGCTCCGGGGCGCTCTGGTGGCAGGGCGGGAAAAGGAAGGAGAGCTTGCAACTACGTCTCTGGCAATATTTGAATTCCATCTCCAATTCCCCTGTGGCTTTCCGGCAACTGAGCTGTCAGATTTCCGCCAATCAACGCGAAGTGGAAATGAACGTTGTAAACAAACATTGAAAAACATGTGCCAAGGGTAATGATGTCATTACTAATGTCATCTCAACCAATCATCATTATACATTTGCATCGACTTTTTTGACACAGATATTCAAATTCCTGAGACGTGGTTGTAAGCTCTCCTTCCTTTTCCCACCCCGCCACCAGAGCGCCCGGGAGAGCTTGCTCACAGGCTAGAGAACTTTTGCTATATGTACTTAAATTATTACGCTTCCATCCAGCAAATCTTCAGTGGTCTAGTGGTCATACTGGACCATCTGGGTCGTGGGTTCGAATCCTACTGTCATTCGTCTAGAATTTTTTTTCTTTCAAATTGAAGAGACTTGCACTCTCATGGACATTCCGATTGAAATATCATCCAAGTGTGATATAAAAGCAGAAAACAGATCTACCTTGTGTCAACTTTATGAGGGGAGAAAGGGGCTAGGGCCGATGGGATCTAATGCTGACCGTCCACCATCTTGTTTATCATTGGGTTGAGGAGAGCTGCTGGTATCAAGAATTGAGTCAAATATGCCATTCTGCACATGCGTATGGCCTTATGCCTATGCTTAAGTGCTAGTGAAAACCAGGCTTTATAGCCATCTTCGCCTTTCATATTATTACTTGATTATCGACAGTATCGACACACGTTTTATCCAATACTTAAGTTTTTACTTTTCAACAAGTTTCCTGAAAATAATGTTTTGACCATTTAGAGACATGTGCAAAAAAATAACGTAAAACGATTTGAGATCAAAAGATATGATATCTCCTTTGAGAATACACGCTGTCGGTTCGTTCCAAGCCTGCTAACTTTTCCTCAGAAGAAAAAAAAAGAGCGAAAAAGCTGTGCCTTTTTACTACCCTCGTTTTGCTGATTCACTGTTTTCCTTTTTTGCCATTATTGTGGAGTAAAACGTTATTTCTATGACACAGGTTTGAAATCAAAAGCTCTTTGAGTCCTAATGTGGCATAACATAGCTGTACGTTTCGCACTTTCTCTTTGACATTAAGACTTGACATGGTGGTGTTGGTCTTTGATTTAAAATGATGCGCTCTAAATTCGTTTCCAGGCAACCAGAATCCATGGAAAGGGATGAGTTCTCTGAATTCTGTGTATGGAGAGCTTTTCAAAGAGATCATTAATGTCGATGTTGTAACCAGTTTAGTAATCTAGTATACTTTATTTTTCATACACACCGATTTGCCATGCATCTCCGCCCGCAAAAAGCAAAAGCTGGATGAGAAGGGTGGATTATTAGCAAGATACATGTTATACGTAGCCGTCATATACATACAGCTTCATTCTGTGTGCAGCTTGTGGTTTGTTGTTCTGCTTCATGCTGCTCATGTTTTTTTATTATTTTGTAGCTATTAAAATTGCTTTTAGGGATAACCAGGCACAGATCACTAAAACAATTAGTCGATTAGATTCAGAAAAGGTAAATTAATAATAAGTTGTGTAATTTTGGCTAATTTGAACGTCAGGTATTTTCTTTCACAAAAACAAAGTTTTTGACTTCAATTTTTCACTTAACATGGCTGAAACTACGACATAGAAAGTTATCATTGCAAGCCTGTGTATTGTAGTTTTCAGTTTTGGTTCTTCAGTTTGTCAGTCTTAATGTCTTAAAACTTCAAGCTTTATTTGGAAAATGACAACACACAATCGCTTTGTAGTTTTATTTACATGTACCATCAACCAGAATGCAGTGAGAAAGGCTCGAGAAGCTCATTTAATACACAAAGGAAACACATTATTTCCTCTAGGAATAAATAGATGTGATGAAGCTCACTGATATATGATACCACCTACACCAATAACAATCCATTGCTTTTATTGACACTTTTTCAATTATACTTATTTGTAACAATCGTTTAGGTAATATATCAAACATGAGACGCAGTGTTTCATCACAAGATGAAACACCGAGAAGAGAGTTGAAAATACGACGCGTAGCAGAGTATTTTTGACGAACTTCAAGGTGTTTCATCTGGTGATGAAAAACTGTGTCGAATGTTTGATATTTCTTCTCAAACGAACTCATTTTTGAAGCAGAAATTAAGGATGCAAAAATGAGCAGTTTTTCATCCGATATCCAAACACTCATTAAACATTAATTTTCTTTGAATTTTCTTTATGAATTATTAATGAGTTTGAGAATTTTATTTCCATGCTTTTAGCCCCTGAAGAAAGTTTGTTTTCAAACCGAAGTATTGGGCAATTTGTTTAAATATATATTTATTTATTTTATTCTTTTGTTTACTTTTTCATTGCCTTGCCGTAAGGATCAGTTTGCTGTTTCATATGTTACATACAAGAAAGCCAGTAAAAACAAATCCATCTACAAACTTCAAACATCATTTTCAGCGTTGGTGCAACCAGAAATTAAACCCCTTGGTGCAAAAATCCGAAACTAGAAAAAGGAATCAATTTTCAAAAGAAACAGTTTTTTTCTTTACCTTTTGTTCTAGTTTCTTGCTTTTTGTTTATATATATATATTTTTATTTTTTATATTAATTTTTCTCAGTTGGTTTATATACTATATGCAATCGCAAATACGAAAGTGATCACGAGCAGATGTTGTATTTTTTGCTTATGCGCAGTGCGTTTTGTTGTGGTGTTCTGCTGACTACTTGTTCCCAGACTTCCATTGCCGTTTCCCATTTCCCGTTTCCCGTTCCCCATTCCCCCTTCCTCCTTTTAGTAACATCCAGAGCTATTAAATCAAATGCCTTCACAAAAAATCGTACAATTGTTTCTCCTAGGCCTTGTAAGTGGAAAATGGAAATGTCCTAAAAATAGAAATATTTGTTCTTAAAAAAAACAGAAAATAATAATATGTTCGTACCTCTTATTAATGTGGGGCTCCGGCGGTGCAGGCAATTTGTTTGCGTAGAAAATAGCCGGAAGTAGAGCAATTCCCCAGACGAATATCAATCCCATAACCACGACAAACGTCACAAGTAAGCGACTTCTCTCACGAGGCATATAAGGTGCGTCGCTGCCCGAAGATGTGCATGAAATTTCCTTTGTATCTTCTGGTACTCTATTGATTACTTTGATATCCGCCATTTTGCATGCATACACACGCTCAGTTCTGAAATCAATTCAAAATCAATCAGCGTGAAATGAGAGACCCTGTTTAGACGGCCAGTATTAAATGACTCACTCTATCCGATCCTAATGGGAAAATGAAATTCATAAGGCATAATGAACGAAGTATCGAGCAGATACCTTGTTTTGTATTTTGATGAACTGACGATGAAATGCTTAGGATAGCTGAAAGATTTAAGTTAAGCTTTAAACCCACAACTTAGGGTTATTATTATTAAAACGTACACCATGTTCAGGAATGTATACAGCTGAACTGATTAGTAAATTAAAAAACCCAACAGTAGCCCTGGAAAAGTTATACGTTACGCAGCATTAACAAACACCTATTACAATACCTGAGTGGAAATAAAGCCGCCTTCTCAAAACAGAAGTTTCTTCAAGGTTGTCTCTGCGATCCACCCTTGCGCTCCGGCTTGCGCTCCACTAAATCAAGAAAAAAGCCTGGGGGACTGGACAAAGCAAAGCGACATTTCATTCAGCGTAAGTGAAGGATTTCCCGCTTCACGAAACTTTCCCGCCATATTTGCACTCCAAGAGCCAAGCCAAATATTTCAACTTGAAACTACGAGATTCAAATGTAAAGCTATGGTACAGGAATTTCTGATTCTCCGATGTTTTTCCTGCACTACCTTCCAAGTCCACCAAGTAAGAATTGTTTGTATTTTTGCAAATTCCAACTTGCTGTCATCAATTTCCAAATCAAAGATGACGAATTAAAGTCAACAAAATCTTTTTGATGAGTATCCTCCTAAACAGCCCTAAAACATCAGCTGGCTTATCTAGAATTTCCTTATTAAGTCTATATACTAGTTGTAAACTTAACAAAAAGATATAGCTCAATACCTTTCCTTACAAATCAGCTCGGATGTTGACCAGCCATGATTCTGGATAAGTATATGCATCAGTCAATTCCACCTGCGCACAGCGCCCCCCCACCCGGGCTACTGCGTGGCATTTACCCGCCAAGTCAGTCCCGGGGGTGGGGCATTTGCAAATTTTGCACTGCCCAGGGGCCGGGCATTTGCCAACCCCGGGGCCATTCCTGAGCTTTTTACACGCAAGCTGTTTCCTATCAGAATATAACTACACAAAAGGTTTTATTGGGAAAAAAAAACAGATTGGCTCATATGTCAAGGACAGGAATAAATTGTAGAGGGTTGTAAAGGCATGGTCTCGATTTTATGCATGCATTTCTTCATTGCTTTATGTCAAGCCAGAATTACATAGCGAAATTGGAGCT
Organism: Porites lutea; assembly: GCF_958299795.1. Classification (NCBI taxonomy): domain Eukaryota; kingdom Metazoa; phylum Cnidaria; class Anthozoa; order Scleractinia; family Poritidae; genus Porites; species Porites lutea. The sequence continues at coordinate 48,394,906 of NC_133201.1, read as the reverse complement.
ATTGATGTGAATCAACATTTTTGGGTTATTGAATCAAATTTCTGATATTATTTGAAGAACTTCCTTTCATATTTATAAAACTATTCATAACATATAACTTTACAGCACTCTATTAATTTTAATGTCAATAATTTTATATCAATACTAAAACCATAAACTAGTGCATATCGTTGCGGCGTGAAGTCTTAATTAGAATCCTAGCACTATTACAAAGGAAGACGTAACAAAAAAAAAACGCACATTAAAATGCTTAAAATGGCACTATTTGACTGTGCGGTCGATGAAAAATGTTGCAATGTTGACGGAGGACGGGGCATTTGCCCTCTTTTTTCATCCCCACCACCAGGGATTTGACAGCTCAAGAGTCCCCACCCCCCGGGAATTTGCCATGGTGGGCTGGGTGCAGGTGGAATTGACTGATGTATTAGCAATGGCAATAATTTTTGTTCATTAAAGTTACAACTGCTTAAACTATGACTGTTACCAGGTTAAGAAGAGCAAGAAGTGGATTTGTAAAGTTTGTGGAGAAAAGCAGTCCATCAAAAAGATTTATGGACAGGGCAGTGGCCAGGATTGCCGCAAGCATGTGCAGGAATTAAATCTCAAATGCGGAGAAGCTCAAGCAGTAAAAGACCTAACAGCGTTGGACTGTCATGACAACAATGATTATGGCAATGTCTCTGAAAACATGCAAAGTGCAGGCAATATTGCAGTCAATGGCAGAAGCCCAACTTGTGAAGACAACATGACTGCATACATGTGTAAGCCCCCTACCATAGAGAGTAAATGGAAAATGTTCTTGGAGAATATGTCTTCCTCTGATGACAATGGTAAATTCAAGTT